>NC_141548.1:103060000-103360000 GCF_021556685.1 Rattus norvegicus | reverse complement strand
CCCCACTCATTACCTTCCCAGCATGGTACTCAGAGGAGAGGGTGGGCATTAGAATCTTCTAACTTGGTCTTGAGGGTAAGCCAAATTTCCAGTCCACTGCCGTGTCAGGTGATCTCTGTGAGGCTGGCCACAGGAAGACATCACAGATGTCTGCAGCTGACATCTTCATCCCCAGGACGCCCCTCTCAGCAACTTCCTACGTGCTGGATTCAGCATAAGAGCCACAGAGCAGAGAGCTAGGGAGGCAGATTCTGAGCTGGCACCTGGTGCCTGACAGATGCCCGATGTACGGTGTCTAGCACTGGGGCATTGATTCTGCACCATGTCCTGGGAAGGACTTTTCACCGTGTTTGGAAGCAGAGCTCCGAGACAGACAGATCTGACTGTTTGGGATGGGAAGGCACGTTCCATCCCAACAATGAGGTTTTCTCATTTCCAAAGTTGTGTGTGCGTCAGGACCAGCTCTGCATAAATCTCTTAACTAGTTCCTGCTTAAAAATCTGATATAATTCCAAAATGTCCATAAAGATGATTAGAACATGGCATAAGAGAACCTTGCCATGGAGAGACTTAAACAAGTCTAAGGACGGTTTTCAGTAATTTCAGGGAGACAATATGCAAAGTAGGCGAAAGTGTGCTCTGAGGGGAGAAAATTGTGTGAGAGGTAAGCGCTCCACAAGGAGCGGCAATTGGATGCCCTGGCTTCAACGGAAGGATGACACAGCCTCTTCAGATTCCCAAAAAATGTCACTGAGCTATGAGCATTAAAGGCTGGGTGCCAAGCAGATGGTAAATATTCCGGGACCAACATTTTAGAGATCACTATAGTAGCAATGGCTAAATAAATTACAGCTCCGCCACGGTATAACTGTTATTCAAATAATAATAAGTGCCTTTAATGTTGAGAACTACTGATGAAATAATATTAAGGCAAGGAAAATAATGGCCTTTTCAAAACCGTGAGTGGAGCTCTCAAATGTGTATGCCACATAGGAGAGAATGGTTGCTCTTTTGCAGACCATGGTTGTTAGCAAGGCCCCCCTTCTGCTCCTGGCATCTGTCGATACAGCACAAAACTGAGGAAAAATACTTGCTTATTATTTGTTTCCCCAGTGAAACATCCCTTGAGATGTGTTGAGAACTAGAGAGTTGCCAGCAACATGGCTTCTCTGGCAAAGGATCATATCCAATGACCTTCTAGGTCTATACGATCTGGCTAGAATGCCGAAATGCTCTAGATTAAAGTATAGTCTGACTGGAATATAGACGCACCCTTCATATACACCTTTAACCCCTAACAGTTGTAGAAGGAAGCAGCCATGTTTGAAAGGGATGTCTAATTGAGGGGCAGACAAAGTGACAAATCAAAGAAAGATTTGCCAGAATGAGTCAGAGATAGGATACACCCAACTCACACGAGAACAGCACAGGAAATGGGGGTTACTTAAGAGCAGAGCAGTGAGGGGAAGGCACTGTATATATATATATATATATATATATATATATATATATATATATATCCATTTTACCAGGACACTTTATAATTACAGAGACAGGTTGAACAAGCTAGACACAGGTGAGTACAGAACAAGCCAGAGAATGAGAAGAAGACAGAAGATTAGAACAGATTGCCAAAGTTAATAGGAGGCCAGGCAGAGCAATTTAGGCAGAAGCCAAGAGAAGCCAGATTCAATCAGTCAGCCTGGAAGATTAGATTGTACAGAGGGTAGAAGCTTTCAGGCCTAGGCCTAGAGATAGTTAGAACAGAGAAAGAGACTCTCTGGGCTCAGCTCTAACTGTGTATCCATTCACATATCTTCGTGATGGCTCTCATCTCCTTCCTACATCTGAGGAAATAAAAGTGATGTTTATACCCTGATCATGATCATGGAGTGACCCTCTGAAATTGCAAGCAAGCCCCCAACTAAATGCTTTATTTTGTAAGTTTCCTTGATCATGGGATCTCCTTACACCAATTGAAAGGACAAGTGAGCATGACACTGAGGATCACGGACTGATGGGAGAATGTATACACATGGTTGCAAACACCACCAGTCCTTAAAAATTAATTGTACAGCACTGTGGGGAATAGCCTCAACATATAATTTATGGTTGCAAGCTATGTTTTAGCCCTGTTATATGCAACGAATAGTGTGGGAAATGGTAATAGTAGATATTTGGTGTAATATTCAAAGTATGACCTGAGAAAGTTGACATCCAACTTAGGGCTGAGTGTTCAAAGGTCTCTTACTCCCTGCATAATGTCTGGCTATGGTTCTCTCCATCTGTTTCCATCTGCTTCAGGAGGAAGATTCTCTGATGGTGGTTGAGCAAGTCACTGATCTATAAGTATAGCAGAATGTTATTGGGAATAATTTTATTGCAAACCCCGCCCCCCACATTTTTGGACAGAAGTAACCAGTTTTACTGGGTCCCTGGGCTATCTAGTCTGAGGTTGTTGGACACCCAAGCAGTGGTGTTAGCTGCTGGCCACTCAGGGCTCATCTGTGGTATTTATTTTATGTGCATATATGGGCAGAAAGATGGTCTCTTGCTATATCATTGCTAATCTGGGGCTCAAAGTATAGAAATGTTTGTTTATGGACAAGTCATATAAGTGATGGACATTAAGGAATAGGAGATAATTAGACAAAGAAGAGAGAGAGAGAGAGAGACAGGGAGAGAGGAAAGAGTTGAGGAGGGAAGGGGGGATGGAAAGTTCTAGAGCAGCAGACCCTCTAGTCCTTTAAGCCTTTCCATGTCCACGATACTTTTAGTCCAGTTTCCATCTTAAGAATGATACCCAGTTAAGCAATGGCATCCTATCATCACCAGGGATTCATGAATTTTTATGCAGGAGTATAAAACTAACCACAAAATACAGTGTTTTATAAGCCTATAGGACATGAGGCTGGCTGAAGGGGGCCAAAGGCTTCAGACAAGTGATTTCGAATCAATTTAAAGCCACACATGTGACACAGAAGCAGCCAGCCCCTGCCTCACTGCTAGCCTACAGAAGGCCTCTCTGCACACCAACAGACAGTGCTGGGGTCAGACTGGCTGCAGCCTCCAACTCCAGTTTCCCCCAGGAATCAAGACCAGTGTTCTTGCAGATCAGAGACCAGCTGCCATTTCCCTCCCTGATGGACTGCTGCATCTGAGAAGAAAAAGCAGGGGGGAAAGTGCTGGGTTTTGTTGTTAGCTAAAGCGAATGGAGAACGGAGAGTCACTCTTCCGGGGCTGCTGAGTGTTACCCAGCTGACGCACCAGTTGCCATGGTGCCAGAGTGCACTTTGCCATTGCTCAAGAAATCTCCGCACCTGTACCTGCAAATGCCACTGACAGGAAGCTTATTGTCATGATTAAAATAGTTAGCCATGAATAAGCAGCACTGGGAATATTGTTCTGGCCAGGAATGTGGTGTCTCTGTGGGTCAGAAACACTATGAGCACACTTGAGCAGTAGTTCAAAGTCACTGAGAAGCCTTTACTGAGAGGTACTAATGTAAAAGTCTCAGAGAATGCACACTGTGTGTGTGTGTGTGTGTGTGTGTGTGTGTGTGTGTGTATCTGTGTCTGTGTGTGTTTCTGTCTGTCTATCTGTGTGTGTATCTCTGTGTATGTGTGAATATGTGCATGTCTATCTGTGTGCATGTCTATGTATCTGTGGATTTGTGTGTGTATGTGTGCGTGTGTGTGTCTGTCTGTCTGTGTGAGTCTCTGTGTGTCTGTGTGAATGTGTGCCTATCTATCTATCTATCTATCTATCTATCTATCTATCTATCTATCTATCTTTATCTATTTATCTATCTGCATGTCTTTGTATCTATATGCCTGTGTGTGTGTGTCTGTGTGTGTGTGTGTGTGTGCGTCTGTCTGTGTGTCTCTGTGTGTCTATGTGAATGTGTCTGTCTATCTGTATACATGTCTGTGTGTCAGGGGGCCCGTGTGTGTATGTGTGTGTGTGTGTGTGTGTATGTGTGCATGTGTGTGTCAGTGCTATTCTGATTTCCCCAGGCACATGTACACATGGGCACACCCACCCCACACATGTGTACCTGCATGCACATACATAAAGGAAATGTAGAGGACAAATTACAGTGGCAAACACTCTGTGCCAAGTGCTTCTAAGTGCTTTGCTTATTTGACTGTAACTCTTCTGTAAAGAGCTTATTAGCATTGTCTCTATTTTGAGATAAGGATGTTGACTGCCTTAGGGTTTTACTGCTGTGAAGAGATACCATGACCAAGGCAACTCTAGAAAGGACAACATTTAATTGAGGTTGGCTTAAAGATTCTGAGGTTCAGCCATTATCATCAAGGTGGGAAGCATGGTGGTGCCCAGGCAGACATGGGGCTGGAAGAGCTGATAGTTCTACATCTTCATCCAAAGGCAGACAGGAGAAGACTGGCTTCCTCCCTATAGACAGGATGAGTAGTGAGTGAGGTCCATCCACATGGGTATGTGCAGACTCAGGTCTTAGAGCTCCTGACCTGGTTTCACAGACATCTAGGAAGCTAGGAGAAGACACAGGAAAGTGAGGCGCAAGCCTAACACAGCTTTGAAATATAGCAGAAGAGGGCAAATCACAAGGACTAAGATGCTTCATAAATAAAGAAAAAGATTGAAGATGCCTCAATATCTGTGAGAAGTACCTACAAAGTAAGATGGGAACCAGGCATGATGGTGGGCAAGGCAGGACTTCACACACACCCTGTCTCTCATGTAATCACTTGGTCAGATGTGTTGGTGTGCTCCTGTAATCACTGGGCCAGGTGTGATGGCATGCACCTGTAATCACTGGGCCAGGGGTGATGGTGTGCTCCTGTAATCACTGGGTCAGGTGTGATGGTGTGTGCCTGTAATCACTGGGCCAGGTGTGATGGCATGCACCTGTAATCACTGGGCCAGGGGTGATGGTGTGCTCCTGTAATCACTGGGTCAGGTGTGATGGTGTGTGCCTGTAATCACTGGGCCAGGTGTGTTGGTATGTACCTGTAATCACCGGGCCAGGGGTGATGGTGTGCTCCTGTAATCACTGGGTCAGGTGTGATGGTGTGCACCTGTAATCACTGGGTCAGGTGTGATGGTGTGCTCCTGTAATCACTGGGTCAGGTGTGATGGTGTGCTCCTGTAATCACTGGGCCAGGGGTGATGGCGTGCACCTGTAATCACTGGGTCAGGTGTGATGGTGTGCGCCTGTAATCACTGGGTCAGGTGTGATGGTGTGCACCTGTAATCACTGGGTCAGGTGTGATGGTGTGCACCTGTAATCACTGGGTCAGGTGTGATGGTGTGCACCTGTAATCACTGGGTCAGGTGTGATGGTGTGCACCTGTAATCACTGGGTCAGGTGTGATGGTGTGCTCCTGTAATCACTGGGTCAGGTGTGATGGTGTGCACCTGTAATCACTGGGTCAGGTGTGATGGTGTGCTCCTGTAATCACTGGGCCAGGGGTGATGGTGTGCACCTGTAATCACTGGGTCAGATGTGATGGTGTGCTCCTGTAATCACTGGGCCAGGGGTGATGGTGGGCAAGGCAGGACTTCATATGCACCCATCTCTTGCCACTGTCTGTCTTCTTCACAGTTCCTTCTCACTGGTGGGTCTTGGTTCCTTATCTGTAAAGTCAAAAGGCCATCTCAGGAAAGCAGTTTGGGAAAAGCAAACTGCAATTCCTGTTTCAGCACACATTGGGTTCCCGAGTGCAGTCAACAATTCCACTCTGTGTAACCATTGGAAGAAAATATTCTCTCCATGGTGAGTGGTCTGTGTTTACAGAGAAAGGACTCTGCTGGAAAGTAGTTTGGGTAGCGAGGTGGCTGCGTACACCACACCATGCTGGTTCATGGAACATCTTTTAATTATTTCAGGATTCCTGGTGCAGAGAAAGAAGGGCCCAAGAGAGTGACCTCTACTCAACTGTAGGTTGAGTGCTTGCTTTCTTGACTGGTCACTGAGATTTCCCCAGTTAGGGCAAGGAGTCACATACTGGCCAGGCACATTTAAGAGGACCAGTAAGATGCCTTTGTGGGTGTCTCTCCAAGTGGCAGCTTTACCTAAGGGAAACTCAGATATTCCTGCCATGCTAAAGGTGGGAAACCCAGTTCCATGTACTGTGAGCTCCATATTTCCACATGTAGCTCCACTCTAATCCACCTGTCCCTTGACCGGGTGTCACATCATTACAGTTACTGGCTGCATAGGTACTTGTCCTACCTAGGGTCTATCCAGAGAACCAGATCCAATTGTAATGACAGAAAGAGAGAGAGAGAGAGAGAGAGAGAGAGAGAGAGAGAGAGAGAGAGAGAACGTTTATGTAATACCTGTTATCTATCATCTATCTATCTATCTATCTATCTATCTATCTATCTATCTATCTATCATCTCTCTCTCTCACCTATCATCTGCCCATTGATTTATCATATATTACCTACCTACACACAGAGAGACATTCATTTTAAGGAATTAATGATTAACTTACATGACTGGGAAGCCAGATTGAGAAATCTATCTCTAAAGTCAGTCTGCAGGCAGAATTCCCTTCTTTTTTGGAAGACCTCATGTTTTCCTTTAAACCCTCTGACAAGCTGTATACTGTGTACCCCATTGTGAGACGTCTGTTCTTTACACTATTCAGCGTACGACATCCTGCCGTGATAACCTGGGTCGGCAAAGGTGATGATTCTGGTGATGACATATCTTCGCTGAGGTGGAAATGATCTCACAAGTACAGACAGGTGTGTATGCATTTGTGTACATGAGTACACAAAACACAAAGAGCTGTGAGGGTGGGCATGCAGGCACACACACTCATGACTTCACACACACACACACACACACACACACACACACACACACACACACTCCTGATCTTAGTTTTAGCACACACAGAACCCTTTCAGCATAACCATGCATTTGTTCCTTTCCGGGCTTCTTCTACTGCCCCTTATTTGACTCCTGAGCTCTAGTTAGTTGGCAGTTGTCAATACATTCTTATTGAAGACAAGTGCTTGGATCAATTCTTACATCCACAGCAACACAGAGTTGTAATTGCTTAGAGCGAGCTACATGGCTATTCTGTTTGCCCATTTTCTTCCAGGGGACAAACAAGGGAATACGTGGGGCCCACATGTAATATCCATTGGGTACAATTTATATTTAAAATGTCATAATTGCAGCCTTTCCAAATCATTATTTTTTAATGTAGTGAAGTGCAATTCATTAGCACGGGGCTGAAAATAGCGGTGGCATTTGCATCAGGGCAGAGCGGTGTAATCAGCAGGCTCTGAGCCCACATGGCTCGGTTTAGTGTGGCCACGGTACAGACACGAGCTCAGCCACGTGTAGGGGCAGCGAGAGTGGGGCTCCACCCGTGAGGAGCTGCGTTCCCTGTGAATCGGACAGTATGCTCACGTGCACAGCCCACTCACCCCACACACTGCAGCCACCAGTCCCCTGTCTGACCTCTGAGATGACCGGAGGGCGCTTTGTTTGTGTTTATCCTATTTGTAATATTCTTATTGTATGCATAGAGAAAGTAGCAGTTTTAAAGAGAAAAGTGTTCGGCCTTTGTTCTGTCCTGTTGGCCTTGGTGGATAGAAGTAGGTCACAGGTTTTGAGAGAGAACACAAGGGCTAGGAACACAGTCACAGAGGTACCTCCTCTGGCATTCTCTGCCACTTTCCTCTAACCCCAGCTTTGCTCACCCCCACTCCCGTGTTGCTGTTTCCAGTTGTCCACTCTCATCTGTCCCCTTCTGTCTCTTCCTCTGACCCTCCCCTCTCCTTTCTTGTGGCTGCCAGTCCATCTGCGTTTGTCGTCCTTAGACTGAAATCCGGCCTGGGGCCTCTGTGCTGTAGTTGTGCAAGAACATGAAGCCGTGGCATCTAGACACAGCTGTGACATAGCCCTCTGTGGAGTTGTGATGGTTCAGATGTGCTTGGCTCAGGGAGTGGCACTATTAGGGAGTGTAGACTTGTTGGAGTAGATGTCTCACTGTGGGCATGGGCTTCAATATACCTGTCCTATCTGCCTGGAAGCCAGGATTCTCCTAGCAGCCTTCAGATGAAAGATGTAGAACTCTCAGCTCCTCCTGCACTATGTGTGCCTGGATGCTGCCATGTTCCCACCTTGATGATAATGGACTGAACCTCTGAACCTGTAAGCCAGATCCAATTAAATGTTGTCCTTTATAAGACTTGCACTGGTCATGGTGTCTGTTCCCAGTGGTAAAACCCTAAGACAGGTGTCCTGGACTGCACATGGGACAGAGCTTGGGATCCACTAGTGGTTTTCCAGGTTGGGGCTCACAGAAGGGCTCACCATGTAGCTGGGGTCCCTGTGCTCTGCCGTCATACACCTCATGTATTCTTAGTTTCCCTGGGCTCCCATGGCTATTCCTTGTCATCCATGCGAGGCTGCACCTTGGGAAAGCCCGAAGTGTTAGAAGACAGGAAGGTGGTCCTTCTCTATCACCCTTTGGGACTCCTTGAGTTACCTTTCTTCTGAGTCACCAATTGCACATGAGTTATCTCAAAGAGGGCCACATGACATCCAATGCTTAAGGATCTGGCAAGCTTGATTCTAATGATTCTCTTATGATTCTAATCTTAGAGACTCACTTTGATGCCTTTCTATAACAATCATCATCATCACCACCACCACCACCACCACCATCATCACCATCATTATAATCATCATCTAGGGCCAGGAGATGGGTAATTACTAAGTCAGGTGGTAGAACATTAGAGGTCTTAGTCTGGGCTTCTGGGGTCAGAGGGCAGGCTCTGCAGCAGACACCTCCTGGCGATGATACTGTGATTGGGAAGAGTCACGGTAACTCTATAATTCTAGGACTCTCCCAGCTAGAAAGAGGAGGAGAGCAGAAAACACAGACTTGGGAACGGCTTGAAAGCGCTGGAGGAGGAGGCAGCTCATGAGCCCAGCTCTGGCTTCAGCAGGGGAAGCTAAAGCCACACCTGCAAGGTTAGTCAAGCAGTGCTATCGAAGACAGACTGGTGTCTAAGCCCGAGTCTGGGCTGCAGTGTGATAGTGAATTGTATCAGCCTCAGAGAAGAAATGGCATTTCCTCAGGTTCTGCCCCTTCAAGTTCTGTAGACAGATGCCATCTTGAGAAGTGGGTGATTGTTTGGGAGCCTGAAAACAAAGAATAGCCACAAGTTAGGCTACTCAGAGCCATCCTGCCGCAGTGACTGGGTGGGAGATGTCGGGAGCGGAGTACAGCAGACATGGACACCCTTAGAAACCCACCCAACTGCAGGCACCTGACTCTTGACAAAGCTGTCACAATGACGTTAGAGGAAATGCAGACTCTCCAACAATTCAGATCCTTGTTTCTTGCCCTGATCAAAAAAAAAAAAAACTGCTTTCAAAATGTATCACAGATCTCAAGGAAAAATTAAAAAATTTGAAAGTGCTAGAGAAGGAAATCATTCCAAGGTAGAGGCATAGGCGAGGCTTTCTGAATACAGTTCCCACAGCCCAGACATGAAACCAAAAATTGACAAATAGGATTGCATAAAATGAAAAGCCATTCTACACAGCAAAACAAAACAAAACTAAGAAACCCACACAGAAAACCAAGACAAAACAAAAATCAGTAAGTAAAGGAACATGAGATCGTTACAAGATCTTAAAGATTAATACCAACAATCTAAAAAGAACTCAAAGGGGAAAAAATACCACATGACAACGAACTATCTGGTAAACAGACGTGAAGCTGTGCAGATGGCTCAGATGGTAGAGTTCTTGCCTTGCAAGTGTGAGGACCCGAGTTTGATGCCAGCACCTCATGTAGAACTGTAGCATGTGCTGGTATCCTTGTAATCCTGAACTTCAGAGACGAGGATTCCTGGGGCTCTCGTGCCAGCCTTCTGCCCTGATGGGTGAGCTTCAAACTCATCAGGGATCCTGGCTCAACGAAGATGGACTACGCTCCCGAGAATCACGCTTGAATTTTTCCTCAGACCTCCACGTGCACATCCATATATGGGCACACACACACACACACACACACACACACACACACACATACACACACACACACACACACACACACACACACACACACACACAGACCTACACACATCCATAAATACAGGTGAGTAAATGAAACAAATCATTCTCAAAAGTACAAATGTCATCCGGTGAATACAGGGGCTTCATTATCTTTAGGGCAGTGCGTATCAGAAGTACATGGGAATTGGAGCTTGCTCGGCTCAGCCTAGGTTTCATCAAGGAAACAAACGACAAATGTTATGTGTGTGTTGGGGGGGTGGGTGGGCTGGGAAGTAAGACTTACATACTGCTGGTGGCAATGCAATTTAGTGGAGCCACTACAAAAACCAGTGTGGAGGACCTTAAAAAGGGAATCATAACAAAGAACTAAAATATAACTACCATATGACCATATGGCTCTATTTTTTTAATTTTGTAATTATATTTATGTACAGAAAACTTAAGTGTACATTTAACCCAGTTTAGTGGCGAGTTCTTTAGCCTTTGCCTTTTCCAGCTTGGCAATGCGAGCCACAGACTTAGGACCTAGGATGTTGCCTCCCCAGTGGCGGCGGATCTCGTCATATCCTTCATTATAATTGGTTCTGATAGCTTCTACCAGCTTAGCCAGAGCACCCTTGTCTTCCGAGTTAACCTGTGTGAAGGCAACAGTGGTCCATGTCTTCCTGTGGACCAGGCGCCCCAGCCCTGGATGGAAAGCCCTTGGTGATGCAGTAGGGCACCCCCATCTTTCGACAAAGGGCAGGCAGGAAAACCACCAGCTCAATGGGGTCTACATCATGGGCAATCACCACCAACTGAGCCTTCTTGTTCTCCACCAAGGTGGTGACTGTATTGACCCCTGCTCGGAGGACAGGTGGTCTCTTAGTTGGGATGTCCCCTTTGCCAGCAGCTTTCTTCTCAGCACGGGCCAGCAGCCTTTGCTTCTTTTCCTGCTTTGTCTCTGGCCTGTGCTTGTGGGCAAGCTTAAGCAGCTGAGTCGCTGTTTGCCTGTCCAGGGCCTGGGTGAACTGGTTGATGGCAGGAGGTACTTTGAGCCGATTATAGAGGATGGCTCTTTGCCGCTGCAGCCTGATGTAGCAGGGCCGTTTGATGAAGCGTGTGAGATCTCTTTTGGGCTGGATGTCCTGCCCAGTGCCGAAGTTCTTAGGCCTTTTTCTCAAACAAAGGATTGACCACCTTTTTGGCCTCTTGTTTCTTGACCACAGTGCGGGCCAGGGCCACCTTCTTCCCCGTGGCCTTCTTTCCTTTGGGCATCTTGCTCGGCTGGAGGAGAGAGCATGACCAGCTCTATCAACTCCAGATATATACTCTAAAGGACAGAAGTCAGCACTCACATTCACTCCCCACAATAGTCCATCACAGGTGAGTAAGGGCATGTGTCGGGTGCACAGTGCAATTTTACTCAATTTAAACAAGTATGAAATTCTGCCATTTGTACAGTCTGCCAAAATACATGGTATTCATAAGCAGTGCAAGGTAGCCTCAGAAACAAAGATAATGATTGTTTTCTCTCACATGTGAAATCTAGAAGTAAATATATATATATATATACACACACACACACACACATGTATGTGTGTGTGCGCATGCATAGGTGTGTGCATGTGTGTGTTGTGTGTGTGTGATATATATATGACACATAAGTAGCAGGAGAACTGTGTGGGGAGGAAGGGGTATAATGGGAGTGGGATGAGAGATATGAAGGGCAATTCCCACAAAAAGCACACCATGGGAATGTGTGAAGATGTGTGGAGAACACACTGTTTTGCACTAACAAGAGTGGTAAAAAATGAAGAAGACCAAAACAAACCCCAAATGGGTGTGGTAGCCCTGCCTTTAATCTCAGCACTGGGGAGGCAGAGGCAAACAGGTCTACAAGAGGCCAGCTTGGTCTTCAGAGCAAGTTCTATGACACAGAGAAACAAAAACAAACAAAAATGAACATGCCCTCCAAACCATCCATCCATCCATCCATCCATCCATCCACCCATCCATCCATCCATCCATCCATCCACCCGTCCATCCATCCATCCATCCACCCATCCATCCATCCTTCCATCTATCCATCCTTCCATCTATCCATCCATCCATCCATCCATCCATCCATCCATCCATCCAACCAATCAACCTAACAAACAAAAACAAAAAACAAAAAAATATTAAAAACCCTGTTCTGTTCTTCTCTATACCTTCATTTTTAAGGTAGCAATTCATTGTCACGTGTCACTGTCCCTTTCCATTTTCAACAGTAACTGAATGATGTAGAAGTCGACTTTAAGACATAAAGCCAGTGTGGACACTGCTGTGCTTAACACAGAGCCAGTCCGTGGTACCTGAGCCTTTAAATTTGTGGCTTAAGAGTTAAGTCGTCATCTTAAACTCTTGTGCAGGACTGTTTGTCTAGTTTCCCCCATCAGCCAACACTTACGCACCTGCAGTTAAAAGGAGAAATTCCGATGTTGTGTTTCTTAGTAAGTCTTATCTCTAAAATACTCATGATCTAAAATAGCTGGAGCCTAGTCGCACTAGGCTCACCTACAAGGATCAAGGATCATTGCCCAAGATGGGGAGGAAAGATTGTTATTGTGTCATCTCCAAATATTAGAAGGTGTACACATAAGTCTCACCAACATAACTACCCAAGCATGAGCTAAAGTAGGACAAGCACAGTATGCAGTGGGCAGAGAGCCAAAGCTATAGTCCTCTCCAGGGAAGAGCCAACCAAGAGGATGTCCAGTGCCAAACGGTCCTCCCTGAAACCATATATACAGGTAACATTATAGAGATGGAGCAGACTGCGCTTATATATGTAGGAATATATATTTATGTTATGACAGATATTCATGTAACAATAAACACAAAAGGGCATGGATTGGAAGGAGTTTAGGGAGGGGGTCTAAGGGAGGGCTTGGAGGGAGGAGAGGGGAGGGGAAATGATGCAATCATATTATAATCTCACAAACTGAAATAATTGAAAAAGCAATCACATCCGTGAAACCATAATAGCAAAATCATAGTAGCCACGATAATAATAACTTGCTGTTCGGAGTCTGACTCCTCCTTTCCCTGCCTTACTTTTAGATACAACAGTGCTATCATTATTTCTTCTCCTTTGGAGTATGATCTCTCTGGATTTTGGGAGGAAGTTTCCAGAAGCTGTGAGTAGAAAGGGTTTTAACTTTAATTAGAATTGATGCAAGGACTCGGCATTACCCACATGTACTTGGTTTGGGAAATGTTCTGATATTAGCTGAAGTGGGACACAGCTAATAGAAGAGCCTGTTCCCTTCTGAAAAGGCGCTGACTCAGTCAATAGAATGAACTATCAAGTGGCAAAGCTCATCTCACGGGTGAGTTCCCTCTATGCCCAGTTCACAAAGGAGCAGCTCATTCACTACTATTTCTTCATGTGTCTCTTATGCACAAAGAGCCCCATGCTCATTATGTGCTGACAGGAGACTGGGAGGTCACTCAGCCTGGGGACCAGACACAGACTGGTCCCCTCTATTTTCTCTTTCCAAATGACACATACAAATGACAACTGTGAAATTCTTCCCTTAGGTATTTTTCCCCAGATCCCTCAATCCAATACTAGTCTTAACATCTTCTTGTCCAAATCAAAGGATCCTGTTTCCCACAGACATCCAACCCAGAGGCTCAGCTGCACCGGCTCTGGCCTTTCTGTGATGGTCTTTCCTTGTGACAGCACACACTCAACAAGGGCTCTGATTCTCTCCCCCATGCCAGCCTTCCACCAGGCCTTTACACTTTCTGTTTTCCTTCCTTCCTTGCTCCCTCCTTCCTTCCTTCCTTCCTTCCATCCCTCCCTCCTTCATTTCTCTCTTTCTTTCATGTTCTTGCTGTTTTCCCCATGGTTCTTGATAAGGGAACAAGAGCTCTGTTCAGCCTAGACTGAGCAATTTCTTGGGATGTAGGACGTACAGTTTCGAAATAGCACCAGTGTAGGCAAACAAGGCAGTTCTTCACTCTGCTTGTTACTGCCTTTCATGTCTGAGGTAGAGATGAGTGGGTCACGTGGCAAAGGAAGCTGGGAGCATATGCATTATTATCTTGTATAGTAGACACTGGGTTCAGATTCATAAGCGACTCAGATTTAGCAGGAAGTTTGGGATCTATGTGAAAGCTTAGTGACAAATATTACTACGATTTAAATAAAACTCGAGCATTTTCTCTGAGGTCTGTTGTGCTGGAGACTGGATTCCCAGTGTAATGTATTAAGAGAAGGTGAGACCTTAAAAGTGAAAGGTGCCTGGGCTGTGACTATGCGAAGGGGTGGGTCATCGGTGGTCTTGTAGATCGGGGTGGGTCTCGAAGGAGTAGAACAGTCTCTCCAAGAGCAAGTAGTTACAAAAGAGTGAGGCTGCCCTCCAGCCTGCTACTTCCCCTCTAGCCTTGTAATCTCTCTTGTCAGGTGATCCTCTCCTTCCTGATGGTGGAGGCAGAGAGCCCTCACTAGAGGCTGCCTCACTGTCAGTCAGATTTCTGTCAGGCTAATACATACGCAAGACAATCAACCCTGTAAAGAGGAAGAGCCTGTGTTGGCTTGTGGCGTTGGGGATTTCAGTCCGTGACTGATTAATTGCTCTTGCTGACCGAGTCAGCGCTGAGGTAGAACTGCAGGATGGAACAAAACCACCCACTGCACGGCGAGAAATCAGAAGTAAGGCAGAGGTCGGGGCTGAGGCCCCTTATCCCTTCCAAGCACAAGTACCCAACGACCTAAGAGCATCCCATGCAGGCCCTCCTTCCAAAAGCCCTGCCCCTCTCAGTGGTTCCAGACATGGAGGAGCAAGCACCAACACGGTAGTTATCAAAGCCACAGCATCTTTCCCAGACTCTGAAAACCAGAACAACCTCTTCTTTACAATTATTTACCTCTGGCTATTCGTTGTAGCGTCAAAACCAACCTCTGACAAATAACCTTCACACTGTCTGGATTTCTATAACACAGGGCATGTTCTAGCAAGCCTTCGATAAGCTCTTAAAGCTGACCTCTCTTCCTAGAGATAAAACCTAAGCATCTCAGTGTTGCTGACAGCAGGTCAGCCTCCTGCTCCAGCCTTGCCTCCAACTCTTCCCACCTCACACTCCCACCTGCTTCTCGGCTCCTCTTCACTGTTCATGATTCCTGATGTACACGTCCATGGCTTTGGACTACGCTACCCACCTTGCCACAGCTGCCCTCTACATCCAGTGGTAATCATCACAGTTCCCTCCATGACACCTTAATGGTCATGCCCAGTCACACCCCTCTATGCCAAATTAGCTGTTTCTTCAGTATTTCCTGGGCCGTGCTTTTCATGGGCTCTTAATGCTTCCAATGCCAGACAAGGAAAAACTGTGGAGGTAGAGCAGTCTGACATAGTATACTATAGAGTACATTATAGCTACAGAAATAGGAGAGAACTTTATAAATATGTGGTGGTATGTCCTAAGTTGCTTCCTATTTCTTTTCAACACGACTCCACCAACAGGACTTCACAGATTCAAGAGCAAATGGAAGCAGAGTGTTCTGCTTTCTCCCTTCCATGCGGTTGAAATGTGAACTTAGTAGGAATTGGAGCAGGCAGCTATCCCTGACATTGAGGTAATTGGCTATGGACGTCAGATTAACGAGAAAAGGAACACTGATCCCCATTACCTACATCCGGCCAAATCAGCCCTGGGTTGTTTATGCTTGCAGTGCTTGATGTCTTGATGTGAGGGAAATAAGCTTCTTTCTTTAAAATCACTGCTATTAGACATTTATCACCACAGCAAAACCTGTAATGTAATAATGTGAGAAGGGAAAGAGGTTAGAAGTAAAATAACCCTTTCTTGTATGGAGTTGGAACAGAGTCTGATGGGAAGATGGGTGTGTACAAGCACTGAAAGATACACAGCAAGAGAGCTTCCACTCAGCGCAGTGGAGGGATGCAGCTTTGCATAGCAGACTCTCCTGTAGACAGAGTATTTCCCAGTACAATTGTTTCAAGTCATTCTTGAAGGTATTGTCACAAGAGACAGAATAGTGAAGGAATGCAAACCATGCAAAGACTTGACAGCCACCTTTCCCTTTCTTTGATAACTCCTTAGAGGTGGCTTCCAAATGTTCCAAGTGATGCCAGAAAGATTAGTGGCTGAGAGCCCACATCATGGACCTGTCAGAAATCACTAAGCAAGAGGAGGTTTCTGACT
This sequence comes from Rattus norvegicus, assembly GCF_021556685.1. Taxonomy (NCBI): domain Eukaryota; kingdom Metazoa; phylum Chordata; class Mammalia; order Rodentia; family Muridae; genus Rattus; species Rattus norvegicus. The sequence goes on along the minus strand of NC_141548.1, from coordinate 103,343,757 downwards.
TCACCCAAATGCTCTCAAATAATGGTGTCTACAAACAGAAGGCAAACATGAATGTGTAGCTGAAGTCATAGGTAGAGAGACTGGTAGGCTAAATGTATTGAAGTGGAGTATTGAAATCCATTTTAAAAAATCAATTCAATGATGGAAGGGTTACTCAGAAGAGGGAGGTACAATGAGGGTTAGTGGCAAAATGCAAGCTTTGGTGACAGTTGGAATGAGTCACTCACTGCTCATTATCTGCCTAGATGAGAGAAGGGCATGACCTGTCTGAGCTCTCCTCTCCACTTAGAACTGCCAGTGACAACCACCTCCTGTGGTTAGTGGGAAGCATATTCTTGCTGAAAGGAGTCCTGTTTTTGGCTTCAAATGTGTGTGTTCCATATAGGAAGATGAATACATATAATTAAAATTTCCCACGTGTACATCAGCTTTTAACACAAAAGTCCTCCCCTCTGTGGCCTCATCTCCATCACATACAAAGTTCTTTGTCTTCTTTGCTTTGCTGCTCTGTCCCTGCTGTGGTCATAGCTTTATAGCTGATGTTTTTACATCAGCTGTGGTAGTTCTTATGCCTCATCCTTCCTTATAATTGTCTTGCTTATTTATATTCTTGACTAAATTTTATAATCATAGACTCATAAGAAACAATAGATTAGAATTGCATTAACTGTCAGTGAGCTGGAGGATTATTGAATGCTTTAAATGAGCTGCAGAGGTGGCTCAGTTAGTAGAGTTCTTGCTCTACAAATGTGAGGGTTTGAGTTTGATTCCCCAAAACCATGTTTAAAATAAAAAGGGGAGCAAAGGCAGGCTGTGATCTGGGTAGTACCCTAGGGTTCATTGGTCAGATAGCAGAGCCTAAGTGAATTACAGGTCAGTGAGAGACTCTGCCTCAACAAATGAAGTAGACAGTGCTGGAGGAATATCTGAGGTTCACCTCTGGCCGCCACACATATGTCCACACACATCACACCAGTTTATACAATGTTCCTGCTTACACATGAACACCTGTGCTTACGTACACACATACAAATACAAGGCAAAAAAAGGATAGGCAATATATAATAGGAAGAGTGAAATGGTTGGGTAGAAGAATTGTATCAAAAATAACACTATCTGACAAGAAAGTACAAGGTGTCATTAGTCCATACAATGACCTAATTTGTCTGGCCCAAGATGTCAGAAGAGAGGCATACAATAAGCCCAGAAGGCTCCCAACTGCCAGGAATCAATCAGAATTCACATAGAGAAACCTATGCTCACCTTAGGGTTTACAAGTTCCTGTGAAAGGCAAATAATGAAAGTTGATTTCCCATCAAGCCTTGTGAAATCAAAATGGAAATTTGTGTGAGAAAGGATGAAGAGATGGAGGTTCAGCAGATGTTAATCAGTTCTTATAATGGGAAAATGTTGCTCTCCAATAGAGACCTTTGTGAAATGTGGCATTGTGTTGTGCATGGCTACTAAGCCCACTAGTATGTACTCTGCAGGGGTAAGAACTAAGATAGGTACATTCTCCAACTATTTCCCCACATGTACACTTTGTTTGTTCAAAACATACTCAGCTAGAGACACATTATCTTCCAAAAATGGAGCCTATTTTTTGCTGACTGAAGCTGCTGGGGTAGACCAGTTGGCTGTTTGTACATTGTACATTCAGTCTCCAGTTGCTCTTCCACTGTGATTGTTGGAGCTTGGAACACTGTAGGGTGCTGCAATTGTAGAGCATAAACCCTGCTGGCTGAGTTCCCTCAGAAGCTTTTTTAAAAGCAGTATTTGATAATGTACAAACCAGTCTTTGCAGAATTACCATGCCTGAGGTAAGTGGGCATCAGGGCTGCCTCTCTGACTAGCTGAATCTAGAGAGGAAGCAGGTCCAGAGAGGCTATCCCCAGTTCATACCCTGATCATTTAGGACACAGCAGGGACTAGAGATCACACTGATTAACATTTGCTGACCTATTCTTGCTATTTTATTCTTCGAGTGGTTTAGGACTTATGAAGGCAACCATTGGTGGGGTCAGTGGGGTCTGCAGCAGCGTTAGTAATGTCCTGAGCAGGTGACCTTCCTTGAGTAGAAGAGACAAAAGAACTTTGCTTAAATCCATCAGAACCACCCGGGTATCATGATCTAATGGGAATCCTGGCTCTTTGACTGCATTGGTTCAGGCCCATTTCCCGAGCCTCATTCTTCCTCCTTCCTTTAAGGTGTTAAAGTGATTTTTACATGCTTTTATGCTAGTTTTGGGTCCTGTAAGCAGTAACTTCAGAAACCCCAATAGAGGAGAAGGGAAGTGAGACCAAGAAGAGAAGACAGCTACTAAAGAACGTGTTATCAAATTGGTGAGCATGGGCAATGGAACCATATCATGTTGGGGGAGCTCTGTTTAGGGGACATGGACCTTACAGTAATCCACTCTATCATCAATGACTACTTGCCCAGCACAGAGCTAGTAACTCTTTGTCATTGGCACCTACTCAAGGCAGGGAGAAATGGGCTGTATGCTAATATATTAAACTGGGGGCAGCTGGGCAGGTGGCTACCATCATAATGCCCAAGACTTTCCATTTAGGTAGGTGGTTTGACATGATTTTTAGAGTTCACTGTGGTTAGAAAAGTGTTTTAGACATTTCCCTCCTAATGCTTCATCTCTCTAGACTTCTTGGCTCTATCCCAGAGTTTCAGCTTGAGGGTTGACTGCATGTGTACATGTGTTTGCACCCATGCACATGTACCCTTTTGAAAAACATTTCAACATACCTTTTCATGTGAACCTAACTTTTTTTTTATTTTTTTACTGTTATTTTTTTTTTTATTAACTTGAGTATTTCTTATATACATTTCGAGTGTTATTCCCTTTCCCGCTTTCCGGGCAAACATCCCCCTCCCTCCTCCCCTTCCTTATGGGTGTTCCCCTCCCAACCCTCCCCCCATTGCTGCCCTCCCCCCATAGACTAGTTCACTGGGGGTTCAGTCTTAGCAGGACCCAGGGCTTCCCCTTCCACTGGTGCTCTTACTAGGATATTCATTGCTACCTATGGGGTCAGAGTCCAGGGTCAGTCCATGTATAGTCTTTAGGTAGTGGCTTAGTCCCTGGAAGCTCTGGTTGCTTGGCATTGTTGTACTTTTGGGGTCTCGAGCCCCTTCAAGCTCTTCCAGTTCTTTCTCTGATTCCTTCAATAGGGGACCTATTCTCAGTTCAGTGGTTTGCTGCTGGCATTCGCCTCTGTATTTGCTGTATTCTGGCTGTGTCTCTCAGGAGCGATCTACATCCGGCTCCTGTCAGTCTGCACTTCTTTGCTTCATCCATCTTGTCTAATTGGGTGGCTGTATATGTATGGGTCATATGTGGGGCAGGCTCTGAATGGGTGTTCCTTCAGTCTCTGTTTTAATCTTTGCCTCTCCCTTCCCTGCCAAGGGTATTCTTTTTCCTCATTTAAAGAAGGAGTGAAGCATTCACATTTTGATCATCCGTCTTGAGTTTCGTTTGTTCTAGGGATCTAGGGTAATTCAAGCATTTGGGCTAATAGCCACTTATCAATGAGTGCATACCATGTATGTCTTTCTGTGATTGGGTTATCTCACTCAGGATGATATTTTCCAGTTCCAACCATTTGCCTACGAATTTCATAAACTCGTTGTTTTTGATAGCTGAGTAATATTCCATTGTGTAGATGTACCACATTTTCTGTATCCATTCCTCTGTTGAAGGGCATCTGGGTTCTTTCCATTTTCTGGCTATTATAAATAAGGCTGCGATGAACATAGTGGAGCACGTGTCTCTTTTATATGTTGAGGCATCTTTTGGGTATATGCCCAAGAGAGGTATAGCTGGATCCTCAGGCAGTTCAATGTCCAATTTTCTGAGGAACCTCCAGACTGATTTCCAGAATGGTTTTACCAGTCTGCAATCCCACCAACAATGGAGGAGTGTTCCTCTTTCTCCACATCCTCGCCAGCATCTGCTGTCACCTGAGTTTTTGATCTTAGCCAATCGCACTGGTGTGAGGTGAAATCTCAGGGTTGTTTTGATTTGCATTTCCCTTATGACTAAAGATGTTGAACATTTCTTTAGGTGTTTCTCAGCCATTCGGCATTCCTCAGCTGTGAATTCTTTGTTTAGCTCTGAACCCCATTTTTTAATAGGGTTATTTGTTTCCCTGCGGTCTAACTTCTTGAGTTCTTTGTATATTTTGGATATAAGGCCTCTATCTGTTGTAGGATTGGTAAAGATCTTTTCCCAATCTGTTGGTTGCCGTTTTGTCCTAACCACAGTGTCCTTTGCCTTACAGAAGCTTTGCAGTTTTATGAGATCCCATTTGTCGATTCTTGATCTTAGAGCATAAACCATTGGTGTTTTTTTCAGGAAATTTTTTCCAGTGCCCATGTGTTCCAGATGCTTCCCTAGTTTTTCTTCTATTAGTTTGAGTGTGTCTGGTTTGATGTGGAGGTCCTTGATCCACTTGGACTTAAGCTTTGTACAGGGTGATAAGCATGGATCGATCTGCATTCTTCTACATGTTGCCCTCCAGTTGAACCAGCACCATTTGCTGAAAATGCTATCTTTTTTCCATTGGATGGTTTTGGCTCCTTTGTCAAAAATCAAGTGACCATAGGTGTGTGGGTTCATTTCTGGGTCTTCAATTCTATTCCATTGGTCTATCTGTCTGTCTCTGTACCAATACCATGCAGTTTTTATCACTATTGCTCTGTAATACTGCTTGAGGTGAACCTAACTTTTGACAATGTCAGTGCCTTAAAGGGGATTTGCATCATAAGCAGAAACTCTCCAAACTGGTGCCCCTTCAAGTCATTCTACTGAGCAGCCTGAACTGCAAGAGCGATGCAGGTAAAGCAAATACAATAGCTATAAATAGCAGGATACCATTTCATCTTTCATCCTTTGAGCATCTGTCTGGCAATTCATAGAATCTGCAGCAATCGACAGCTTGATTTAGCAGCAGCGTCTGGTTGGCAGAGGTAAGCATTTTCTGCCTTGATCTCAGATGAACTTGAGGGAGGATAAAGTGGCTGGGTTGTTGATAGCAGAGTGGTCTCTGGGAATGACTACTGTTCTTTTAATGCCTTCCTGCATTTTTTATTATTTGAGAATTTTATACACACATATAATGTGTTTTGATCAAATCTGTTCGTCGTGACTACTTCCCTCTAATTCCCCACTCAATTTCTTTCCCTCTCTCCCTCTGTCCCTCTCTCTCTCTCTCCCTCTGTCTCTCTGTCTCTATCTCTCTCTGTCTCTCATCCACTGAGCCCATTTAGTGCTTTCTGTATGTTCATAGATGTAGGGCCATCTACTGGACCATGAGTAGATAGGTCCACAGTAGATGGGACCCTCTCAGGGTCCACAGCCCTGAAGAAAACTGACCCAAAGTTGCCAATAACTTCTCAACTAGACCATGGTGGAATTTTATGAGAGCTTTCCTCTCTATGCCAAGACTTCGACTCTTTGCTCCTGTGCGAATCTTGTACATGCCACTCCAGCGTCCATGAGTTCAAGTGTGTTAACTACTGTTACACTGGAGAAATACTATTTCACTGTAGACGTCACTGCCGATATCTTCTAAAATGGAAACAGCAGGAGCTTCCTGTATTACATGCATTTACGTATACAAATTACCTTATCCACGGGGTGGGGGTAGAGGGAGAAATAACTCTCCCAGACTCTATAAGGTATCAGATAACAGGCTCAGTGCCAGGTATGAGTTACTTCTTTTTGAGTTGCTGGTTAGTGGGGTTACATAGATCCTCTTCTTCCACACAAGCTACAGGCTACTGCCATTGCTCGTGGCTTCTCCAGAACCTCACTATAAACCCTATGGTAGAAAAATACTCTTAGTAAGAATCCAAGCTGTGCTGGCTGTGTTAAGCCAACTTGACATGAGTCACAGTCCTCAGAGAGGAGGGAGCCTCTACTGAGAAAATGCCTCCATAAGGTCAGGCTGTAGGCAAGACTATCCAGCACTTTCTTAACCAGTGATTGAGGGAGGAGGGCCCAGCCCATTGTGGGTGGGGCTATCCCTGGGCTGGTGGTCCTGGATTTTATAAGAAAGCAGGCTGAGTAAGCCATGAGGAAGGAGCGAGCTAGTAAGTAGCACCCATCCATGGTCTCTGCATCGGCTTCTGCCTCCAGGATTCTGTCCTGATGTCCTTCTATGGGGAATAGTGATGCAGAAGTATGCCAGATAGATCCTATTCTTTCCAAGTTGCTTGGGTCACGGTGTTTTACTCCAGCAATGAGTGGCCATAACTAAGACTTTAGCTGTGTGGCTCTCTCTTGAGAGAACTTTTGGACAGAGAGACAAGGCTGTTGATCTATCTTTCAGCCACAGGGAATACAAGGGAAAGGAGATCTCCTCACACTGACTGAACCAAGGGTGCTTTATCGTGGAATTCCCACTGTAAGGGTGAATTTCTGTCACTTTTATCTAAATAAATGTAATGTTTTTGTGACAGCAGACCCAATAAACCATGACAGAGGCCTTAAAGAAAAGACTGGCTGATCTCTGTCTTCATCCTGAACTAAATAATCACACAAATAAAGGTGAACTTAGGGCCAGGGTAAGCTCTCCCCAAGAGTGCCCATGTTACCAGTGTTAGGCTACCCTCTAACCCACTGAATTCTACACTGCTACTATAAAGTCTACTTTACCAATATGAGAGAGAGAGAGAGAGAGAGAGAGAGAGAGAGAGAGAGGAAGAAGGAGGAGGAGGAAGAGGAAGAGGAAGAGGAAGAAGAGAAGGAAGAGAAAGGGAAGGAGGTAGAGAGAGGGAGGGAGGAGGGAAGGGGAGAGAGTGAAAGGAGGGAAGGAAGGATGGAGGAAGAAAGGGGGAAAGAGGGAGTGAGGAAGAGACAGACATACATACACACACTCAGAGATAGACAGAAACAGAGAGAGACAAAGAGCTGTCCATGAGTACGTAACTATGAAGGGAGGTAGTTAGAAAGTATGCCTCTGGGTGCTGGAGGGAAGGCTCAGTAGTTAAGAGCGCTGACTGCTCTTCCAGAGGTCCTGAGTTCAATTCCCAGCAACCACATAGAGGCTCACAATCATCTATGAGATCTCTGCCCTCTTCTGGTGTGCCTGAAGACAGCTGTAGTGTACTCATACATATAAAATAAATAAATCTTTATAGGAAAGTACGCCTTTTTTTTTTTTTTTTTTTGGTTCTTTTTTTTTCGGAGCTGGGGACCGAACCCAGGGCCTTGCGCTTCCTAGGTAAGCGCTCTACCACTGAGCTAAATCCCCAGCCCCGGAAAGTACGCCTTTAAGCATACTATGTAAACAATGAATTCAGGTATATTCACCTTATGGGCTTCCTTCATCTAGAGAACTCAGACAAATACAGATGCCAAATTTGTAGACCTGGAGAGATTTGGGGACAGTGACTTCTACATTTCAGAACTCCTAATAGGTACTACTTTGTGAATTACACTCACTGTTTTGAAAATTAACGAATGATTCGATTCGTTTTACTTCTTCCTCGGTTACAGGCAATCACCTTTCTTTGGTGTGTAGCTTTTTTGCTGTTTTATTTTTGTATTTTTGGGTAGTGTCCAGAATCAGCAAGCACAATGCTCAGCATTATATAAATGTAGCTCGTTTGTTAACTGCCTCCCTCCACAGCAGGAATGGTTCTGAGCTCCAACCTTGTGTACCACAAATAAACGTAACAGGGCGCTCATGCCTCCTGATCTGCCTTTTACAATGTAGCTTCTGGAAGCTGGGCCTGCTCTGCCTTTTACAATGTAGCTTCTGGAAGCTGGACCAGACTAATCAGCTCCCCAGGCTCTGCCTGAACAGAAAGTGAAGTCTGGGCAGGTGATTGAAGCTGAAGGCAATGGCGCCCCTGGCTCCCTTAATCTGTTGCTATTTTCTTCCACTCTGGGAATGTGGCTAGTCATCAATTTAACACATAGAGGCTCGGTTATTCAAAAACAAATAAGGAAATTGAAGCCCTTGCTCATTTTTATAGGCACTGAGCATAAAGGCTTTTCTTTATGGTGTTTCAAAGGGCATGTAACTCAGGACACTGAGGCAGTGTGTTTGAAGTGAGCAATGCCCTCTGAGTCAGATCTATTGATCAAGGAAGGGTTCTATATCCTTGGGGCTTAATCTTCACTCTTCTAAGGGGAGCCAGGTGTCAGTTAATTGGTGAACCTTTTCTGGAAGAAGTGGGCCTGCCTGCCTTCCCTACTTGATACGGAGTGGTGTCCATATCAGGGCTGTTAGTGCACCTAGGGACAGTTCAGTGTGTCCAGTCACCCATTCCATCCCATATACCTAATAGAAGCTGCAAAGATTGGGAAGGCGAGGTTGTATTTTAAAATGTGTCTCAAGCTTCAGTCGTCAGTGTGGGAAATGTGGAATAAAGTACGTGTCGTGTCCCCACTGTCCCCCTAAAAGGAGCGCAGCAAAGGATTTTGGCAATTTCAGATAATAGATTCTGCAAACAGATCCCCAGGGCGATTTATCTGATGCTTACAAGCTGCCCACTGGGTTTTTAATTCGAAAGACAGCTATGCCTTAAATAATTGGCTCAAATGAACAAGACAAGAAACAACGGCAGCAACAACAACAACAACAGAAAAACCAAAAAAAAAAAACCCAAAAAAAACAAACAAACAAACAAAAAAAAAAAACAGCCTGAAATCACTCCTGTGCAATCAGCAACTGGGAGCTGCTCTGAGACCGCTCCCCTGTTGTGTGTCTTGGCAATAGCTCAGAGACCTCTTAAAGTCCCTGATTCAAAGGGCATGCTATCTTTTCCCCTGCAGGGATAAGATCAGGGACGTTTACCAGGTGTGTGGACCAGTTCTATGTCAACTTGACATAAGCTAGAGTCATGTGAAAAGAGGAAATGCCTCCATAGGATCCAGTTATACAGCATTGTCTTAATTCGTGACTGATAGGGAAGGGCCCAGCCCATGGTGAATGGTGCCCTTCCTGGGCTGTTGGTCCTGGGTTCTATAAGAAAGCAGGCTGGGTAAGCCATGGGAAGCAAGCCAGTAAGTAGCACCCCTCCATGGCTTTTGCATGGCTCCTGCCTCCAGGTTCCTGCCCTCCTTGAGTTCCCTCAGTGATGACCAGTGATGTGGAAGTGTAAGCCAAACAAAACCTTCCTTCCTCAAGTTGCTTGGATATGGTGTTTTGTCACAGTAACAGTAGCCCTAACTATGACTGCGGGTTCAGTGGGAAGTGTCTCTTCTCTGTGCTTTCCTTTCCTCCTCCCCCTTCCTCCTCCTCTTCCTCCTCTTCCTCCTCTTCCTCCTCCCCCCTCCTCCTCCTCTTCCTCCTCCTCCTCCTCTTCCTCTTCTTCTTCTTCCTCTTCTTCTTCTTCTTCTTCTTCTTCTTCTTCTTCTTCTTCTTCTTCTTCTTCTTCTTCTTCTTCTAGTTTTATTTCTAATTTCCTTCAACATCTTCCCTTGTTCCCTTTTTATTGAGTTTTTTATTTATTTACATTTCAAATGTTATCTCCTTCCCAGTTTCCCCTTCGGAAACCTCCTCTCCCATCCTCCTACCCCCTGCTTTTGTGAGGGTGCTGCCCCACCCACCCATCCATTCCCTCCCTCCTCCCTGCCTTGGCATTCTCCTACACTGGGGCATTGAGCCTTGACAGGACCAAGGGCTTCTGCTCCTATTGATGTCCAACAATGCCATCCTCTGCCACATATGCAGCTGGAGCTGTGGGTCCCTCCATGTTTACTCTTTGGTTGGTGGTTTAGTCCCTGGGAGCTCTGGTGGACTCTGGTTGGTTGATATTATTGTTCTTCCTATGGGGTTGCAAAGCCTTTCACCTCCTTCAGTCCTTTCTCTTACTCTTCATTGGGGATCCTGTTCTCAATTCAGTGGTTGGCTATGAGCATCTGCCTCTGTATTTGTCAGACTCTGGCAGAGCCTCTCAGGAGACAGCTATATCAGGCTCCTGTCACCATGTACTTCTTGGCATCAGCAATAGTGTCTAGGTTTGGTGGCTACATATGGGATGGATCCCCAGGTGGGGCAGTTTCTGGATGGTCTTTCCTTTAGTCTCTGCTCCACACTTTGTCTCCGTATTTCCTCCTGTGAGTATTTTGTTCCCCCTTCTAAGAAGGACTGAAGCATCCACACTTTGGTCTTCCTTCTTGAGCTTCATGTGGTCTGTGAATTGTATCTTCGGTATTCTGAACTTTGGGGCTAATATCCACTTATCAATGAGTGCCTACCACATGCTTTCCCTTCATAATTAAATATTTTCAGAAAAAAGTTCTAGCTTGGCGTTGTGAGACCAAACAGGAAAAATAAACCCTGAAGGTTAAGGTTATGCTTGTAGTTAGTAAGTTCCTGTTGTGATACATTTGTTTGACCCATTTGCACCAGATGTGCTTGATCACATGTGGGCATAAGGTAAGTGGGCAAGAACTATGTCAGGATACATGCTTGCCCCTGATTGGAAGTCATGGGAAACGGGGTGAGCTATGGTTTTGACATTTTAAGCCCCTACAAAATGTGACTCGGGGCCATTTTCTGGAAAGTCAGAGATGGACTTGGTCAGAGTGTCTGTCAACCTTGGCTTTGAAGTGTGGTAGTGGTCTTATCCTCTAGGGGTGGGATTAATAATAGTGTATGTGTGCACGGGTGTGTGAGCTCTGGTGTGTGGTGTGTGAGACTGGTATGTGGGCACTGGTGTGAGCACAGGTGTATGGTGTGTGAGCACTGGTGTGTGGGCACTGATGTGTGGGCACTGGTGTGAGCCCAGGTGTGTAGTGTGTGAGCACTGGTGTGTGGGCACTGGTGTGTGAGCACTGGTGTGTGGGTGCTGATGTGTGCGCACTCTACCCCTGGCTTCTTTTCCCACTGAGGAGATCTGTCCAGCTTGGACATGGCTTCCATTTGTCCTTTAATAAGTCTTCCCATCATGGAGTTATTAGCACTTGTCTTCTAAGGAAAATAGCCAGTGGCCAGCGGTACACAGGCTGCATTTCCTGTATCTATGGATGTAGGATCTTCCAACGAGCTGCATCGATATCAAATGCTCTATAATGGGCAGCGTATACAAACAGCTGGAACTTACATAGAGTTCTGACCCAGGCCTGCAGCAGCCTGCCGAGAGCAATACGCCCCTGTCTGCAGCAATGTGTGCAACCCGGAAGTGAAAACAGTCAAATGTCCACCAAAATGGCGGACGGATAGAGGAAGGAGAATAGTATTGAGCCATAGAAAGCAGGCTGCCGTCTGCGACAACCTGGATAGAAATGGAAATCATGGTATTTCGTGAAAAGCTCAAGGCACAGAAAGATGAAACATGATGTCACCCATGTATGGAATGTAAGGGCTGATCTCAAGGAAGTTAACAGTTAATCGGTAGTTACCAGAGGCTGAGGTGTTTGTCAGAGTGGAGAGGGAATGAGGGGGAAGGCTCATCACAGAAGCTTCCCTAATTTATTTTTGTTCAGGTTTCCAGTTTAAGTTTTTCTAGAGAAAGCCAAGTGAGATGGGCTGTGGCCCCATGGAATTGGAGCCAGAGCTGACTGGGAGAGCAGGCTTGGGAGGTGCCAGGGCAGGGGGGAACATCTGGGTTTTCTTTTTAAACCCCTCTCATGTAGTTAAACTGGTCTCTATCTTGCAGTGTAGGCAACACTGACTATGAATTCCTGATCCTTCTACCTCTGCCTCCTGACTGCTGGGACTGACCACATGAACTGCATCACCCATTTCATGTGGTGCTCAGAATGGAACGGAGTCCTCTCTCCATGCTAGGCTTTTGCTGCATCCTGTATCTAATTCCCAGGTTTTTGATTTCCTTTTCCAGAGGCTTTGTTCCCCACTGCCACACACTGGCCCCATGTGCTGAGGGTGCTGATGTGAAGAGAATCATCGAACAACACTGGCCTGAACCGATTCTGGCGAGAACCATGCATCCACATGTCGGGTGACCATGGCAGGAAAACAGACAGGAAAGAGGACAGGGAGACTGGAGACAGACAAGGTGCATCCTCAGAAGCATAGCTCGACAAGCACAGGGCTATACGGTTGTTTTACCGTTTCGTGTATGACTCTCATTCTGGAGCTAAAGGCATAGACCCCACCCCAAGCCTCCTGGATCAGTTTCTACTGTGTGAACCTACTTGTTTCTAAGGAGATACTTTGTTTTAACATGAGGCTGTGTTGGCATCACCTAAAGCATGCTTCTGTCTTACATAGCCGGTCTGACTGAAATAGGATCTTTGCCCAAGGCTACGGAATTAATGGGAAGGCCTGTTATTAATGCGTGATATACCCTCAGGAGCCACTTATTCCCTGCAAGTTCTGGTGTCTTGGGAGACGATCCTGATGTCATTCGAATATAAGGAAGCACAGAACAGAACCAATCACAGGAAGTAGAAGACACAGTTAGCAGCCAGGGGCAGCTGTGTATGTAGATTAGGAGGGGTCCTGAGCTCTGTGGATGAGTAAGTCATTTCAGCCATAGCCACTGTGTTGAGCAAGTTACCAGTGGCAGAGAAACCGCACTGAGGTGGCATCTTTCCCGTGTGGGCAGTGTGAAACATTGTATCCATCTCTATCAAGGACACTTTTCACAATCATAGCATTTCAGCCAGGACAGAGCAGCCAATCATTAGCAGTAAACAAGAGCTTCCAAACGTCCTTCTTGTGTAGACCAACAGGATGAGAAAGCCACAGGAAAGCCCAGGGAAGTCCGCATCTGATGGTTTGAGACTGGAACGTTTAGAGCGAGGGCTGACATTTCATCAAAGACGTTGTTTCTAACTATTATTCACAAGTTGATCTGACTTTCAGGAAATGAAAAAAAGAATTGTCAGTCTGAAGATTCTTAATCTTTCAGAAAAGGGACCACCGCACTTTTGAGGAACACTTAAAGATGTCACTGCAACACCCAGATTGCCTGGTAGACTGCAAAACCACTTCTCTGGGGTCTGGTCCCAGCAGGTGTCTAGTCTTAAGGGAGCCACGTCTGTGTTGATGGTAGATGGGGAGGAGGATATAAAGATGAATTTATAGTTTTTCCCACCCTGAGGCATTTTGTGCCATTGATGGTCATGCTTATCAACATGAGGGAAGTCCCTTTAGGGCACCAAGAGGAGTCATTCAAAATAATCAGGGAAGGTGTTTTCCCCACACCAGGTCACCTTGGGAGACATTTTGTTACTGACACGAGTTTCTTTTCCCCCCAAACAATGAGTGTCTGTGTGCTATTGTTTAAAGTAAAATGAAATTCTGCGTTTTTATAAAACTTGATAAAGACTAGCATTTCAAACAGTATAGTCAGCCCCCAGTTTTCAGAGATGCACACATACACCTGGCATCTCCAGGGTTTGACTCTCTGTGCTTGGTCTGTTCTGACGTCCCCACTTTGTGAAAGGTGGTGCCCATCCTTCACCAGCTCTTCTGTTTCCCGTTGGGTGCCTTCCCTCCTGGGCTCTGGATGTGAAGGAGCAGGTTTAACAGACAACCCTGCAGATCTCCATGGCTCCCCTCCACCTTGGCGTCTTCTCCTTTCGCATCCCTTTGAGCAGAGGCAGGAGAATGAAGGTGCTAAACACATGGTACAGCCAGACCTGGCCTTGGTCAGTCCTGGGGCCTTTTCTCAGCTTCCAGACTCCAGGGCACTCAGCCTTTTCAGGTGAGCAAGGCATGCTTTACCCAAGCTCCTGTTCAATGTTTTCTATGTGAGCAGATGGTCAGCAATTGTCCCCCTTTCCTCCTCTCATCTCATCATCTGTAAAACCAGGATGACGTTCAAGATTATATATATCACGGGTCTGGATCATCAGTGTTAGGACTCAACACAATACCATGTATTTCTAAATGATCCTGTAATTGGAAATTAGCACACAACTATCGATTCCTCTTGCACATAGATTGAAAAGAAATCCACTCTTGTTTGTGACTTAATTGGATATGATTTGACCTAAGAGATTACGGCAAGTAGCCAGAGTCTTCTGTAAGGTTTACTGGATTATAAGAAAATGTCGCACCATTGGTTTTAGTCCCTGGGGTGGCTCTTATTCTAAGGTCGATCAGAGGGAGTCCAGGGGGACTGACTGATGTTTACTAAGTGGTATTAATTAACAAAAGGTGAAGTGGGGGGGGGTTAATTACTTTGCCTTTTCATTTCTCAAAAGCATATTTTAGCTCATCCTTCTGATTCTGGGAAAGCAACGTTCCCAGGAATGGGTCTGGGGAATTTGACCACAGGGTCAGACTCGCACTCTGTATCTCACACCAAAAGGCTGTGCTCTGTAGACCTCATTCTTCCAACTACACCGGGAGAAACTGTACTGCGTTGTTAAGATACTAGTACTGACATGAGCCATATTGAGTTTCTTTCTTTCTGGATTTTATTTCTGATACAGGGTTCCACATTATATAATGTGGAAAGGTTAGTTTAGACTATCAGAAAGCTAGCTTGCTCCTTAAATACCAGGAAATATTGATTTCAGTTACACGCTTTCTAAATAAAGATTTATTTATTGGTGTGTGTGTGTGTGTGTGTGTGTGTGTGTGTGTGTGTGTGTGAGACTGCAGGGGGTTGAAGCTCTGCTCACAAAGACCAGAATAGGGCACCCAATCCTTTTGATCTGGGTTTGTGGTAGCATCTTGAGTGTTAGGTGTGTGCTGGGATCAAACTCTGGTCCTCACTCTTTACAGCAGGTCCTTTAAACTGCTGAGCTCTCTGCCTAACCCTGCTACACACTGACATCGAGATAGCATTGGTATCTTGGCTCTTTCTGGACCCTGAGTTAGAACCCAGGTCTCTGTAAAGATGATTTAATTCACTACTGACTGACGTTACTCAGAAAGTCTTGGGAGAGTGACTCAGCAGACCGAGCTCTGGTTTGCCTGGGAGTGAGGCCGCTCGCTGGGAAGGAAGGAAGGAAGAACTGATGATAGCCACGGATATCCTTACAGAACCTGAAGACAAAGCAGACTTCAGGTAGCCTTGACCCAGTGTCTCGAGGATGCGTCACAGGCTCTCAACTTTCCCCCTTCCTTCTTCTTGGATGTTACATCCTGACCAAGTCCCCTTCATGTTTATCAGCTTCATAGAAGACAAGAGGCCTGGTATGGCTAGAGCCTGTGAATGATTGGGGAAGTGGGTCACACGTGGCCTTGTACTCCTGGGTAAGAGTTGTAGGCCTGTGTTCAGAACAACAGGAGGAGGCTTGGTGACTGTAGCATAGACTGTTGAAGAGTCAAAGAGAGGGGGAGAAAGCAGGGATCTAAGCAATGAGGTGGCTGCCCCAGATCCTCTGCTGGGTAAAGCTTCGGTGTGTGGGGAGAAAAAGAGAACCCACGGCCGTTCATTGAACCAAACTTTAGCATGTTGTCCCTGACGTGATTTTTGCCAGGAGTCAGTGAGGTATACCTATGCTTTTTATGTTAAATTGTCTGGGTTTGGATATATGAAAACTCTCAGACACTGGAGAATAAGAGAGTGACTAATATATTAAACGATATGGACTCAGATGTGAGAATTAGCAGCAAGACATGAATTATGTATGTGTAAGACAAAGGCAGCACTGGAGAGGGATGGCGCATCAAGAAAAGAAGAGTGAAACCTCAGAAAAACAAGTCTGGGCTCTGTGAGACCCAAGGAAAACTCCTTCTTCAATGCCTTTATTAACATATATTGATTGTGTATACTCAACAATCAATTTCATTGTGTCATTTCCTGTGTGTGCAACGTATTTATGGTCCTCTCTTGTCCCCCTGGCTCAATAATGAGGGAACATATGTGGTCAATGCAATGTGAAAAGGTAGTCATCCTCCTGCTAGTCAGGGGAATAGACAACCAATGACAGGTTTCAGTTTCTGCCCCTCGGATCAGCCAACATCTAGAGGATTCACAGCACGCTGTGCTGGCCAAGGGGTAGGAAATGAATACCTTATTCAGTGCCAAGGGCGGTTAAGTTTGTCACAGTCTTTAGGGGAGGTAATCAAGTGGCATCTATACATAATGTATGCATACTGTTTGATCCCGCAATTTCCTTTGGAGGGACATATTCAATATAGAAGTCAAGCCACCAGTATGTAGGATATTACAAGGATGGTATTTCAATATTTTTTGTGATATAAGAAAAAATGAGAGATTATCTGAAGAAAACCAAATGGTTAGGTGAATTACAGTTCCTTCTTACTATCTACAGATATGCAACTTTTACAAAGAGTCTATTACCTCTGCATCTGTGACTCAGGGAATGTAGGGGCAGAAAGACTGTAGGAGCCAGAATACTGGGAAGGCTTCTGTGAGCGTCTCTCCTGCAAATGGCTGCACACACAGGACTGAAACAGTAGCAACAGACATGCTAGTGTGGAAGGGGAACGTATGAGGTCCCACCCGTGGACAGAAAGCTATAAGCAAGTAATGGCTGTCAGGAGAGGGGGAATTACACTCTCCTGGGGATGGTCAGCCCCAAAAGCTATACATATATATATATATATATATATGTATATATATATATATATATATATATATATAACAAAAGTGATCAGCTTGCATTTATATATTTACACATACACACATACACACACTCATACACACACACACTCATAGATACATACTTATACACATACTCATACATACAAATACTCGCACACTCATACACACACATACTCACACACTCATACACACATACTCACACACACATACTCACACACTCATAATACATACTTATACACACTCATACATACATACTTATACACACACTCATACACACAAATACTCGCACACTCATACACACACATACACACTCATACACACACTCATACATACATACTTATACACACTCATACACACATACTCACACACTCATACACACATACGCACACTCATACATACATACTTAATACACACACTCATACACACACATACACATTCACACACTCATACACACATACATACATACTTATACACACACTTGCACACTCATAGATGCGTGCACACACACACACACACCCCAATAATAATTAAAGAGAGCCTATCAGCTTGACAGTAAGGGCAGGGCCTGAGAGGGTTTGGAGGGAGGAAAAATAAGGGTAAAACTGCTGTAATTTTATTTTAATAAAAATATATTTAAAAGACTTTTCCAGAAAACAAACCTGGGGGGGGATTACAAAACAAAACAAAACACCTGTAAGTCTCCAAATGGTGGGAATCCCATAATATCTTTGCTATATATATTAAAATAAGCTGTTAGATAATGGTTATATCAGTTTAGCAACCCATGACCTAGCCCATGATCTATACATGTACATATGTGTGTGTGTGTGTGTGTGTGTGTGTGTGTGTGTGTATATATGTGTGTGTTGTACATAAAGAATTTGGTAAGATATGTGGAAGAACAACAGCTTGCTTCCTTTTTAAATTTTTAAAGCTTTATTTACTCGCATTTCCAATCTTGTTTCTCCTCTTAATCCACTGTGTTCTTTGTTATTATTCTTCATGGCTTGATTGGTGATCACAGTTGTTTCCAAAACAGAAGTCCTTTGAGTTGGATGGGCACCAAGCTGGATAGCAGGCCAGCAGGCTATACTACCTACATGGAATATACTACATTTTTACAGACGATGGTATGTGGCACCATGGCATATCTTGTATGTTAAAGCTGATGATCACCTTTAGTGAACAGCTTGGTAACTTATGGACATTAAGCCTGAAATAATCTCTGGAACCAATGCCATTGTTCTTTACATAGTAATCTATCTGATTCCAGATAAATCCCTACCGCCGTCCTTCGTTCGTGGTGTGACTTCGCACTCCTTCTTTGCCAAGGAACATGGATCATGTGTAACAGTGTGGACACATTCAGCCCTCCAACAGAATATTTGGTTGAGAAACAGAGTGGAAATTTGCTTTGTCTCAAGATTATTTGGTGTAGACTCTTGTGTGGTGAATGGACACGTTGAAAAACCAGAGAAATTCCTCATAAGAATTTCTGTGAGATGCTGGAAGGCATCCCTTGGGCTCCATCTTCGGAAGTCATTGCACTTGCTTGAAGCACCTGAAGTCAGCAATGGGACTACCCGGGCTGTGGTGGTTTGAATAAGAATGGCCCCCAAGGCTCATACCCTTGAATCATTGGTCATTAGGGAGTGGCACTACTTGAGAGGAATTGAGAGGTGTGGCCTTGTTGTTGGAGGAAGTGTGCCACTGGGGGAGGGCTTTGGGGTTTCAGGGGCTTAAGCCAGGCCCAGTGCCTCCCTGTCTTCCTTCTGCCTGTTGGTGCAGAGGGCTCGGCTCCTCTAGCACGTCCTGCCTGCCCCCAGGCTTTCTGTCATGACGACAGTGGGCTAAACCTCTGAACTGTAAGTCAGTCCCAACTAAATGCTTTCCTTTTATAAGAGTTGCCTTGGCTAGAACAAAAGAAACTCAAGAGGGATGATCGAAATGTGAATGCTTCACTCCTTCCTTAAAAGGGGAACAAGAATACCCTTGGCAGGGAAGAGAGAGGCAAAGATTAAAACAGACACAGAAGGAACACCCATTCAGAGCCTGCCCCACATGTGGCCCATACATATACAGCCACCCAATTAGACAAGATGGATGAAGCAAAGAAGTGCAGGCCGACAGGAGCCGGATGTAGATCGCTCCTGAGAGACACAGCCAGAATACAGCAAATACAGAGGCGAATGCCAGCAGCAAACCACTGAACTGAGAATAGGACCCCCGTTGAAGGAATCAGAGAAAGGACTGGAAGAACTTGAAGGGGCTCGAGACCCCATATGTACAACAATGCCAAGCAACCAGAGCTTCCAGGGACTAAGCCACTACCTAAAGACTATACATGGACTGACCCTGGACTCTGACCTCATAGGTAGTAATGAATATCCTAGTAAGAGCACCAGTGGAAGGGGAAGCCCTGGGTCCTGCTAAGACTGAACCCCCAGTGAACTAGATTGTTGGGGGGAGGGCGGCAATGGGGGGAGGATGGGGAGGGGAACACCCATAAGGAAGGGGAGTGGGGAGGGGGATGTTTGCCCGGAAACCGGGAAAGGGACTAACACTTGAAATGTAAATAAGAAATACTCAAGTTAATAAAAAAAAAAAAGTTAAAAAAAAAAAAAAGATCTGCCTTGGTTATGATGTCTCCTCACAGCCCTGCAACATGACAAAGACGCAGATCAAATTCAGTTCTTCCTAAGAACTCTTCCCCCGACCCCCAATGAATATAACCAAAGCTTTTCTTGGAATGTGTCAAATGTAATTACTTTTCACTTGTGTTTGGAGCATTCCTGTGAGACACTGGAGATAATCGAAACCTCACAGAATACTCTTCCGTCCATTCTGACATTTTAAAAAGTGGTAGGATTCCATATCATAAAATTTATGATGGCACCATTGACAGTGCTTGGTTCAGAATGTGTTCACATGGTCGTGTAACACACGGCCTTAAGCTTCTTCACCTTTGAAAACTGAAATTCTCCATTCATATGAACCGTATTCTGAACTAGTTACTTCACAGGCACTGGCACCCACCATTCCACTTTTCCTGACTATTATTCAGCCTCTCTGAAGAACTCATAGAACTGGCATCATATACATCTATTTTTTGGTGACTCGCTTTTTTTTTTACTTCAGATCACATTCTTAAAGTTCAATTTTGTCGTTGAATGTTTAGCCTTTCTTTCCTTTTCCAGGTCAAATATTGTTCCATTAGAATATACATACATACATACATACATACATACATACATACATACATACAATATATATATATATATATTCAAAAGGTTTAGTTATAAAGTAAAAGGCTCATTTATAAAATAAAATTACTTAAACTCATCAACCCATTCACTGATCAGTCTTATAGGACCCACATGTCCAGGTCAGAATGGGTCAGATCTGTGTCTGTGACATGGGCACTCAGTATTGGAGGCTGGTTCACTGATAGGAGTTCTTTTTTTTTTTTTTTTTTTTTCATTGAACAACATAATTATTGTATTTGAAGCTGGTAAATTCCATACTAAGCGCAAGTGAAATATTTATGAAAATTTAAAGGAACCATTCAATAATGTGCGTGTGTGTGTGTGTGTGTGTGTGTGGTGTGTGTGTGTGTGTGGTGTGTGTGTGTGTGTGTGTGTGTGTGTGTGTGTGTGGTGTGTGTGTGTGTGAATATGGATATATGCATGCTGCAGCAAACATGTAGAGGCCGGAGGACAATCTTGGCCATCTGTCAGTCTTTACTTCTCACCTTTTCTGAGGCAGCCTCTTATTCACTATTGCATATGGCTGGCTAGCCCTTTAACTTTTGGGGACCTTCCTGTATTCATCTACCATCTCTCTCTGGGAACACTGGGGCTATATCTGCATGTTATTGTACCCAGCTTTTTGTATTTTCTGGGGTTCAAACCCAATTCCTCATGCTAGTGCAACAAGCATGAATCCCGTCTCCAGCCTCTTATACTGTTTTTGTATTACTAAATTTGTAATAAGATGCTGAATAAGTAGCTGGGAAGACAGTCCAAGTTTCTACTCATGTTAATAGGCCTGAAGACATGGAAAACGGTGTTGAGCATTAGCATACATTGTCTGTCTCTTCTGATGACTTAGAAATTGGTAACTCATTAAGGGAAAAATAAATCCCATTAGGACAATATAAAACAAAAACAAAAAACAAAAACCCTAGACTGTGCATGAGGGATTTCACAGGGACATATGCACATCACAAACGACAGATAGCTCAATTCTTTAAAATCCAAACTTTAAACAGTCACCATAAAACAAGCCGATTTATTTTAAATGTTGAAATAACTTCTCTAGAATGAATGTCATGGAGGCTCTGTGCTCACTGCTCGCACAGTGGGACAGGTTCTGCCTTCTCCTTTACTGGGAGTAGAAATTCAAGGAGTCGAGATGAGAATCCATTCTTTTTTTTTTATATCTGTATATATATATTTATATTTATATAAAAAGACCAATAATAGCAGTGTGTTATGCATCAACAGCAGCAACAGCTTTTCCAGGTTCTGCAGTCCTGATAGGAGTTCTTGTGTCTGATGTGTTTCTCAGCAGGGCTCCTCAGGCTTTGCCTCTGAGCTGATAAACATGCAATTTGACCTCTGCATAGGTAATAGGACAGGAAGGTGGGACCAGCTACTGTCACGCTGTGTACTTCATTTTCTATCAATAGCCTTGTTAGTGCTCTTGGGTTTCCTGAGAAATGGAGTCATTTGTAAACAAAACACTGTCATTTTGAACCATTAGAACGCATTATATGGGGCATAATGGCCCAAAGAGAGCTGTTGGGGAGTCAGATGAGGCAGAGTGAGATCTTTGTTGCTCTGGGTCCTTTGGGATTTACCCACCATGATGAACTCAGCCTTCCTATCATCTGAAACAAGACTAATATAAGCATTCTTTCTCTGAGCAGGAAAAAGAGATTTGTGTTCAATTCCTCACGATTGAGCAATTTACAATCTTGTTTGTGAATGTGGTAGGATTGGTTATTTTAAAATTTTCTGTCAGATGGTACGTAAAAGGAAGCCTGCCTTCACTGTTTCTGCCGTAAGGATGGGGTGAGCAGTTTTAGCCAGAGAAGAACACACCTACTCAAGTCCCTGTGTAAGAACGGCAGTTAATACAGAGACTCATAACTGCTTAAAATGCAGAGCTAGGCCATCAGGAGGTCATCAGTGTCCTACTTCCACCCTCCAAAGGTCATTACAGAAGCGGAAAGACTGTAGGAGCCAGGGACTGGTGGAGACCGGGCCAAAGCAGTGTGTTCTAGACACGACAGAAGCATTGTACTTGTGAGCTCACAGTAGCTGTGGCTGCTCACAAGAGGTCAGTCAACATTCCTGCATGAGTAGGGGACATGAGCCTCACCCCAAATGAGAAGCTAATCACGGTTGATGAAAGTTGAGAAGGGTGGGTGGCTGGATTCCAGTGGATGGCCCTACGCCTGTGTGTGTATGGGCATCACAAATTAGATTCAGGTGCTTGAACGAAACAGAAAGAGAAGAGACATTAGATGGGAAGGGAGGTGTGGGATAGGGAAGTCTGGGATGAGCTGGAGTGGGGATAATGAGTAAATATGAAATAAATACATCATATACATGTATGAAATACTCAAAGATACTCTATTTAAAAGTTAAAGAAAGGGCTCAAGAGATTGCTCAGTAGCCGAGAGCATATATTGCTTTTACAGAAGTTCCCAGCACCCAGATTAGATTGTGATTCCAGTAACTCCAGCTCCAAGGGATCTGATGCTATCTTCAGGCCCCTGTGAGCATGGCACTCAGGTACACACACACACACACACACACACACACACACACACACACACACGGCAAAATACAAAGAGATAGAAGATACTTCTAATAATCTAGACTTGGGTCTACAGGCTAACTATACTTACACATCTAATATCAAGAAATCCTGTAATTATTTTGTCTCTGGGAGAACAAATGTTGAGATGGGATATTGAGTCGGGGTCCTCTAGAGTCACGGAACTTATAGAATGTCTCTATGTATTAAGGGAATTTGTTGTGATAACTTACAGTCTGTAGTCAACTCCCCAACAATGGCCAGCTGTGAATGGGAAGTCAAGAATCTAGTACTTGGTCAGTCCCACAAGGCTAGGTGTTTCAGCTGGTCTTCGGTAGAAGTAGACTCCAACAGACATACTGATAAGTAAATGCAAACAGGTGAGGAAGAGTGAATCTTCCTTCTTCTAATGTCCTTATGTAGGTCTCCAGCAGAAGGTGTGGCCTAGATTAAAGGTGTGCACCACCATGCTTGGATCTGGGACTTGCTTTGTCCCAGGCTGACCTTGAACCCAGAGATCTCCTTGCCTCAGTCTCCTGGGATTAAATGCTCTTACTACCTTTCCTGGGCCTAAGCTTTCCATAGCCACTATGCCTCAAGATCTCCATGCCAAGATCCAGGTCCAAAACTTGTATCTTCCAGCCTCAAGATCTGGATCACAGGAGAGCCCTCCAATACTGGGTTGTAGTTCATTCCAGATGTAGTCAAGCTGACAACCAGGAATAGCCGTTACAGACATCAGTTCTAACACGGGTTCCATGTGTTAGTTCAGGTTCTATGTGAGGCAAGTGACCAGATCGTAGTGGTTTGAATATGTTTGGCACAGGGAATGGCACTATTTGGAGGTGTAGCCATGGAGTAGGTGTGTCACTGCGAGTACAGGCTTTAAGACCCTCTCCCTAGCTGCCTGGAAGCTAGTCTTTTCCTGTTTGCCTTTGGATGAAGATGTAGAACTCTCAGCTCCTGCTGCATCGTGCCTGCCTGGATGCTGCCATGTTCCCACCTTGATGATACTGGACTGAACCTCTGAACCTGCAAGCCAGCCCCAGTCAAATGTTGTATTTATAAGAATTGCCTTAGTCGGCGGTAATGGGGGGAGGATGGGGAGGGGAACGCCCATCTAGAAGGGGAGGGGGAGGGGCTAGGGGGATGTTGGCCCAGAAACTGGGAAAGGGAATAACAATCAAAATGTAAATAAGAAATACTCAAGTTAATAAAGAAAAAAAAAAAAGAATTGCCTTAGTCATTGTGTCTGTTCACAGCAGTAAAAGCCCAACTAAGACACTGAACAAGACATAGAATGTGAGGTTTTCATCAGAAAATGGACAGAACATCACAGAAGGTCTAGAGAGTCTCTACTCACTCATGATGATTCAGAGAAGAGATGGTATGGCGGTTGATGGCAAGTGCCATCATGGACTGCGTGTGGTTTAAGAAAGGTTTGCTACGGACATTTGAGAGTCTTTGGTCCAAAGCCAATGGTCAGAGGAGTCCTACATCTCCTAGGAACCCGGCACCCGATTGCTTTAGCATCTCTGAAAGCTCTTTCATGGGAAGGTGGCCCAGCCTTGCTTATACTCGCCTGTAAGGGGAGGTATAAGTTCACTGTCATGGTTCCGTGATCTTCACCTGTCATTCCACGGAGAACTAAGTGCTACCTGGTGCTAACATCACCAGTGCTGGGTGCTGTGTTTTGTACCTAGTTCATTTCCACTGAGTGAAATGTTGTGTCAGTGGTTGAACCAGTGGCCATTTCAGATCATCTATTAGCCTGTGTGGTCCCAACACATGACCATAAGTACAGTAAACAGTGGTCTGTATAAGATGACATTAATTGTCATGGAGCAGAGCTGTTGTAAGTTAGAATGATCCATGGGAGTCAATGAATGGCAGGTCCTCAGTTGGAAGGCTAGACACGGCTATATTTGAGGAGCAGTTTACTCTGTGCTCTGTGCGGAGGGTGCACTCGCTATTCCGTGCAGGGCTATGTGATGAAGAACCTACCGTGTGGTTCTGTGCACTTGGTCTCTGCCACACAGCTTTCCGAGTTTACCCCGTGTAAAGAGCACAGGGTGCGACTGCGTCTGAGTGTGCTTAGATCGAGTAGGTCATCAGATTCCAGGAAGTCGGCTGCTTCTGAGATCTATCAGAGCACCAGATCTTCTGAGGTCTGGTTGAAAATGCTAGGTCGTGAGATGCTAATGTCTTCCAAGTTTTCTCTTGCCTCAGGGGACACAGAGGAATGCATCACCACAGGATCCGAGCTTCTCCGGTCCTTACAAGGTCACTTTTTTTTTTAATTTTAATTTTTTATAAATCAGACAAGGTCATTTTGCTTCAGCTTTGCTGAATTTTACCCTGAGTATTTATTCAGCTCCCCTGGGGCTGCTCAAGCTTCCCCCAACCCTTCCTGCACTGCACGTCCCTTGCTTCTGAGTCATGGCTTTGACCTTCTCCTTCAGTCTTGCAGGCTTACTCTTTCTACACATCTCCCTTTAGAAAGTATTCTTAAAAATCACATTTAAAATGAGTTCGTTGAAACTTTCTTCCCTGTATACAATGTATCAATCTTATCCATTCTCCACCACCTCCCTCCATCTCCTCAACCTCTGGGCTTCACTAACGCATCTCAGTCCTGACTTCAAGCTCTCTTTTTCACTAATTTAATTAACTATGAACGTGATTATTTATAGCTCTTCTAAACCAGTTTGGGCTGAGCATATGCATTGGTATGGGATCTTTCTCTGAGGTCATGGGTAACCTACCACAGGTAGGAAAAGTGACCCCCTACTTTCTCAGCATCACCTGTTCCACAGCTAGGACTAGAGCCTAGGTGTCCCGCCCTCCATCCACACAGGGATTTTGATTGGCTTGATCTTACACGTCTTGGACAGGTAAGCATAACTGCTGTGCATTGATCTCAGCTATGCCATCCTTTTAAATGGCACCATCATCGTTATTAATTATTATTATTTAGATGTGTGTACATGTGTGTGCTCCTGTGTGTGTGTGTGTGTGTGCTCCTATGTGTGTACACGCACAGACACATGATGTGTGTGCATTGGAGGACAATGTTTCAGGAGTTGGTCCTCTCTTTTTACTATAGGCTCTGGGGATCAAGGTCATCAGGTTGGCTTGGAAAACACTTTACCTGCTGAGTCCAGTTGCTAGCCCCTTTCTAGACATCTCGGAATTTAGGTGTCAGAGGCTCTGGCACCTTAATTAAACACCAGAGCACAGCAATGACACTGTCAAATCCTCAGAGACTAAGGAAGACTGTCACTCACAAAACAATGGCTTAAGTGGGCAATCAGTGGCATTTTCCCCAGGTAACTGAATGAAATCATTTACAGAGGTCTGCTAGAGTGGCCTCTTGCTCTGTCCTCAAGTAGCTCCCATGTTACCTACTGGTTGCTAAGCCCATTATAATCCTGCAGGCCTCAAAGATTACTGGTCTGTCCATGATGCTTATGTAGGAGCAGACCCAAGAGATAATAGGAGTACCAAGTATGTAGTTGTGCTGTTTAGCTGAGATACTGAGATAAAATTGGCAGAGGAAAGAATGCAAAAGCCCCTTTCTTCACCAGCAAATGCTCATTAGTAAGAGAGAGAGAAAAAAACCCTCCAGATTAGGTGTAGGACCATGATTTACAAACTTTTAAAAGTGCTAAACCTAGTCCTCAAATAGTAACAATAATAGTTTTTAATCATTATTTTTTAAATATGGAGTCTCACTGTGTAGTCCAGAATAGCCTAAAACTTGGTGTGGTCAGGCTGGCTTCAAATGTATGATTCTTCTGTTCTATCCTCCCAAGTCCTGGGATTGTAGGATTAGTGTTCCCAGCCCCTGTATTTGTTTATTTGAATGTCCACCTGTTCCAGTCTCTCCCTCCACTGCCTGTCACATGTTGGTGAAGTGTGACCGTTGGATAAGAGGGTAGGGAAGGTTGAGGTCTATATCTGGCTGTTCTGGAGGCAGCCAGGGAGGATAGGAAAGTGGCGGCATGTGGGGTGTGTGTCCGTCCCCTCCCAGCCTGTCATTTCTCTTGCTGTTAGTCTAGTTTTACAGCGAGCAGAAGGCAAATGGCGTGTTCAGACTTGGATAATGCTGGTAATTACAGCCATCACGACAGCAAGCAGGGAGCAGTCAGCCTTTGTTCGGGAAATCCGCAGGGCCCAGCAGCCACTGAGCGGCATTTGTTTTTTTGCAAATTCACAGCATGTCTGCACACAGTGCAGGGTTGTGCTGTGTTTGCAGGTAACCAGACTCTTGCGTTTCTGTTACTTGTTGGACCTTTTCTCTCTGGTGAAAGTCAGTATCTATTCAGGAGTGTAAGCCCGGGGACATAGTTAAGAATGTACACAGGGCATTCTGGGAAGGAAGAAGGAATCCATTGGGTATCCTGGCTGCCCAGCGCAGAGGGAAGGGTTGGGGTCTTAGACCTTTCTTCAAAGGAGGTCATGTGCCTAGATCTTTGATAAGTAGGTTCTAGATCATTTTCAATCCAGAAAATTCCTTTCCTTTTGCGTTCTGCCTTTCTCTGTTTCAGTGATATAACTGGTCTCTCTGGACAGCTAGGATTTGGGACTTACACACAGGCTCTCTATGCCCTACAGAGCTGGTCTGTCAGTTGAACCCCAGGCAAAACCCTGTTTTAAAAAATGAACAAGGGAGGCTGGAGAGATGGCTCAGCGGTTAAGAGCACCCGACTACTCTTCCAGAGGTCCTGAGTTCAATTCCCAGCAACCACATGGTGGCTCACAACCATCTATAAAGAGATCCGATGCCCTCTTCTGGTGTGTCTGAAGACAGCTACAGTGTACTTATATATAATAAATGAATAAATCTTTAAAAAAAATGAACAAGGGAACCCATTCCAAAGGGGCCAGACATCAGCCCCTTGGCTGTTCTCATCTCATTGAGACTCCCGAGACAGAAACACTTTCCAGTAGACTACGCTTCCCAAAATGGATCTTTGCCAGAGTGAGATCACTAAGAGAGCACGGTGTCATCGTCTCAAAGTGTTTCAAACTTGTTCGTTCACTCATGAGCCTGTGGTAATTCAACCAGTGTTAGAGAATACATTGTTTTTAAATGTGTATACGGGTGATTGAGTCTGCATATGCATCTCTATCTACTGTGTACATCCTGTGTGCATGTCTGCTGCTCATAGGGATCAGAAGAGGACATTGGATCTCCTGGAACTGGAGTTACAGATGATTGTGAGCTGCCATGTGGGTGCTGGGAATGGATTCTGGGTCCTCTGGAAAAGTAGCCAGTGCTCCTAACTGCTGAGCTATCTCTTCAGTCCCAACAAAACCTTTTAATTTTGTTGGCAAAAAGATCTCACTATTTTATTAGTATAATGAAATACTTAACACATAACATGCCCCACAATAGAAAGGACGGTTCACCCCAGAGAATAGAATAGAAGGGAATTTTACAGCACTATCCTGTCAGGTACATACCCATTTGGTATGATTTTCACGGTGATGTGTGTTTGTGGGAAAACATGGAGTATAGCTAATACAAGCTGATAATGTTGTTCTCCTTTCACAGTGAGGAGAAAGGAAGGGATCTCAAGAGGCCCAGGAAGAGATACCATGGTCCGTCCTTTTGACCATGTTTCCATCCAGTTTTCTGAAACAGTATCTTGTAGGTAGCTGTTGCTAGTTTTGATAGTTGTATTCTTTGTAACTTGTTTCTGATGAATGAACCCAGGACCTTACACTAGAGAGGCAAGCTCTCTGCCATTTAACTGTATGCCTAGTCCTTGATTTATGTATTGACCAAACAAAATGATCCCGTTGCAGGAAGTCCCTTAAGGTTGTAGGCTCACATAAGGATATGAGTTGCTTGCATTTGGAAAGCCTAGGAATGGCTCTCAGAAGAACGTAGAGGTAGCCGTCAAGGAAGTTCATATTTGTCTGCTTTTGGACCCTCCGAGAGCAAGCCCGTAACCACAATCCAAAGATCAGGAAGTTAGAGCTGTCAGTTTCCTTCCTTTTCTCTCTGAGCCCACAGAGAGGCTGGTTAGTGGGATGTGGAGTACTATAGCTGCCATCCTTGCTGTGTCTCAGGAACCAGGATAAGTGATGCAGGCAGCCTGTGTTCCTGGGCCTCCTTCACCATCCTTGCTGGCTTCCAGGAAAGCTGCCAAGATGGTGGGGAGGCAGCTGGCTGCACATCACAGTGTCCTCTGGATTTAAGTGAGGTTCTCCTGATGGATCCTCAGATGCTGATCCTTCCCCATGGCCATCTTAGGATAGAGTTTTAGGCCTTTGGCCTCTGAACCATAACAGCATACCCCAGAGACCCCTGCCCCTGTTGCTCAAAGTACCAAGAGCCCCGTTGGGGCTCAAATCCCTGCTTCATGTTGAATCTTTGTTTGACCTTCGACAGCAAGGACCAGGAATGGGTTAACATTCAGACCTACCACCTGTTTTATAACTCTGATGACAAGGCTACAGTCTCCGGGCTCTTTTGGCAAATACTTTCATTCCCATGAGAACTATCACACTATCCTGTGTCACAGACCACTCCTCACTCCGTCAGCCAGGTCCCTTAAACAGAGACAGAATAGTGGATAATCTGGGAGGCCTCATGTTATTTTTATCAGTAATTCCCGTGTTACAGTAACCATAGTGTCTGACAGAAACAAAGGAGAGAGGTCTTATTTTGTTTGTGGTAATGTACTTTGAATGAGAACCCCCTATAGGCTCAGGTATTTGACCACATCATCTCCAGTTGGTGGCACCATTTGGGGATGTTAGGGAACCTTTCAGAGGTTCCTTGTTGGAGGAAGCGTCCCCCAAAGTGGGCTTTGAAAGTTTACAGCCTTCTGCTACTTCTGGTTTATTCTTTCTGCTTCCCATGGTGTGTGTATGTGTGTGTGTGTGTGTGTGTGTGTGTGTGTGTGTGTGTGTGTGTGTGTGTCTGAGGTGTGATCTCAGCTCCGACCACCAGCTGCCATGACCTGCTTTTCACGAAGGACTCTGAACCTCCATGTGTGAACCCAAATGCACTCTTTCTTCCTTAAGTTGCGCCTTCTGATCACATTGTTTTATCACAGCAACAGAGAAGTAAGCAACCATAGCTCTGGTTGCTTGTGACAGTGTAGTTCAAATGTTGCAGGTGGGAATACATTATAGAGACTCTTTCCATTACAGCAGAAAAGCCTCCAGAGGCTGTTTCTAACAATCCACTTCCTCCAGCTAGGCCCCACTTCCTAAAGGTTTCACAAGCTACCAAAATAGTACCACAGTGAGACAACACATGCTTGAAACAGGAAACATTAGGGCGATTTCAAATTCAAAATATGGTATCATGATGCTTCAAATACATCCTTTTATTACAGTTGATGATAACACAATTACAACAAGTTGATTCTACTAGGCTTGAATCAATTTTTATTGCACTAAGGTAAGTTTTCAGATTGAATTGTGTCTCCCTTGAGAAGATATTCAAATTCTAAGCTCTAATACCTGTGAGTAAGACTTCATAGAAATTAACATCTTCATGGACGGAATCAGGCTATCACACTAAACCTAGTAATGTTGGGAGGTATGTGCATATGCACACACATGTATGTTCATATTCATGTGTATGCTCATGTACATATGGGGGGGGGTCAAAGGTTATCATCAATTACTGTTTCTCGGACAATGTTTGTTGTTTTGAGACAGGTCTCTCCCTGCCTAGGAGCTCAGCAAGCAGGCTACACTGGCAGGCCAGTGAGGTGCAGGGATCTGCTCATCTCCACAGTCCCGGGGCTGGGATTATGTGTTCACACCATCGTGGTCCGAGTTTTCTTTCAAAACCTGGATTCTGGAGATGGAGCCCAGGCCCTCATGCATGGGATGCCAACGCTTTCCTGATCTTGGTGACTTGAAGTGTTTATAGGAGAAAGCAGGTGGAGGTCAAGAGAGATGCACAGCAGCCATACAAAGGTGGAAGCAGAAGCTGAAGGCGACACAACTACAAGACAAGGGATGTCATAGTGACGGCCACCATCCCACCCAGGAAGCAGCAAGGAGGCACCCTGCTCTAACCTTCATAAGAAGACGGGATAAATTCCTGCTGTCTTAAGCCGCCTGCTCTGTGATGACCATTTATGATATCTGACCATCTATTATGCCCATTGCACCTCATCACCAGACAAACATTATTTTATTAAGGTCTCTAACATGGGATTTCTCATTCCTTTGGGACACATTCAGAAGTGTACATCTTCACTTCTTTACTGAATTTATTTGGCAGTGGCTCAGGGAACCCTCCTCTCTGGTTCTGTCTTGTCACTATGTCAAGTACTCAGCAGTAACTATTAAGCAGCCATTAGATCATTAACAATTACTAACCAAGACCTCTTTCAGTATTCCTGCAGCATGCCCTTTGTGGTAGTTTGTATGTGTTCTGCCCAGGGGATGGCATTTTTAGAAGGTTTGGCCCTGTTGGGGTAGGTGTGGCACTATGGGTATGAGCTATAAGACCCTCATCCTAGCCCGGAAGTCAGTATTCTGCTAGCAGCCTTCAGATGAAGATGTAGAACTCTCAGCTCTGCCTGCACCATGCCTGCCTGGATACTACCCTGTTCCCACCTTGATGATAATGGACTGAACCTCTGAACCTGTAAGCCAGCCTCCTTGTAAGAGTTGCCTTGGTCATGGTGTCTGTTCACAGCAGTCAAACCCTAACTAAGATACCCTTCTACAAACTGATAACTCATTGACTTTCCTCATTTCTCAGTTAGACCATGAAAGAACAATGGAAAATAGTGAGATTTGGGGCAAAGAATTGAGTTCATAGCCACAAGCCATGACTGCATCTGATTGGTTTTAGATGTTTTACACAGTGCACCCCATTAAGGAGTCACAGGCTACCCTGTCTAATAGGGATAGTGCAGTTCCAACAGGCAGAGAGGTTGCCAGACCAGACCATCCCTGGTGAAGATGGGCACAGCATCCATCCCCAGGGTTCTTTGGTCATTCCTGTGATAACTTCACCTCTCTCGTTCATTCCTCATTGTCTTGTACAGTGAATGAATTGCCCTACAGAAACAGTCCTTGAAACATCAGCAGGAGTGTGACCGATGCTTAGAGACATGTTTCTCTCCAGGGAACATGGCTGTCATTCATAAGGTTGTCTGAAACATGCAGAACATTGGAGGCCTGTGGACAGTTGATGGACAGGAGACGACCTGGAAGTTGTCTGTAAAGGGCCCCAGTAGGTTTAACACACAGCACAGGGGGTTTACTTTCCTGTTGCTGTGATACATTCCATGACCAAAAGCCACTTAAAGCTGAGTTTATTTTGACTTATGGTCCCAGAGGGATGGAGTCCATCCTGGTGGGAATGGCATGGCTGGCAGCAGAAAGGGGCAGCCAGCTGATTGCAGTTTTCATTCATACACAGGATGAGGGGCAGGGATAGAGTGAGGCTATAGGTCCTCACAGCCCACCTTTGAGACCCTCTTCCTCCTGTAAGAGTCCACCCGCTGAAGGATTGAGCTTCTCCAGCATTTCCAACAAGACTCTCTTCCCTCATTTCCCGGCTGTCCTTCCTCCCTCTCCCCAGGCTGATTTCACAACTCTCCTGCTACACTCCACTTTCTTATCTGGGGTATTTTTTTTTCTGACTCTCTCCTATCACTTCTTTGCTTGAAGTCTGATGTTTAATTATGGAAGCAAGTGTCGTTTGTGAAATGTGGCTATGAAATTGCTGGAGGGTTGAGATTATCCACGATGACCTGGCTTACAAAAGGGGAAATATAAGAAAGATTGGAGAAGATGCTAGAAACAAACATTCCATCCACATCCCATGACTCACATTGTCTGTGCATTAAAACGCTCAGGGTAGTCTTCAAAGTTGGGAGGATGTGTGAGCGAGACGCATGTTAGTTTATATACTGTGTGATAATTTATAACGCAGTGACATTTTAGTTGCTAAGAACATCTTTCCTAGAAAGACTCTGAAGCTGCACGTGACAGCGTCATAGCTGTTCTCAGGCTGACAGGCAATCGATACTGTGTTTTCACACTTACCAGGCAGTCAAGTCACATGGACTTTCCCCGCACTGAAAGTCCGTAACTGTGATAATTATTCTCTGTACAAAGAGACCAAGAGAGAATTGAAGGGTGCTTTTGCACACTACATTCTTTGCATGGACACAACACACATAGGACATCATTTTGACCCTCAGACATGAGCAGAGAAAAATATGTTTTCCAGACAAACAATCTATCGCATGGGCTGCCTGTGTCCATTCTGATTAGCAGGAACCCTGCCTGCGTGGCTCCTGATTTCCAGAGTTGCCAACCTTCAGGGATGTAAACTTCAAGACTGTGGACTGTATCTGCTCTGTGGCAGAGTGTGGATATTTAAGATGCTCAATACTAAAAATGACAGAAAACCCCATTAGAACTTTTGTTCTACAAGAGCCAATACCATTCTGAGAAAGTGCTATGGCTTAACTGCTACAGGGATTCCCTGGTTATTGGTCATGGCCAATCAGCAGCAACATGGTGCGTCGCTTGCCGTCAATTCTGTTTCAGCTGAACTTCCTGTGAAAGTTGCATTAGCATCAGGTGACTGATAAATATCCTTGGTTATAAAATCACTGGTTACGCAGGCCTGGCTCATTGGCCAGATGCTTAGGATTCCCTCTGGTGCTCACAGATGCTGTTTTCTGCCGCTGAATCCTCATGGTGTCCTCTCTCTGCCTTTGTAGACAAGTGCAGTAGAAACCCAAGCAGACTGTGCCTCTGCTAGGCGGGCCTGCCCCTCCAGTAAGGGGCACATTTCCATCCTACAGATCACCTAACCTCAATGACGCCAAATAGCATTGGTATGTTAGAGAATTGTAGGTTTTCCTTCAAGTTTCTAAGGCCAAAAGATTTATAAGTGTTTTCCATTTTAAAGGATAGAAGGCTTTATTTGCCTTTGCAGGAGTCATAATGAGCACCAAACAAGGCAGTCTATGGTACAAGTTACATACAGAAAGACCAATTTCGTGCTTGGGAAGAGACATGGGTTCTTTTGCTGTCTGAAGCTACCTGTTGATAAGTTATTTCAAGATGTCTCTGAATCCTTTTCTAAACCCTCCAATCCAGAGTAAATGAACTTAAAGGAGAAATGAGTTCCTCATCTAGTTTCTAGTGAAGACCAAATGTTGGTAGTCAATTCTTCCAAATAGGAGGTCAGAAGTGTCTCAAATGTCCAGTGGCAAGGACTGACTGAAACTACTCTGTTTTTCCTGGGAACCTTGTTGCCTTGACAGTGGTAAAGGACAACGTCATTTCATTCACAGAAGAATATAAAAATACCCCAGTGTTGTCCAGAGTAGGTTGGCCTTTGTAAATCAGGAGGCCACGTCAGTCGGTGGAAGGGATGCTCTTGTGTGTGGTACTCTGGGGCAGTTAAGAACGTGAACGCATTGGTAATTACTCAGACAACACGGATGCTTAGAGAGATAAACTTACCTCAGGCATAGCTAAGAATTAGTTGGAGGCAACCAAATGCCAGGTTAAAGGTCATCGCTTCTCATTTGGTTTTGTGCCCTCTGACAGGAGGGTAGAAGAAAATAAAATCCCAGCCCAGAACTTCTGAGACCTGCTCTGTTATGCCAATGTAGGGAACTCTGATATCCAGGCACAAGAAGTTGCCCTTGGTGAGAATAATAAGGAAGACTGGGCCAAGCTTCTGAACCTATGGAGAAATCAGGGAGAAGGCCACTGGTGGGCAGGTACATCCAGTTGGAGAAGAGAGGTCCACTAGTCTACAATAAATTTGGTTGACGACAACTGCACATTTAAAAAATCAGATATTACCAATATTCTCAGCAAAAGAGATGACAAAATATGAGGCAGAGGTCATACCACTCACCCAGCCGGATTTTTGTACATTGAATGCATAAATTCAAATATTACAGTTCCCCTCAAAATTCATAAATATTTACTCAATCTCCAAACCTGGGTTTTTATTATATTCATGTTATTTATATTCATTGTCATAGGAACACTGGTTACTAATTTGTTAAAATACATTTTAGGAATCATCTCAGAATTCTAAAATGCACTTGCTTGCATGTACAAATTCCTTGCCTAGAAGTCTAGACTCTTCATCGACCTGAACTCTGCACGTTCCCTGCTCACGTCTCTAAGGTTTACCATGGACTCTTGGCACATGTCGGATCTGTCCAACGTAATTAATGCTTGGTCATGAGCTGGCTCGAGATGTCATGCAGAAATCTTCCCCCGATTCCTTGACAATTGTAAAGGACAAAGTCATTCCATTTGCAGGAGAGTATGTAAGTACCCCAGTATCGTCCTGAGTAGCTTGACCCTGTAATAAGCATTCATAGTGTATACTCCCTGTACACCGAGAAACCTGGTTTTCTGTGATACGAAGAAAACTCCACAGTGAAGCTCTAACAAATGCTGGCAGCATGCTCTTAAAACACTGCTATGTTAGCTCCGAATTTCCTCGTTGGAGTTGGAAGGGGGCTTGCTTGCCTAAGGTTAGAATTTATAATTGGAAATCCCGCTTTCTCTCGGAGCTGGCAATGCCGCAAGGCTCATCTGCTTTGAAACCTTGAGAAGAGAAGTAAATAACAGTTAGACCAACTTGGCTCTGGCTAGGGCATACATACAGCATAATGCTTTGAAGACGAGAGGGGAGAGTGTCTGCTCTACGAGCGGGCTGTGTGCGCGTGTTTGCCATCAACACATCGAGTTTCGCTCCTTCGCTCTTTGGATGCAGTTTTCTATTGTTCCCTGTCTAGGGCCCTCCACTCTCTCTCTTCGTACCAGATGGCAGTGCTCAAATCATTTTCAAACTGAATATTTTAGACCTTAAAAAAATAAAAAATCAAATGTGGAATGGCATGTATGGGAAACCGGGCCCGCTCGACTTCTTCCGCTATTTTGTGAAACTTATTTTTAGGATACATCATCAATCTGGACACTTTCACAGATATTTTTATCAGTTCAGCCTGTCCTGGATCACTCACCAGTCTGGTTGCTGTGGCACGGCAATGTTTTAGAAATTCTTTCTTTCTACACAACAAAGAAAATAGCTGCTCAATAGCAGCGCACCAAGATTCGAGAAAGTGTTTGCGCACCCTTGGAGGTATTCTTAATGGTGCACACCAGCTACATTTTCCCTTCTGTCTTTAATCTTCAGCATCATTACAACAGGATTCGGGTCCCCGAAGACAGAGTTTATAGCCAAAACCCAACCCCCACAGCACTAATGTTTGTGTGAGACAGCAAATGGAAGGGTATTTAAAGGAAGATTAGAGCACAATGTTGACTTGTTACATGAAAGGCAGTGAGCCCCCACTCAGAAACAGGAAGCTAGAATGAGGTAAAATAATAAAAATAATCACTTAGAAGGGATATACTCGTTCATACCGTGTACCAGATCAAGTGTTCTTCTAAGTCCTTGGAATCCGCATAACCTCGTGTGGTGACGTTATGATGCTCATTTTGCACATGGGAAAACATTTTGGTGAGAGAGAAGTTGAGTGGCTTGTCCATGGTCACAGCATTTTCAGATTCTGAAGCAGAGTTTGGGCTCCAGTGGCTGGGTCCCAGTGTTCACACAAAGGCATTGACTCCAAGGTCACGAGACCGCATGGGCTGGATCGGTAGATTCTTAACTCCATTCTATCTTTCCTTTGGTAAAGATTTAGGATTGGTTTTATTCTGCCTCTTCTCAAGCATTCACTCCATTTCCCCATTGGTTTGTCACCTGATCACTGTTCTAGCTCGAATGTTACACCATTTCCTTCACTAGAGTCTAATGCTCTAAGGATGGGACCGCCAAGAGGTCTTAACATCAGCCTATGGGACTTAGACTGGGCATTAATCTATGCACACTGAGGGACTGTTCCTGGCTGGTTGACTGGGTCTGTAACAAACACACCAAAGGCTTCCCTTAGCCCTCTCCTTCCAACCCTGCCAACTTCCCCACTGTGTTAGAGTATGAGCCACAGCTTAGAAGGGAAGGCCAGAGCACACTCGACTCATCTGTCCATCTTCCTGAATCTCTTTGTCACTGCCAGCACCACTGGAGGTGAAGTGCATGTTGGGTGGGAATGAGGCAGACCACACACAAGGCCTCCATCTTCTTGTGGCCTAAAACTTCCTCTCCAAGCACCTAGATGAGAACTCCTGCAAGCCAATGACTTTCAGACTTTCCTCCTCCTCTTCCCATTCACATCCCACTCAGATAGAGAGAGCCCAGGCTGTGGCATCTTCTATTCTCGGTAGAGGATACTACTGTGGCTGGAACCATTGGAGTATCCTCAGGGGGAATGAAGCCTTTAAAGACCAGAGCAGGCTGGGCGAAGAGAAAGGATCATGGTTTAGATACTCTCTACAACCACATTCAAGTGGTAAAGTGTAGACACCTGCATTTTAGTTGGCCTCAGGGCTTGCAGTGTGATTTTGGTAGACCACAAGCTCTTTTGTCTACACACCCTCAAAAATACTACAGCCGCAGGTGATGGTGGCATATGCCTTTAATCTCAGCACTCGTGGAGACAGAGGCAGGTGGATCTCTGTAGTTCAAGACCAGCTTGTTCTGCTGAGTGAGTTCCAGTACAGCCAGGGCTACACAGAGAAACCCTGTCTTGAAAAACTAAGGGGAAAAAAAAACCCCAAAACAAACAAAAAATACTGACAACTGTACTCTATGACTATTTGTTTATAGATAATATAACCAAATCTGGAATATATATTCTTTCCTTCTGATCTTAGGAGAAATTGAAGTGTTTTTGTGAGGAGAAATGGGCACTGGGAGTGGTTGGTTCTTATTTTCTGAAATAGGAAAGTCAGCACTGTGGGGTGGGACTGACCTACCACTCCCACAGATAAGGGGCACTTAGAGCGTCCCTGCTGAGTTCCCGCCCACATCCCAGTACATCCCGCCTCTAACACATCGTCTGGTTTACCATTTGCGACCTTCTCATGGGGAACTAGATGGTGTGTGCTACTGTGTCTGGCTTTTGTTCATCTCTGTTTCCTTTTCTCATTGCAGAGGTTGAAAGGCTCACACGCACTGTGCCGTCTGACACAAGCTCTAGTCTTCCTTAAGATCGCGGCCCTTATTCTGCTGTACGTGTAGGTCACAGTTCATGTGTTGATTTTCTCCTGTTAATGGGTATTTGTCCTGCTGGCAGTTTGGGGTTACTGTGAAAACCCTGGCATGGGCTGTCTTGTACATGTATTTGGTAGGCAGATGTGCTTGTTTTTCTTGGGCCTCGGAAATCTATAAGATCGAAATCGCCGAACCTTAGGCTTATCAGTTGTCCAGGCTGTCAGGCCAGTGAGCTGGAGAAATCTGCTCCTTCCTCATCACGGCACTAGGTAGGTCTGCAGACCTTATCATTACCCCTGGCTCTCATGTGAGTTCTGGAGATTCAAACTTGGGTCCTCAGTCCTTCATGAAAAGCACGGTTGTTTTTGACCAAGTCACCTCCCCAGATCGATACATTTGTGTTTTGGCAGCCTCTCGAAACAGAGAACCCTGTTTCATATGCACAGACCTACAGAAGCTCCCGCTGACGGTCCAGCAAGTGGGCCCAGGGTTTGCCAGGCACTTGGCACAGCACTAATTTTTTTTTCTCAGCTGTCGGATGCTGTCTCGATGAGATGATAAATAGAAACAAATACTAAAGGTAAGCACCAGAAGCTCCTGGATTTTAAAAATGAAAATGCAGAACACGTGTTGGTCCATCAGGGTTTAGTCGGACAAACGGAACCACAGAGGGGTGCACAGGTACTCCCTCCCACACATGCGCACATGATTAATAGTTAATTGTTTATATGTCATCTTGTTCTGGCACCCTGATGCATGGTTAAACATCTACCTAGATTCTGCAGTTAAGGCATTGTTTAGATTGGATTCACGCTGAAGTGGTAGTCTGAGTAAAGAACATTTCTATTCTAAATGCAGGGAGGCCGCTCCCATTATCTGAGGGCCCTGAAAGAAAAGTCTGATGTCTCCCGAAGAGGAAGGACATCGGCCCCATGCTGCTTCCTGAAGCAAGGCTGCAGTGATGTCAGAATTCCTAGTTGCTAGCTCATCTGCAGACTGAGCAGGGCTCTAGCCCCGCCCAACCATGTTAGTCAACTCCTTAAGTAAATCTCTCTTTATGCCCATGTATATAGCACAGGCATATTACGTGTGTACATATATGATATATACACACATCCTATTTGATGTTTTTCTAGTATACATACATGTAATCCAGAGCTGTTGTCCAGGTCGCCGTAACAAAGCCACCCCCACCCCGCACCGGAAAACTTAAGCATGTCAGATTTGTTTTATCACAGTGCTGGAGACTGGAGGATCAAGATGAACGCATTAGCACATTTGTTTCCTCCTGAGGTCTCTTTCCTTGCTGATGGCCACCTTCTTGCTGTCTCTCTCTGTCTTGACATCCTTCTTTCTAGGATACCTGCCAGGTTTACATACACCTAACCACCTCCGCTTTAACACATGCAGCCCTTCACAGGTCCTGTCTCCAAACGGTCACCTAACTTCTCATTATTACTAAGAAACAGGTGAGCAAGTTGCCACAGCACCTCTGGGGGCTCACAGGTAAGCGTTGGAACTGTCCCCACACTTGGAGTGCAGTTAGCTCAAACATCTTAGATAGTTGTAGGAAGAGCACTATGAACTCAAAACATCTGAACTTCCTTCTCTGAACATGTATGAGGGTCATGGGATTTGGGGTCAGAAGATGTGGCTGTTAGGTATGGGGTTCATCTCCAAAAAGTGTTTACAAATTTACCATCTCTAACACTCAGGGTTGGCACCTGTAAAATAAGAAAACCGTCGTGGAGGGTGGGCAGGCAGGCTCACACGTGGGAGCCTTTTGCTGTTTTCCTGTTGTCCTTAAAACTGAAGACACCTAACTCAACCCCACCCTGCTTTGCTTAATGTCTGTTGATGGCTTAGGTGCCAGCCATCAAGCTACCAAGTGCCACCTCAGTGGCCAAATGAAGGTATCAGTTTGATGCTCTTCTCGTTCCACAGGGTACAGGGCTGCCAACCCCCGTGCAGGGCGAGCCCTCGCTTCTCATCAGTGCTTGCCACAGTGGTGGAAATGCTGTGTTTATTGAGCTTCCCACCTCCATCCACACCGAACACAGAACAGACTCATTCTGCCTTTATTTCTGATCCATTTCCCCTCGATTTGGGGATCAAATCATTTTTATTTTCTCGCATAAACAAAGAAGTGGGGAAAACCAATTAAGTTGCAAGCTGCTGCAGTATTTGACGGAGAGGCGCACAGATGGGGCGCTCAGAAACCTGTGGATTGTGTTCAGTCTCCATGCTGCCTTCCTGATGCCCTTGAACTTGACCGTGGTCGGGTCAGGAGCAGGTTTATGGCCAAAACTGCCAGAGCCCTTGGCCTGTGACCTTGGACTCTTGGGAAGGAGTGTGACTCTGAAATCCAATAAATAAATAATTCTAAATACACAGACTTTAGAGCACAAGGCACAAAACTCTGGGCTTCCCTTGGAGAGAAAATAAAAGGCTTTGTAGGAGTGGGATATGGGTCTCTAAATTTTGAGAGAAGGGCCATCTTTAGCAGGCAAAGTATCCTGCCATTCTTCTACTCAGTATATGAATTAAATACAAATAAAGACAAAGGGCTGTGTGCTACATTCTGTCACGAAGCTGAAGTCATAATAAAAAGTTAAACACCTGTGAGGTCTATACCTATAGAAATGTAGATATATGTAATGCTTTGTTATTTTCCTTAATTTGACCACTTATGGTATATCTTTAAGTATTGCCTAAGAACAGATCATTCTTTAGACCACATAGGCAAAGTTCTAGACCTTATTACTGATGTAGCCTCAGCATTTGCACTGCTTAGATTTCCTTGTGTTCTGCAACAAAAAGTGGTGATGTTTGACTTCTATTAATAGAGAAATACATTTAGTTCATGGGAGATACTCATGGGGTGACCTTAATAATGGGGCTGTCTTGTGCTTCATCCTTAGGGTGCACAGGCTGAGAGTGCCCTTTTACCGCACAGTTTGGAATAGGCTTTAGGTTTCACTCTGGAACACAAGGGAAGAATGCTGTTACCTGAAAGGGCAAGGAAGAGGCACCTGGATGCTGAGATCAAAGCCATCTTCCTAATTCTGTCCTGATTCTGACAATGAGGCTCGGTCTGCTTACCTGCGGAATCACATGCCTTGGTAACTGCTCTGAAACTAGAACCAGGTCTTTCTAATCCCCAAACAGTTGCTTTTCCCTCCTTCCTCTCTGTTCTGCTGAGCAGGACAGCACACAGATGACAGCCCCTTCCTAAAGGATCCCCAGGCTTCTGTTTACAAACCTCTTGGTTTCCAAAGCCATGAGTCAGCTCCCCGGTGCCTAAGCTCCTTTTCTTCCTCTCTGCTTTGTCCCTTTGCTCTGTCTCGGTCTTTTTTCTTCACTCC
This sequence comes from Rattus norvegicus, assembly GCF_021556685.1. Classification (NCBI taxonomy): domain Eukaryota; kingdom Metazoa; phylum Chordata; class Mammalia; order Rodentia; family Muridae; genus Rattus; species Rattus norvegicus. Next base: position 103,303,001 of record NC_141548.1, on the reverse strand, counting down.
TCCATTGCAGGCGACCTTCCCAGGGCAAACAGCCATATTGGGTCAGGGCGTGCTGGGCGGTGCAGAGTCCAGTGGCTAACAAACAGAATCCTGGGTCTAGTAGCTCAGTGCTTACCAAGAGAGCGGTGATGAGCTGTACCTCTCCCCTCCTCTTTCTTCCCACCCTGTCCCCCTCCTCTTCCCTTCAGTTCACCACTCTTCTCTTTTTTATTATCTTTCTTTGATAATAATAGTCCCAGATAATGCAACTTTAGGCAGAAACACCCAAGGCCAGCTAAGCAGACAGCGAAGTGTAATTTTAAATTTAAAATTAGCCATCTGGGCCTATTTCAGGAGTTCATAGCTGTGGGGTGGTGACCAAATGCTCACCCTGTAGCAAGAGTCAGAGATGTGTGCAGTGGCTTAGTGAGTTAAAAAAAAATGTTCTCGGACTCATGACTCAAGAGAAAAATGCCATTGTTTCTAAAATGAGCACACTCTGCATGCATTCTGCACAATGCAAACGATTTCTGGATAACAAAAAGCAATCTAAATATGATTTAATTTTAATTTCTAATTACTCAAAGAACTTTGAGTTTAGTGGCTAGTGGGTCAGAAAGAATGGAGTTCGGGGGCAGGGCTTTCTTCTCTGTTGTTGGAGGAGATGATGTTTACCGCATAGCTCACTTCGATGACTACCACTTCCTGGGGGTGTAAGTGGAAAAATGGCAAACTTACCAAGCTAGCTGTCTCTGGGATTCCTGTGCTATTTATTCTCTTCCCCTGGAGTCTGGCTTCCATGTAATGCCTGCCCTTTCCCTAAGGCAGGCATGCATGCAAGTGTCCACATACTCTGTTCTCCACTCCATGTATGTATGTATGTATGTATGTATATGTGTAAGCATGTGTGTATGTATATATGTATATGCATGCATGTGTGTGAATGTATGCATGTATATATGTGTATGATGTGTGCATGTATGTGTATGTATATATGTGTATATTGTGTGTATATACATGTGTGTATGTATGTATATGTGTATGCATGCTTGTGTATATATGTATGCATGTGTGTATATATGTGTGCATACATGTGTGAATATATGTGTATATATGTGCATGAATGTATATATATATGTGTATGATGCATGTGCATGTATGTGTATGTATGTATATATGTATATGGTTTTATGTATATGTGTGTGCACATATGTGCATATATGTGTATGTATGTGCATGCATGTGTGAGAATGTATGTATGCACATATGTGTATGATGTGTATGCATGTATATATGTGTATGTTGTATGTATATATGTGTGTGTGAATGTATGTATATATGTGTATGCGTATATATATATATATATATATATATATATATATATGTATGTGTATATGTATGTGTATTTGATAGTACCTAAAATGTGCAAAGCATTATGGTCTTCTCTAATAAGTGCCCATTGAGACAGATGAACACAGCTGCTCTCTTATGTCCAGACATAGCTATGTCATTTATTTTTAAGTCTCTGTTGATAATGCTATTGATACTGACCACAGCAGGCAGGGAGCGTCCTGTAGTGGCTCTCTGTACTCCCACTGCACTCATGCAGACTTCCAGGTTTCCAGGCAATCTTCAGAAAGTATTTTGTGGAATGGAGTGGTTACACTCCGTGGAACTAGGGATCAGGCCAGCACCATAACTGGTAATTTCTGAAGTCACTCATGGCCCAATAGGCCCAATTTCACATTGATTCCTGTACTCAGACACTTTCATCCACCATGTCCCTGGGGGGAAGGGGACTCTCTCTAATTCACTCTAGGATCTTCCATTGGCCAGTGGTAGCAATGATGTAAGCCTGTTCTTATATACACAATAAACATTCTTAGAATCCCATGAGTCACAGATGAAAACTGGTGCAGCACAGAGATCTGAGAAGATGCTCACGGTGAGGTACACGAAGTGCGAGCTCTTTGCCAAGCCTCTCCCAGCTGCAACTGTGCTGTCTCTCATCTGAGCCACGTGTCATTTAATGAGTTTCTGACCAAAGCTGGGTTTCCTCTGGGTATCCTGCCCCACGGTGAGGGGCACTGTGCATAGCTCCAATGGCAATGACCAGTTAGTTAATGGCACCATTGGTGACAGCAGGAGGTTGTCACAAGGTGGTGGTGAAGGCAAAGACTTGGCAGGAACCATGAAGGGATGGTGCATTCATGACTAGGAATCAAGTGAGCAATTAAATAAGTGAAAGAAATTGAGTTACGGGAGGTGGAAGGACCATTAAAATATGGGTGGTCAAGCCAGTCTGCCTGAGTGGGCCCGGCTTCGCACATTAGGAGTTACATGATCAGTTCCCTTGCCTCACTGTCTATTTGCAAAGTAGGAATCATAGCAACACCTACTTTACAGAGTTTAAACCTAGTCACCAAATCCTTAGACTAATGCCTGACACATTGTAAACCCCACACTGCTTCACATACAGAAACTGCATAGTTGTCGAAAAATAAAACTGAACCCCTTTGCTCATGCCAGGAGTCTTGATGGTGGTACCCCTGGTATGTTATGGTTCTTCCCGGCTTCACAATAGTCGTGTGTATGCCTTTAAGCCTTGGACAAAATGCTTTAAAAATGGAGCCAAAGAAAACAGCTGTTTTGCTTTTGAAAAGATTTGCAGAGCTCACATAGTTAAATTTAATGGTTGGGTGTTCTTGGCTCTGGAGAACAATGTAATTTGTGTCATTACTGCTATGAAGGGTGAATCTTTGGTGAGTGTTTCGCTTTGGTTGCCTGAAACTCCAGCTAGAACAAAGAAAGTGAAAACAAACACAGGAGCAGGGATGGAGAAGCTCTAATGATGGGGAGGGGAGATCAGTTGTTTTGACTCCTTCACAGCCCAATCAAGACAACACACTGTGTGGATGATAGTTTATGATTCTGCAAAGTAGCCAAGAGTGGGAGGAGTGGGAGTGGGGTCTGGGGGAGGTGGGGGGTGGAGGGTTGAGGGGTGAGGGCCAGGGGATGGGGCGAGGTGGGGAGGGGAGATGGGAGCCCCATCCAGATCTCTGTGTGCTTCCTTTTAAATGGCTGTCCCTCTTCCTCACACTGTGAAGGAGACATCTTCCCATTTTGCAAGAGAACACTGAGGTTTAAAGAGATCTGTAGTAACACGACCAAGTTCATCCAGCATATCTCTCAGCCTATTAGACAGCTAGAATTTGACTCTATGTCTGTCTAACCTAAACCTTATACCAAAGTCCTGGGTATCCTCTCACCATGGACTAGAGGTTTTTTTTTTAATTAGTTTAATTGAGATATAATCATATAATTTATTCCTTTAAGTATAAAATATTTAATGACTTTCATATATCCACCATTGTGGAACCATTACCAAAATCATTTTAGAAGATTTTCATAACCATCCTCACTAAGAACTCTCACATGACAAGCCACCGTGCTCTCCGCCATGCTGATAATGGACTAAACCTCCGAACTGTGAGCCAGTCTCAGTCAAATGCTTTAGTGTCACGTGCCTATGACTCTCCTCACCTCTTCATTTCCCAGCCTTTTGCAGCCCTTTCTTCCCAGCCCCAGAGCTAAGACCTATCATCCTCCCATCCCTGTCAACCTTCCCCACTATTGCTACCTGTCCTTTCCCAGATTCATGACTTTTGGGTTTGGTTTGTGACCTACTTAGTTTAGCCAGGATCACTTGTGTGACAATTGCATTGGAACTGTCTGTCGGCACCTGGTGGGATCACCAAGGACTACACAAGCAATCACTTCAGTTTCCTTCTGACCAGCTTCCTACCCCTAGCCATAGGCATTGCTTATTTACTTTCCACCTCTATAGATGTTTTGAACACTTCATATTATTGGATCATGCATCCATTTTTTCACATATGCAATTCTCTTCACTTAGCATATGTTTTCAAAGATCATCCACATTACTACTTGCATTAAGACTTCATCTTTTTATCAGACAGTATTACATTGTACAAATATCACATTTTAATTATTTTTGGGCCAATTGATAGACAATTGGGTTGTTTCCACCGTTTGTCTGGCATGGATATCACTGTTCTGTGCAGTCATGTAAAAATTGCAGGACATGTGTTTACATTTCTCTTGGGTATGTCTCTTTGTATGGAATTTCTGAGTCATGTGTTAACTCTATGTCAACACTTGACAAAATGGTAAGCTGGCTCCTTAGCAGCTGTAGCCTTTGGAACCACTCCATTGAAACTTGTAACGTGAAAATATTAAATATTAAATGTTTATGATACTCAGGTTCATTAAATGTCTTGTTTTCTTCATAGAAGAGAAAGGCATTTTCCATGTAGTCTTAGCACTTTGGTTTCAAACATGGGAGAAGAACTTGAGACTGGAGCTGCCAGCCATAATGACAATGATGACATCTCTGACAGAGATGATGGAGGAGGAGACAGACCACCAACTGATGACCTCATTTTATATTAGAAACTTTGACTTTCCCAATTGTGTAAGAAGTCAGAAATCCCAAGTCTTCAAGTCATCTGCAGAACACTTCCCTTTAGTTGCTATTGGATGGAGTGTGTGTGTGTGTGTGTGTGTGTGTGTGTGTGTGTGTGTGTGTGTGTTCAAGAGTACTGTAAAGAAATGATCCTTGACCCTCACTGCAAAGTAATGCGTCTTCCACAAATTGTGTTTGGGAGGCTGAAAAGAAGAAAGTTGAGTTTCAATTGTCATGCTTCTTCTGAAGGTGAAAAATGAGAAAGATGTTAGTCATTTGCCAGAGCACAGCTGCCAATCCCACTCTCCCCCTTCAAAGTTAACCTCTGACCCTGGGCAGAGGAGAGGCACGCCCTGTATCCATCCACCCAACTCTTACCAAAATGCCTTGTCCTGGACTCTAAAGGCCACTTGGACACCAAATTTATCTGAAGAACAAGACGAGACGGAAGTTCACCATGAGAAGGAATGGAAGCTCTACACAAAAGAAAGGAGTTGTAAGAAGCATAAGGTATAAGAAAGTTGAAAACAGAAATAAAGAACATGTAGAAGACAAGTACTTACTGGTTAGATGGTAGTGACAGTGGTGTTGGTAATGGTGGTGATGATGGTGTGATGATGATGGTTGTGAAGATGGTATTAGTGGTGATGATGGTGGTTGTGTGGAAATGGTGGTAGTGGTGCTGGTGGTGAAAGATGGTGGTGCTGGTGGTGAAAGATGGTGGTGCTGGTAGTGAAGATGGTGTTAGTGGTGATGGTAATGGTGTTGACGATGATAGTGGTTGTTGTGAAGATTGTGGTAGTGATGATGATGGTGATACATTTCTTGTTATCTTAGTCCATTTTCTATAAGTAACTTTGAGACTAGGTAAATCATAAAGAAATGAGATTAATTCTGACTTGTGGTTCTGGAGATCTAAGCATATGATTGGTTTCCAGTGCTAGTGTCACAACAGAAGGGCGATGCAAGTGTGTGTGTGTGTGTGTGTGTGTGTGTGAGAGAGAGAGAGAGAGAGAGAGAGAGAGAGAGAAGAGAGAGAGAGAGAGATCTTGTTTTATAACAACCTGATCATGTGAAGAATAACAAATGCAGATACCTGAGAGGGAGTACTCACTACACAGAAGCAAGGGTTATAATGGATTGACCTCTTACAGACCCTCCTTCCTTTTGGCACTGCCATGTTGGCAATTAAATTTCAACACAAGACAAACCCTTTCAAGCAATGACACCTGTGATAAAAATAAACCTTGCCTTTACAGGGTGAAGAGGTTCAAGTAATCCTGGGAAGTTCGGTAACAATGACAACAGACCAGGCTCATTCAAGCAAGTCTTCTTAAATCCAAAGAGAACAAGAAATATTACTAAGCTTCCTCCCTGCAGAGAAAAGGCTGTTGAACAAAGAAGAGAACAGGACAGATGCCAGACTTTGGACTTGAAATTCTGGAAGCCGGAAAACAGAAAAATCTACAGAGGTTGAGAAAAATGGGAGTCAGATCATTTAAATGTGAGGAAAGAAAAGCAACTCATATACAAAACTAGACCCCCATGCCTTTAACAACACACCTTTATTATAATGATGGAGAAGTTATTCCAGAAAAAAAAGTAAGGGCAATTTGATCACAGAAAAGAGAGGGGAGGAACACATGACGTGGCAGTGAGCAATGTTCTTATAAAATGTATAAGCAAGTCTCACGATGATGCCGATATCTGGGAAATGTCTTCCCTATGAAAGGAGACAAGCTGAGAGGCTCTCTGTGGAAGAGGATCTGGGTTCCCAGGCCATCAGCACTGGCTAGTAACTACCAAATGGATATTTAAGTTAGGAGTTCAGTTGTAAATAAGTCTTAAATTGGGTTGTGACTGAAGATCATCCGGGGATTCTCTCAGGTGTGGGTCCTTTGCTGTGTGTTTAAGTTGACAGAAGGTAGGAATGGTAGTCACATCTGCAACCTCCAATTGGAAGCTGGAGGGAGATTCAGAGTTTGAGGCCAACCACATAGTGAGACCACCTGAGCTATGTGAGGCCTTGTTTCAAAACATAACCAAAACCAACCAACCAACAAAAGAACAAAGCAAAGCCAAAACTCAAAATGAGTTTGAGTAGCCTTCAAAACTGGTGTGAATGTAATAGGAAGCCTTAATTTTGGTTGGAGTTGGTGGTCTAGAGTGCAGGTCAATACAATTCTTTACATGAGGAACATTAAAAGTACTTTACACACATGCATGTGCACGTGACACACACCCCTATGGATGGTTTGTGACTTATAAACCAGAATACTTTTAAATGAAAAATAGAGAGATAGATTGAAGAAATTACATAGTTAATTTCCAGAGACATAATAGATTTTTGTGGCAATATTGTATATTATCATAGAATATATAGATTTTTAAAAATAGTAATAAGGCAAGTTAAGAAACTACGTAAGAAAAAACAACAGGTAAATAGATTCTAAGCACAACAATAGAACAAAAGATACTAAGTAAATATCAGAGGAAGTGAAAAATGCTTTCTTTTATCAAAAGCTAGGAGCTTAGAATTTTACAAATTCTATGCTGTCAAAAAATTGGTTCAACTAAAATGAAATAGTCAAGAAGGGTAGAAAATAATGTAGTAAGGCAAAATACCTTAAGCAATGTAGGACAAAGAAAAGGAAAAGCAGGACCAGAAGCACAACACCAAATAGAGAAGAATCTGGGACATTGAAGTGCTGTGCTTTATAAAAAAGAAAGAAAGAACCAGGAGTGTGTTTGGTAGAGTGAGGTATGGTAGGGCACGCTGTGGAGGGAACATGCCTCTGCAGGCCCTTGCTGAGGCATCCCTTACCCCTGAAGTACCAGCCAGCCATGTAGTATGGAATAAAGTTTATTTAGGTCATGGGGAGGGGGAGTTGAGGTAGTAGAGACAGAGAAAGACAGAGAGAAAGAGAGAGGGAGGGAGAGAGGTGGGGGGGAGGAAGGAGCCCAGTTATGAACATGTGGAGAGAGGGGGAAGTGGGGAAGAGGAATAGGGAGGGAAAGGATAGGGAGGGGGAAGAGGAAGAGAGCAAGAGAGAGAGGAGGGGGCAAGCAGTCCCTTTTATACTGAGTCAGGAGTACCTGGCTGTTGCCAGGTAACTGTGGGGCAGAGCTAATATTCCTTGTATGAGAAAACAAAGATACAATCTGCAAAGAAGAGGCGTAGTGATTCATACTATCTCTAAATGACATTGCAGAGAAATATAAACTAAAAACATAAAGAGACATTATAAAATTCAAGATCCTAGAAGAGACTTAATATATATTACCCTAGCTAGCTTTGACTGTAAACTTGACACAGTCTAGAGTCATAAGAAATGGGTCTCAGCTGAGAGAATTGACCAGGTCAGTCTGGCTGGTGTGCATGTGTTTGAGGGGATTATCTTGACTGTTTACTAATGTAGGAGAATCTAGCCCACTATGGGTGGTACCATTCCCTGTGCAGGAGGTCCTCATGTGTATAAGAAAACTAGCTAAGCCTGGGTTTATGAATAACCCAGCAAGCAGTATTCCCCCACAGTTTCTGCTTCAAGTCCCTTCTTGTGTTCCAGCCCTCATTTTCCTCAAGGATGGACTATGACTTGGAAGTATAAATCAAACAAAGGCTTTTCTCCATTTGATTTCTTTTAGCCCAAGTATTTTTATCACAATAACTGAAGAAAAAGACTCAACACACATGCACACACAGAACACATGCACACACAGCACACATGCAAGCACACACAAATGATGCATGCATTTGTATAATTACACATGTATAATTAAATTTAGGATATATAACTATATAAAAATATGTAATTAAAAATTAAAATAGGGGCTGGGGATTTAGCTCAGTGGTAGAGCACTTGCCTAGCAAGCACAAGGCCCTGGGTTCGGTCCCCAGCTCCAAAAAAAAAATTAAAATTAAAATTAAAATAAAGATATAAATTAAAATTTAAGTATAATTAAAACAATTAAGATGTATAATAAAATATCATTGAATAGTGTAGATATGTCAAATAATGCAGTCTGTAAACCCATTCTAAAACCAGTTATATAGATAAATCTATTCACTACAGACAGAAATACAAATTCTTTTCTGTATGTACAAAAGACAGTTGCTGAAGTAAGTCATTACTTGCCTATCCAAAATCACCAACAAATCCTAAAGGTGCACATTTGTGGGCCATATTCTCTGATTATAGAACAATACCCTCAAGATATCTACACAGTACAAAATTATCAACTATGTGTAAAAAGCAGATGACTAACTTCATTACACTGGGAATAGCTCCCAGATGTTTGGAAAAAGTAAATGCAGTGCAAATCCTCTCTTGAGAGGTAAAACATATGTAAGGTGAGGCCTTGTGGGAATTCCCCACACAAAATTTCAACAGAATTGAGTTGACAACTAAAGTTCTTAAAACATGTGGAGCTCCACGTCTGATGATGCTGACTCAGACTTGGGACCAGGTGAGTGTCTAGCTTGATGCTGCTATAAAACGTGAGTCTTTGGGCCTAGCTCAGTTCAAGACTTCTCCACTGCCTTGCAGTATTTGAGCAGAACTCTTAAGGGACAGCAGGCTTTCTAAAAATAGCAAATTGGAAATTAAAAGGGAAAGAAGGAGAGAGAGATTTCACTCCCCACAGCAGAAATCAATAGCCCGTTTATGCCTTCTGGAAGGCATACCATGTTTGGAAAAAATTTGAGATGGTCTTCTGCTTTGATTTTATGAGAGATCACAGATCCTTTCTTTCAGCAACTAATTTTAGAGTATGACATGGTAAGATTCCTTCCTTGTTGTTGGTTTGTTTTCCTAATATGATCTCTTGAGGCTCTGAGTCTAAGGTAGGTACCATCTGCCAGGTGTCTTCCCTGACAGGAAATTAAAGATCGATCTCTCCCTCTCCCTCTCCCTCTCCCTCTCCCTCTCCCTCTCCCTCTCCCTCTCCCTCTCCCTCTCCCTCTCCCTCTCCCTCTCCCTCTCCCTCTCCCTCTCCCTCTCCCTCTCCCTCTCCCTCTCCCTCTCCCTCTCCCTCTCCCTCTCCTCTCCCTCTCCCCTCTCCCTCTCCCCTCTCCCTCTCCCTCTCCCTCTCCCTCTCCCTCTCCCTCTCCCTCTCCCTCTCCCTCTCCCTCTCCCTCTCCCTCTCCCTCTCCCTCTCCCTCTCCCTCTCCTTCCTTCCTCCCTTCCTCTCCATGAGGTGAGCAGCTCTCTTCCACAATCTCCCTATGGTGACTATAGAGATATTTTGCCTCACCAAAACCCAAAGCAATAGGGACTCATGTCCATGGACTGAAGCTAGGATCGGACGTAAGTTTTTCCTCCTGTTCAGTTGTTTCTCTTGGGTGTTTTATCACAGCAAGGGGCAGCTGACTAATACAGTCAGGATTGTCTGTTTAAACAGATTGCATCTGATTACATGACTGTGGACTGCCTCATTTGATAGTCACAATCATGGGCATGATAATAACCTTTGTATCACAGAAGAGAAAACAGATTCCAAACGAAGGGGAATGGTTTTCTGAAGGGGTCTTGGCTCACAACTGAACCCAAAGATAAATATGAAGCCTTTGTTGCACTTTCTGCAGAGTTTAGAAGTAGCAGGGAGAAAGAGTGCCCAGTTGCTTGCTGTGGCTGCTCTCATTATTTCTGGTGATTCAAGCCTGTACCAGGCAAGCCGATGATGACTGAGAGCCAAGCATGACTCTCTTTAATTTGTTAGCAACATCTTGGCCTCATCATGAATACTTAGTAATCCTGGGTTGGTAATATCCATGAAGCAACAAGTAGTTGGCTCTGCCTATGATCACAGTTGGGAAACTGTAGAACAGGGCCACCAACTCCATGGTTCAAGCAGAAATCCAGGCAGAGGGAAAAGTGTTCTGAGATTAAACAACTATGTTGGATTGACATCTGAGTGAAACAGAGTAAGGAGCTCAAAGAGTAGAGTCCAAGCCACTGTGGAAGAATGAAGTCATGTGACATCATACAGCAAAGGGGGAAGCTGGCTTCCAGGCGAATCATGTATAAAAATGTAAAACTTTAATTGAAGTCACAGTCGGTACTTAAAATACCACGGAACCACTGGAAGCTCATTAAAACTTAATTATGTTTTCACCTGAAAACTCATTGAAACCTAATGAGTGAGTTGGGCCATGAGCGAATGCCAGGTTCCACACAATAGGGATTTAAATTAGGGGACTATCTATGGGACCCAAATGAAATTTCAAGAAATAGCAAGATAGGAATGGATAGCACTCTTAAAATATATCAACCATGTTTTCATGAAAAGTGGGGTAAGGAGCTGGAATAGATGGAGCGAGATGCTATTAGACCAAGTAGTTACAGATGTATCATGTTCAGATGCTATAGGACCAAGTAGTTACAGATGTATCATGTTCAGATGCTATAGGACCAAGTGGTTAGAGATGTATCATGTTCAGATGCTATAGGACCAAGTGGTTAGAGATGTATCATGTTCAGATGATATAGGACCAAGTGGTTAGAGATGTATCATGTTCAGATGCTATAGGACCAAGTGGTTAGAGATGTATCATGTTCAGATGCTATAGGACCAAGTGGTTACAGATGTATCATGTTCAGATGCTATAGGACCAAGTGGTTACAGATGTATCATGTTCAGATGCTATAGGACCAAGTGGTTAGAGATGTATCATGTTCAGATGCTATAGGACCAAGTGGTTACAGATGTATCATGTTCAGATGCTATAGGACCAAGTGGTTACAGATGTATCATGTTCAGATGCTATAGGACCAAGTGGTTACAGATGTATCATGTTCAGATGCTATAGGACCAAGTGGTTACAGATGTATCATGTTCAAATGCTATAGGACCAAGTGGTTACAGATTTAAGTGTTATGTTCAGGAACAGGACAACATTTTTCCTCCACAAAAGACTTTCCTAGCATAAATGTTAAGTAAAAATTCTTTTAAAGGCAATCAAGAGTATGAAATCATTTCTAAGATGCTAGAATTTTCTCCTAAGACTGTAAGGATTTCTGCCTAAGATTGTTAAAGAATGAAGAAAAAGACGTATTGGGGAGGTGTCTCAGATGGTAAAGTGCCTGGCCCACAAGCATGGAGGATAGAGTTTAATATCTAGCATCTATGTAAAATAACATGTTGAATGTAGCAGGCAAATCTGTATTTTCAGAACTGGAGAGTTAGGAATCCCTGGGACTCAGGGGCCAACTGGTCTACCCTGTCAGTGAGCCTACTCCATGAAAGAACCTGCCTCAAAGACTAAGGTGGTAAGCTATTGAGATAGACACCCAACATCAACCCCCAACTTTCATATACAAATGCACACACATACAAACACATGCATGAGTCAATAAATGAATAAATAACTTAAGAATTAGAATTTAAAAATGTGAAGTATGTGGTTCAGGGGAAGCTTTCTGCTAACAGTTCACAGAAGGAAAAAAGAAAGCTTACACAGCCGGCAACATTTGAAACAATACCTATACAGTCTGTCTGGGGTGATGTTGAGATAATTCCATGGGTTTTCTTTTGATTAATTTTCATCTGGCTTATTGTTTTCCATCCATTTAACATTAACCATCTGTCTGTGCCAAAAGCACATGATTATCCCTTAGAAACACATATTGTTACAGAGCTGTCTTGTAACTAAGGAGCTAAGACCTTGGACATTTCTTAATTTATGAATTAGATTCATGTGGTTTTTTTTCCTGGTTTTTTTCTTGTTTTTTTTGGGGGGGGGAGGGGTTGGTTTGTTTTCCACACAGTATACATCAGTTCTTCCTAGTTTATAGCTTCTTATGACATGATAAGAACTATCCCTTTTCGCCTCCCTTTGCTTTTATTTTGGAAGTTAGGCTGTCTTTCCAAGTAGGTTGTTATTCAATATTATCCCCTCCCAACTGACATTCAGAGTTCCTCTCTCCTCTCCCATTCCATTGCTGAGCATTTTAGTCTATCTTGTTATGTTTTTATAGCTCCATGGAGTATTTTAATTATGCTTCATTCCTTCAGTTTTAGCCTGAATTTGCCCGAGTTTCCCAGATGCCTCACCTTTGAGTTCATTGTTTACCTCAGAATTTTCGTCTTGGGTCATTTTGTTTTGCCTGAAGAATATCCTTTATACTTTTTCTTACTAAATATCTAAATGGAACAAACTGTCTGTTTGGGTTGTTTGAAAAGATCTTCTTTCTCTATTTCCCTTATTCCTGAAAGATGCTACAGTTGAGTTTTTGTCAATTTTCTTCTCTCTTAGTGAATATCTGTTGTTTTCAGGCATTCACAATATCCACTGAGACATGAGCAAAGTGCCTATAGCTCTTGCTTTACGATGGAGGGAGATTCAGTTTTCTATATTGCTGGTGCTACTTTCAGTCTGGGATCACTCTTTTGAGTGACATGTAAAAATACACTTATTTTTATTTATGTGTGTTGTCTTGTATGTCTGTGTCATATGCATGTGTGTTCCCTCAAGGCCAGAAGAAGACATCAGATACCCTGGAGCTGCAGTTAGATAAGGCTCACAAAATGGGCAGTGAGAACTGAACTTGGGTCCTCCAGAAGAGCAGCAAGTGCTCTTAACCATTGAGCCCTAATTCGACATGTTTGATGGCATGAATTATATAAATTGGGATTGTTGATTCTCAAAGGCCAGTGTGTGGCTACCAATTCTCAGACTTTTCTTCTTAAACTCAGTGGTTCCATACAGTCCTTATCATCCCCTGAAGGGATGGAGAGCATGGATATTTCCCTATGGTATAAGCATTAGGGTCAAGAGTTCATGGAAAGGCCGTCTGTTAAACCACATCTTACCTGGGCCCTGGCTCTTCCTGGTCTCCTCTAAACCTACCAGACATTGAACATCAGGTTCAAATTCAGAGCAAACTCGTCTTCACCTTTGATTCAGCATACCTGTCCTGGCTTCTGCTTTATTCTGAGAATTTCTTATTTTCTTCTCAGCTTGTGTATTTAAGATGGTAGTTGGTGTTTTATGTTTCTATTTTATCCACCTTTTAAATTATTTTAGTTAGAAAGTAGCCAGGCCATATATAAAAACATCCTTAATATCAAACAGATGATGGCTACCAAAGAGCCTGGGGGAAGAATATGGATGAATCCGTCAACAGGTGATAGAAACACACCATCTTGTGCAATTGGAAAGTAATTTATAAGACCTGTGGTATCTACCTCTAAATGACTGGCCTGGAGTTTATTCTGAAATCCTTTTATATATGCTTGTACTGTCCCAACCTTTGAGCCCTAGTAAAGGTTTAGTGAATTCTCTGACTTTGCAGAAGTATGAGAAAAACAGCTTTCTTTTTATTGCTTGGTTTACTGATCACTCACACTATGCATTTGAAAGATTCTTTTTTATACAATAAAGTTTGACACAATTTAAAATCATTTCTGAATACATGAGGTACTAGGTTTGTTATAAATTTCATTCAAGCTTTGATTTTTCAAGATTGATATGGGAGACTTTTATTACCTCAGTGCCAAAGGAACTTCTTTCTCTGCTTTAGACCTAAGCCATATTTTGAATTCTCATAAAGGAGCGTTACTATATAGTTTTTAGTATGAAAATAGAACATGTTTGACCAGATTCAGTGTTTGATCGTGTCTGATTTTTCATGTCTTAGTATATTGTTCTGTTGCTGTGATAAAATACTCTGACAGAAGTACCAAGAGAGAAAACTTTTGTTTGGCTCACAATTCCAGGTTATAGTCCATCACGATAGCTGGAGTGTAAGGCAGCAGAGTAGAGTCTACATCAAAGAAGCAGAGAAGGAAGATAAATGGCAGTGCCTGGCTCATCTTCTTCACTCCACTCCAGGATCCCTCACATAGGGAATGATGCCACCCATAATGGGCAATTCCTCCCAGTTCAATTAATGCATTCAAGATAATTCTTTCCAGTCTATAGAATACCTTATTGAGAAATCATTCCTCAGGTGATTCTAGATTGTGTCAAGTTGACAATTAAAACTAGCCATCACATCGTAGGGGTAGAATTCCTGGCTTTGGTGGTAAGCTCCAGCAACCAATACAGGTGAAGATTGCCCTCAATCATGGTGGCTTCCAAGTTACAACTGGTTCATGGGAACTGTAATCTTTTTGTTTTGATGTCTCCATAATACATTTCTTCATGCCATCTGTCTTAAGATTTTCAAAAGTAATAATGCATCTCGGTTTCTAAGGAGTCCTCTGTGGCTTCCTCAAATGCTAACAGCTTTTAAATTTATAGATGAAACTGGGTATGGTGCCACTTTTAATTCTAGCACTAGGGAGGCAGAGGTAGTTGGAACTCAGTCAGTTTGAGACTAGCCTAGCCTGTATAGTGAGAGCCAAGACTACATGGTGAGAGCCTGTCTCAAACAAATAAACAAACAAGCACACAAATGGATGGATGAATGTTTTCTTATTTTATCTCGTTCTTGCTCTTTCCCCGTCTGAACTTTTTCTTCTTCCTACTTGACTCTGTCTCCCCATCCACCCACCTTCCTTTTTTTATGCTTACATTGAGAAATTTACTTTGCTTTTGATAATACTTGAAGATTTTCCACAGTTGTCTTTGTACTGAAATTTTATCTTGTAATTCCAAGTTATTAAATTGAATATTCTGTGTTTAAAAAATTCCTTTTATTTGATCCTTGTTAATCTGGCATGAGTATAGCCTTTGAGTTTATAAGGTCAATAACTTTGGTTGATCTAAACAATGATTATAATCTTTGCAAAATTATCCGCATAGCTCAATATTATTCATGTGAGTGCCTTGTATCTAAATAAGTATAATCTTAGAAATGTTAAAGTTATGTGACTGAATAGTTTGAACTGAACCATTGCTTTCTGTGAGTTCTTCCTGGATTTAATTGAATAGATTTTATGGCTTATTTTGAAGTCTTTATTTGACTTTTCTTCTTTTTGGCAATTCTTTTATTTTTCATGTTGTTAGGACTCTAGGTGTTCCTTGACTAGTTTATGTTTAGGAGATTGTATTTGAAGCTCAGTTCTCAGGTCCTACCAACTGCATTTTGGTGCTCAGTTGCTAGCCGTGGTCATGACTTCCCTACTAAGGGTATAGACTGCCAACACTGAAAGTCCTATGGGAAACAGCTCTACTCTCGTCCATCTTCCTTGCACCACATGGGATGAGTTGTAGTGTTAGTAGACACTGAAACCTTACTGTCTGCCTCTCTGTGTTAATTTGTTTTGCATTATTATAATAAAATAGCCAAGGCTGGGTGACTTGATAAAAAATATACAGGCTTATTTTACTCCATTTTGGAGGAGTGAGGGCCAAGTAGGATACTGGCCTTTTTGCTGGCATAATCCTGAGGTAGAATAAGACATCATATGGTAGATGGATGTGTATGCGTCTTTTCTGGTCTTTCCTATAAAACTCTCAGGTTTTTACTACAAATTGGGCCAAAACCAATGGATAGAGAGGTCATTGGCCCTGAGTGGGGGGATGATTCTATTATAGTTTTGCTAAATGGATATGGTGTCAAGTTATCATCTAAATACTTGTGTTTGTGCCTATAGATTCATGCTGCTCTTGTGATGATCAGAGAAACTTCGTTGGCAGTGGGTTACAGGTAATTCCAAGAGTCATGCCAGGTCAAAGTGACAAGTCACAGAGGACAAGTGACTCTGAAGTGTTCCACTCTACGTGAACAACTGCAACATACTCTCCAAGACCCAGGAGCGTGGCAGACAGAGCATGAAAAAACTGTAGGAAGATAGGGAAGTGGGATGGTTTGGGTAGGTTTGATCCCCATTTATTCATGTGTTGGGATGCTTGACCCACAGGGAGTGACACTATTAGGAGGTGTGCCCTTGTTGGAACAGTTGTTGGAGGAGAAAGTATGTCGCTGTTGGGGTGGGCTTTGAGGTCCTATGCTTAAGCTCTGCCCAGTGTGGAAGAGACCCTCCTGCTGGTTGCCTGTAGAAGCCAGTCACCTGTTGTTGCCTTTGGATCAAAATATAGAACTCTTAGCTCTTCCAGAACCATTCCTTCCTGAACACTGTAGTGCTTCCAGACCTGATGGCAATGGACTGAACCTCTGAAACTGTAAGTCAGCCTGTAATTTAATATTTGCCTTGGTCATGGTGTCTCTTCCCAGCAATAAAACCCTTACTAAGACAGGAAGAGGGTGTGAAATGCTGTCTTCTAGGTAGGTACACTGTAGCATTTACACTCAGGACTTATGGTAGCTGTGGTTAGGTGCACAGGACTAAGCTGTCAACAGTCTAACATGGATGGGGGAGGGGCACAAGAGACTGACTTCCATCCAGGAGGGGCATGGGGTTTACTATTGGGAGTTAATGGCTGCTAGAGGAGAGGGAGTCATTGTTCTCTGGTGGGGAGTATTTTGGAAGGTGCTGGCCAGAGGGCCTATTCCTTGCCTCCTGGAGTTAGGCTGTGTTGAGATCCTCATGGAGGAAACTGACAGCAGGGGGCTGTTGCAATAGCCTATGGTTATTGAGTAGTTAAAACTACAAATCTATGTCTGTCATTTCTACAGGGCAAACTATGAAAGCAAACTCATGCTTCCTCTGAGGGCTCTAGGAAGGCCCTTCCTTGTCTCTCTTGGCATCTGGTGGCTGCCAGGTGCATCCCAGGACTTGCCTGCCACTGCGTGACTCTGACTGCCTTGTGATCCCATGTCACCTCTTCTGTAGGTCTCCCTAACTGTATACTGAGCACCAACTACTGGGTGTGCGGATCACTCTCACCCAGTGTGGCCTCATAGGAACTAGATTCCAGTTATAAAGACCCTCTTCCAAATGGGGGCAACTAGTGGGACTTTTGAGGACTTTTTCTTTTTTTTGGAGTGACACAATTTAACCCAACCCAGGGATTAAAAAGATTAAAAATTCAAATTAGCTTCTCTTTGTTAGAAAAAATCTTAACATGATACCTATGCAAATAGCACAGGGCAAACCAAATAAACTAAAATTTTATAAATTTAGGACCCTGGAATGGGAGAAAACGATTCTCCTTTAACACACACTGGATACTAAAACTCTGCATATAAGTATGTAAGAATAAGATACACATGCAAGTGTTTATTTCAAGATTAAAAAGAAAACTCTAGTACTAATCAAAATATCAAAGTAGTTACTCAAGAAAGATTGGAATAAAATTTACTTCCCAGGAAGGATCTGAGAGATACTGGGGAAGGGAAAACCATGATCAGAATGTAGTATATGGGAAAAAAAATCTATTTTCAAAAATTAAAAATTTTAAATATAATTACTTCCCACTTATTAGATATGCAATTACACATGGAAGTACACACACTGTATTGAACATACTCCTATATACATAAGCACATATATCTTTAAATGTTGTACAGTTGGATTCTCTATGACCTTTCTGTGTAACAAAGAATCTAGGGAGACCCTTTAATCTGCATGTAGAGAAAGGTCCTTTTTCATACAATTTCCACCATTTTTCTTCCTGCCATTCGACACTAGGAACAGAGATTCTTTAAACTGAAATTATGTATTTTTTTTTTTATGAATACCGAGTTAGGTACTCTTAGACTTTTATTAGTACAGTAGACTTTAGCAAGCATATGACCTCTTTGATTTCTTTTATTTTTCCTTTATTAAAAATATATTTTTTCATGTATTATATTCTGATTATGGCTTCCCTCCCCCAACTACTTCCAGATTCTCCTCACCTTCTCTCCTGCATGCAAATCTCTCTCTGTCTCTGTCTCTGTCTGTCTCTCTCTCTGTCTCTGTCTCTCTCTCTCACACACACACATACACACACTCACACACACACACACACACACACACAGGAAAACAAGCAACCATCTAAAATGTAATAATAAAATAAGATAAAACAAAACAAAACCCCACGTTGGAATACAAACAAGCAAACAGAAGAAAAGAGCCAGAGAGAAGCACAAGAAACACATGGAGATGCAAAGATACACACTCGCACACACATAGGAATTCCACAAAAGTGCAAAACTGGAAACCTCAATACATATGCAAAAGATTTGTAAGGTTAAATATATGCCCTGACAAAGCTATGAGACAAAGGTCTCCAAAAGTGCTATTGGGCTCATTTCATGAGGAATGGACTTTTAAAACATTGTTGCAAGAAGTTCAAGATGTTGAGCTCAACACTTCTAAATCCCACATAGCAATGAGATCGTGTGGAGTTCTTTCTGGGAGGTCTCCCCCAGTTCATTTGTTCATTAACTACCAACGATGGCTTCTTAGGCTGAGTAGCGTTCCTTTGGCGTGTGCAGCACATGTCTTTATCTGATCCCAATGAGCCAGTATATTGGAAAGACAACTGCACCCCTGTGTTCATGGCAGCAGTATCTGCGATAGCCGAGATGAGGGGTTAACATCTACATTTAGCAGGACAGTTGATAGATCACATGGTATTCTAGTTTTAGTTCTTTGAGGAACCACCTTACTGCTGTGTATGAATGGCTAATTTACATCCCCACCAACCATGTGCAAGAGCCTCCTATTGTGCATATATTTGCCAATACTGCTAGTCTTTTGTTTTTCTGATGACGGCCATTCTAGCTGGGGTTCACGAGTTTTGACTTGTATATTCCTGATGATGTATGATAAAGTAGAATTATGGGGAAAGCCTGAGTAGTTGCGGGAAGGGAACTATGGGGTGTGGGGCAGCATTAGCCAGAGGATGCATTCCCTCATGCATAAACTTCCAGAGATACATTGTAGGGCAAAGAGGCTACAGTTAGTAAAGACGTACCCTCCAGAAGTATAAGAGAATAGGTGTTAACTACTTTCACCATAAACATGTTAACTGTGGGCTGGAGAGGAGCCTTAGCACTTAAGAGCATTGGCTGCTCTTGTAGTCCACTTAGATAGTTCCCAGAGCCCAGATGGTGGCTCACAGCCATCTGTAACTTCAACTCTAGGTAAGTCAATGACTTCTTCTGGCTTCATTGAGCTCCTGCACACCTGTGGTTCACATACACTCATTCCAGCGCACATATAGATGCATAAAAATAAATTTAACTGTAATAAGCATTTACAGCTAACGGATTTGTTGGGATTACAGGCATTTACCGCCATGCCCAGCTTCCGTCAGTTTTTCAAGAGTTGAAAATGAAACAGAAACCTCGACATGGTGACTGTCCTCAGATCCTCCAGTCATAACAAGGACTGCGGTGTAAGAGGCACACTCCTTCTCTGTTCTGCAATGTTGTTTCTTTGCATGAGAGTCAAAAAGACACAATTTGTTTCTCTCTGCAGCTTTGCAAGTTTCTTTGAGAGAGCGAGGTCCTGCCTCTGTTTTTTCTGCCAGCTGCACTATCTTAGATCGGCATCCTGCTCTGATCTCATAGGAGAGGGATGTGGAAGTCCTTTGGTGATAAGAGATACTTCCTGCTTGGAATCTGGGTTAGTGTGTATGTGTATATTGGTACAGACACCTATACATTGTACACACACACACACACACACACACACACACACACACACACACACATATATATATCTTACTCTGAGCAACCTGCGTTGTTTCTTCAATGCTGCAGGACTGACACCATTAAATGCTCTCAAGGTTGGCTTTCTGAAAGGAAGCAGCCTGGTGTTTTCCCTTAGCCATTACTGTGACCAGCTTGTCGTCATTCTAAGTCCTTCATTCAAAGTATGTGGCTCAAACCTTTCCATAAAAGAAAGCCAATGAGCATGCGTTCCTTTGAAGAACATCTTGGTTAGTCAATGGTAGTCAGTAAGTCCTCCAATAGCAGTAGATTAGAAATGAAGTCTATGAGACAAATGTAAAAGAGGGGAAAATCACTCCTGAGCACTGTTTTTTTCCTGTCTGAGGATCTACATGCACAGACCAGAATAAACTTGTTTACAAGAGATGACCTGCATTCCTCCCTACACTCTACTCTGTAATAGCGTTCGGAAGGAAGTGATACACAGGCTGATTCAACTTCCCCCTGAGCAAAAAAGAAATGCCATATGCCATTGTCCTTCTGGAAGTCACAGCAGCATCAAAAGTTAAGGTGATCCAGACATGACCCATAGGCAGGGGACTTTATAATTCCCATCTTTCCCTTCAGGAAGACATTGCTTTGAATCTGCCCTGGTCTGGCAGCAATGCTTCCGAATTCAGTGGGAAGCGAGGGCAGATGGACTGATGGTCAGTCTGCGGTCAACAGTAATTTGCAAAGTGACACTTCAATCAGGTTATGCCTCTTCCCTCGTGTGTACCAAGAACAGCTAAAATGAGAATATTGCATGCAATTGGAAAGCATAGGTGAACCTAAGACGTTTGGGGAATGGCTGATCAGTAAGCATCTTAGTTCGCGGACAGACACGGAAATGAAAAGTCAGGAATAAAATATAGGGTCTTATTATCTGAGGCACGGTCCAGTCAGTTCAATAGACTCTTCAGCTTGATGTAACTAAATACTCTCGCAGAAACATGAGACAAAAAGTCCACTATTTAAAAAGAATACTACCAGAGTGAAGTTCCTGGCACCCACGAAGGGCAACTCAGCCACCGACTGTCACTCCGGAGCCAGGGGACCCACACCTTCTTCTTGTCTTTTGGGGTAGCTGCCTATATGTGTACACACACACACACACACACACACACAGAGAGAGAGAGAGAGAGAGAGAGAGAGAGAGAGAGAGAGAGAGAGAGAGAGATTTAATAAAACATGAAGAAGACTAAGAATTGTAAGGTAGACTAGTAAGCCAGAAAATGGAAGGGTGTTAAGGTTTGGAATGCAGACACTAAAACATTCTCCCACCACCATAACTGAGCTGCTTCACCCAGGCTTTCCTTGCTATGATGAGCTGAAACCATGAGCCCAAAACCCACTTTCAACCTAGGAGGAGGGGGAGGCAGGATGGCTGGGTCAAAGGGCCGGTTTTCTCCTGATAAAGCCACTATGCTGGCAAATGGTCACTTCTTTCTTAGTACAACGAAGTCACATGTTACAGCTTTTATGCTTTGTGAGTCTTTCTTGAGCATCATTTTATTTCCAAAAAACATAAGTAAAAGTCTACCTACCTTCAATTACTAATTCCTAATGCAGTGACTGTGTTTGGCCTTCAGGAGGCCACTGTGTAGTATGACAAACACTTTTTAAAGGGAATATATCTGACCTTGAATGAACTAGAGATTTCCAATACACAGTGAGACATGGGTCTGTTTGTTTACTTAAACAAAGCATTCATTCCAAAAGAAAATCAAGCAGCGAAGAAACGATTAATATTGTGAAAGTCCCTAATCTTTCCAACACACCCAACCCCATTTCCTAGAAAAACAGATGGGCACCCTTTCAGATGTTTTCCAAGCCTAGGCGATCGTGCTTCTATCACACACAATTCACACATATCTTAGTACACGGATGAGATTATTTACATCCTCTGTTGTAATACAGCTTTGGATATTATTTTATTGCCACAAATACAGGGCACTGTTAACAAATGATATTGAAATTAATTTCCCTTTGTTTTAATGGTTGATACAGTTTTTAATTTTTTTCTTCATTGATTCTGTGATTGAAAACAACCCAAGAGTTGTAGACAATCAAACTTCAAGCCAAGGAAAATTGCATGCTCATCAGAGCAACCATTCCCTCTGAGTGGATCAGAAATCAGGACTCGGATGAACTGTCATTCATCAGACGGCAGAGGAGGAGGGAAGGAGAGGACATTCATTCTAAGCAAGGGACCAATAGGAATAAAGGCTTGAGAGTACATCCGTGATGAAATGGTGGGGCGTCTACAGCTGCAAAGTTCTGAAGTTCTGAAGGGCTACATGAGGTCACCAACATCCATAAGGAGAAGTCATGGGAAGGAGGGGGGTCTCACTGTGGACTCCTCTGAGAGACACCGTGGGAAGGAGAGGGCCTCTACAGACTCCACTGAGAGACAGGAGACACCATGGGGGGGGGAGAGGGGTCTCACTACAGACTCCACCGAGAACCAAAACTTCCAACACGATGACCACCTAAGGCCTTTCTCCCTTCCAACAATCTACTAGACATGACTCCTGAAACCCCATTTGTAGTAAAAGGCCTCATTCTAACCCCCACGTGGAGTTCTAGTAGTTCCTGGTTTTACTTTATCAGATTGTGATCCCATCTGAAGAACCTCTGTAGTCTTTTATCATCTTGGGCATCATAAAGAGGAAGAGAGAGACTTGCTGTGGGGCAGAAACATCCTGCTGAACATCCCAGAAAGTGTCTGGCATCCCACATGCAGTCATTGTTAGGACGTGTAAGTGTACGCCCTCTTAAGAGAAGTCCACACCAATGTTCTCAGGGGTGTCTTAGCTTCTTCCCAAGAGCCTCGCTTTTTCTTAGTCATGGTGCTTAAAAATCTATGCTAAATGTCTTCCCAGACAAAGCATTTCTGTTCTGTAGGCTGCCTCTTCCCAACTTTTTGTCTCCTTTGCTGTACAGAGCCTTTTAGTTTCATGGTGTCACATTGGTCAACTGTTAGCTGTATTTCCTGAGTGATCAGAGTTGTCACTGTATGCTGTGATGCTGTGTGCTATGCTGTGTGTGTGTGTGTGTGCCTGCGCGCATGCTGTGATGTATGTGTGTGTACTATGTGCTATACTGTGTGCTGTGTGTGCTCTTCTATGTGTTGTGTATGCTATGTGCTGTATGTGCCATGCTGTGTGCTCTGTGTGCTGTTTGTGTGCTGTGTGTGCTATGTATATGTGTGCTGTATGCTGAGTATGCTGTGTGCTGTCCTGTGTGCAGTGTGTTGAGTATGCTATACATTGTGTGCTGTGTGCTGTATGTTATGTGCTGTATGCTATGTGCTGTATGCCGTGTATTGTGTGATGTGTGTTGTGTGCTGTGTGGTATATGCTGTGTGCTATGTGGTATATACTGTGTGCTATGTGTGCTACGTGTGCTGTGTGGTATATGCTGTTTGCTATGTGGTATATACTGTGTGCTATGTGTGCTATGTGTGCTGTGTGTGCTGTGTGGTATATACTGTGTGCTATATGTGCTGTGCTGTGTATGCTGTGTGCTCTGTGTGTGTGTGTGCTGTGTATGCTGTGTGTTCTGTGGGGGGGGGGCATGCATGTGCGTGCCGTGTGTGTGTGTGTGTGTGTGTGTGTGTGTGTGTGTGTGTTCTAATGAATCCTACCCTGTCTTGTAAGAGTTCTCAGTTTCAGATCCTATGTTGAAGTCACTGATCCATTTGGAGTTGTATTTTGTGTGGAGTAAGAGATAAGGCTCATTCTTCTACATGAGAATATTCCATTTTCCCAGTACCGTTTGTCGAAGATCCTGTCCTTCCTGGATGGTGTATTTTTGGTGACTTTGTCAAAACTCTGGTGGCTGCCTTACATAGATTTGAGTTCTGGTCTTCTATTCTTTCCCACTTATCTGTGTGTCTGACTGTGCCAACACCCCACTGTAGTCCTATAACATTTGTGCTTATATCCATAGCAAGAACGCTACTGTCTGCCTTAATCAGAAAAGCCCCTCTGCCCAGTGGACGGTAGCAATTGTAGACCTATGACTGTAGACACAAGGCCTGAGAATAAGCAAAAAATGAGTGCCCAGCCCTGCATTAGATATTTATAGCATAGTCTCTAAGGCTCAGGGAATATGACAAAAGAGGTGGAGGAATGTAAATGCCAGAGATGGAGAGGTCACCTGGGAAAGACAAAGTCATTGCAAGGGGGAACTCACAGCAGCTTTAACACCTGTGCTGAGTCTGCATGAGACTGGGTCCCTCAACAGCCAGGCCTGGATGAAGAGGTGGGGAGGAGAGTGGGAGGGAGGGGGAAGCTGGGAAGAGCTGGGGGCACTCCCTACCTCACCCCTGGTGCAGACCTATTTGTTACTGATAGATTTGGGGAGAGGACAATTCATCCCTTAGCTCTGTACTCCCTGATGACAGTGCCAGTCCAACAGTGTTGACGAGCCTGCCAAGACTAAATCACAAAGCTAAACCAAACGTCTTGATTTAGGGAGAGACAGGGAGACATGAGGGGGTACTGGCAGCGTTGGGAATGAGAGAAGAGGATGTGGGGGAGAAAGTAGAGTATATTATATACGTGCATGACATTGCTAAGTAAAACGAATCAAATAAAAATAAAGATAGAACGTCAACTCTGCTTTGAAATTCTTTCCCCTATCAAGGTGAGGACCTGGCATTATTTCAGGCAGAGGACCTAACCCTCGTCAGGCCGTGGGTGACAACACAGAGCTGTACCTGTGTCGCTGACATCTCTGATGACACCAGCAGCACCTGCTTCTCGCTAACTTCCTCACTTTTAACTTCAGATCCAACTGAAAGTTTTCACAAATCTCAGGACATCTCCCATATCACTGTCTGTGTTCCTGTCGTGGAAACACTGGCTAGAGAAGAGTGAAGCCGGCACGCAGAGAGCGGAGAATTCAGTCATTTACATCACTGAGGTGGAAGCTAATGCTTTGGCTAAAAAAGTGTGTCCCTAACACACAACTGCTCGTGCTTTTCTAAGTTGGATCACAGCATTGAAATCTCTGTCTACATGACCATCTGAGGATGGTCTTTGAGTCCCATGACCACCAAGGGACATTTCCATTACATTTACAAGAACAAATGTTGTAGGTGGTGGCTAAAATCTTTTTCTTGTAAGCGAGCAGGACCTGTGGTTTGAGCAGACAGCTGTGGTAATCGGTTCTAAAGGCAGGTTCTCGAAAGCATTTGTCTTCCCCAAATAAGAGGAAGGAAGGTGCTCACAAGCTTCTCTCTCTCTCTCTCTCTCTCTCTCTCTCTCTCTCTCTCTCTCTCTCTCTCTCCATACTCCTATAGTTTCCATCGAAGGGTTTTTTATTATAACTTTATTTTAATTTCTAGTATAATTTTTTATTTTTTTCTTGGATATTTTATGTATTTACACCTCAAATGTTATTCCCTTTCTTCCCTCTCCCATACCTACTCCCCCTGCTTCTGTGAGGAGGCTCCCATTCTCACCACCCACTCCAACCTCAACAATGCCCTGTCATTACCCTACATTGGGGAAACAAGCCTTCACAGGACCAAAAGTTTTCCTCCCCTTGATGCAAGACCAGGCAATCCTGTGCTACATATGTGGCTAGAGTCATGGGTCCCTCCATGTGTACTCTTTGGTTGGTAGTTTAGTCCCTGGGAGCTCTAGTAGGGTCTGGTTGGTTGATATTGTTGTTCTTCCTATGGGGTTGCAAACCCCTTCAGCTCTTTCAGTCCTTTTTCTAACTCCTCCATTGGGGTCCCCTTGTTTAGTCCAAAGGTTAGCTGCAAGCATCCTCATCTGTATCAGTAGAGCTCTGGCAGAGCCTCTCAGGAGACACCCATATCAGGCTCCTGTCAGCAAGCACTTCTTGGCATCAGCAACAGTGACTGGGTTTGGTGGCTGCATACGGGATGGATCCCCAGGTGGGGCAGTCTCTGGATGACCTTTTCTTCAGAGAGTAGAGTTCCTGCTTTCCTCTCTGTCCCTGTATTTCCTCCTGTGAGTATTTTGTTCTCCCTTCTAAGAAGGAACGAAGCATCCACATATTGGTCTTCCTTCTTCTTGGGCTTCATATGATCTGTGATATTTTTCTTAGGTATTCTGAGCTTTTGGGCTAATATCCACTTATCAGTAAGTGCACACCATGTGTGTTCCTTTGTGACTGGGTTACCTCACTCTAGTATAATTTTGTCTTTATGCAGGTAGTAGTTTGATTTTTCTACATGTGTATACATGTTTCCCTCTTTCATTCAAATTTGATGTGTCAGAGAAGTTCTGCCTTCCTTTGTATTATGCACTGTGTGTGTGTGTGTGTGTGTGTGTGTGTGTGTGTGTGTGTGTGTGTATGTGTGTGTGTGTGTGTAGTTTCTCTGTGTAACAGAGCCCGGAACTTACTCTGTAGAGGATGGCCTCCAACTCACAGAGATCCACCCACCTCTGCTGGGACTAAAGGCGTTCGACACCACGCCCAGCTGTCTCTCTTATTCTTGATGTAGACTATTTGAGGTATCTTTCCACATGGCTTCCTGTTTCCTGACATATGTGCCACATGGATGGTCTGATCCAAACCCAGCAGTCTTGATGACTTACGAATGATGAGCAGGCACCGGGGCGCCTCCGTTCTTGGTCCACTTTTTCCTTCGGAGGTACTTCAGTTTGGTTTTCATCAGACTTCCCCCACTACTGGATTTGCTCCACCTGATACCACAGCCACCTCTCAAGCGGTGTTCTCCTCCCTGCCACACAACAAATGCAGTCCTCCCCAGACTTCAAAAAGCCTGTGGCACCGAGCGTTGGTGCCATGCGTACCGTGGCATGCTGAAACCGTTGTTTTCAGCCATGCGTACTTTGGACTGACCAATCCTGGAGCGGCCATTTTTAGACGCAAGACCAACAAGTTACCCACCAATGGGGCGCCATGGAAGAAAATGGTCACGTTCTGCACAGCGACAGAAGGTTCTACATAAATGTTCGCACCGCTCACAGAAAACTCAGTTTAGATTCAGATGTGCAGCATGCTTTGAAGACTGAGTCCTACCCCGCTTCCCAGGTCGGAGTTCCGTGCTGATGGAAGTGAAGCAGAGTCTGTTGTGGGAGCAGACGCTGCCTGGCCTGCAACATTGCTACTTAGCTCAGGAAATTCTGCATCCAGGCTGAAGTCAAGAATTGTCACGGCTCCTCAAAGAAAGGGGTTCAGGATGAGG
The DNA here is from genome assembly GCF_021556685.1 of Rattus norvegicus. Taxonomy (NCBI): domain Eukaryota; kingdom Metazoa; phylum Chordata; class Mammalia; order Rodentia; family Muridae; genus Rattus; species Rattus norvegicus. The sequence continues at coordinate 103,275,850 of NC_141548.1, read as the reverse complement.
CACTCTGCAGAAATGCTGTCTCATCTGAAGCTTGCAGGCACTGCCCACAAGAACCGAAAGTTAAGGACTTCGGCAGGCACATGTTGCTGCTTGATTCGGATGTGGTAGAGTAAATATTAGTTGCCTGGTTTTAGTTCCCTAGTGCCCCAGCCATCTCCCCCAAGTAAATGCTGTAAACGGATCCCTTAAGTGTTAAAGCATTTCCCTAAGCTTTTCATGACTTCTCATTCCTACCTTCAGGTCCCTCTTGTGAAGTTCTATGAGTAACTGATTGCGTTGGCTTAGCGATGTTAGCGGGGCTCACCCTGCACAGCCAGCCCTGCAGGAGCCCTAAGAACTGTTGAACAGAAAATTACTGAGTTTGAATCTAGGAAAGATTTTAAAATCATGGGTCCAAAGGGTTTTTGGAAATGCTTCTTCTTCTTCTTTTTTTTTTTTTTTAAATTGGATATTTATTTATTTACACTTCAAATGTTACTCCCTTTCCTGGTTTCTCCTCTGGAAACCCCCTACTCCATCCCCCCTCCCCTGCTTCTATGAAGGTGCTCCCCCACCCACCTACCAACTCCCTTCCACCTCTCTGCCCTGGTGTTCCCCTACACTGGACCTTGGGCCTTCACAGGACCAAGGGCTTCTTGGGGATGTTTCTTTTTTTTTTTTTTTTTCCTTTTTCTTTCTTTCTTTTTTTTTTAAATCTTTATTAACTTGAGTATTTCTTCTTTACATTTCGATTGTTATTCCCCTTCCCAGTTTCCAGGCCAACATTCCCCTAACCCCTCCTCCTCCCCTTCTATATGGGTGTTCCCCTCCCCATCCTCCCCCTATTACCACCCTCCCCCCACAATCTAGTTCACTGGAGGTTCAGTCTTAGCAGGACCAAGGGCTTCCCCTTCCACTGGTGCTCTTACTAGGCTATTCATTGCTACCTATGAGGTCAGAGTCCAGGGTCAGTCCATGTATAGACTTTAGGTAGTGGCTTAGTCCCTGGAAGCTCTGGTTGCTTGGCATTGTTGTTCATATGGGGTCTCGAGTCCCTTCAAGCTCTTCCAGTCCTTTCTCTGATTCCTTCAACGGGGGTCTTGGGGATGTTTCTTAAGTGTGAAAAGGAATCTCAGAGAAGACAATGGTTCAGACTGACTGAGCACATGAGAAAACTAGCTGTCCCTGACCACACCCCACCAGTGTGAAAGGAAGCGTTCTGGACCACACTGAGGAGTCAGCAAGATAGATGCTAAGGAGGAACACTGTCGGGGATAAGCAACAAGGACGGATTTAGGGATGGCATTTAACTGTAAAGTTTCCTGTGGGAAAAACTAAGCAAGTATTTAAAACAGTAGGAAGAAACCGCCATGGGGAATGTTAGCCCTTCTTAATGCAGTGATCTTGGCATACGTACAGGAAGAGGCTGTGTTTATAACTATTTCCCAAATCCTAAATTCCTCCAACCATCTACTCAGGCAGAGAGGCACATCCAAGCTGTCAATTAGGAGATGGGTAAAGTGATTCTGTTGACAAATATTTTTCAAAACCTGAGGAACGATTTAGGGTCATTTGTATGCAAATCTAAAATTAGTGTGTCTGGAAGGGAAAGAGGGTGCAAACAGAGAATGTAATGGTTTAGTGATTGATTGGCTTCTGTGCCTACAGCGTGGAAAAGGGCAGCCAGTCCACATGAAACCATCCATCGGGGACCACACACACTGGGACAGTCTAAAGGCTGTGCGGTGTGACAGCAGAGCTGGAAGGCTCTTGAGTGAGAACCGGATGGGAAATTCTGAACTCAACCATTGTTGATTTTGGGACTCTCTCGGGCCTGGGAAATCCTTGCCCCCATTCTCCCCACTAGAGACTTGTTGGCTCCCAGACAAACACGATAGAGACTAGAAGAGGCCATTTCTACCCCAAGGGAGAGACTCCAGGGACCACACTTACCAGCCGCTGTTGGCGCTGTTGGAGCATGATCCTCAACCCTGGTGCGAAGCCTCTCAGGGTCTTCCTCAGTCACTGGCAGCCAGGACTTCACGGGGGTGGGGTGGGGGTGGGGGGTGGGGTGGGGGTGGGGGGTGGGGGGTGGGGGGTGGGGGGTGGGGGTGGGGGTGTCAGTGGTGGAAAGGATGCACAATGTGCCGTTTTGATCTGCGCGCCACGTTCAAAGTCTCTGCCCAGTGTTTCTTAGAAGCAGCTTTGTGAATAATTCAATCTAATTGGCCAACCCAGTTCAGTGTTTAAGAAGACAACTTGGTTAAAGCAAAGATACACCAAAAGTCGAAGGTAGGGTTGGCTCAGAGGGAAAAGCCCCTGCTGCACGTCCCGATGACCTAAGTTCCAGTCCCACAAGGTGCAAGGAGAGAACTGACCCTGAAAGTTGTCCTCTGACCTCTGCATGTGGGTGCGCGAGCGTGTGCGTACACATACATGCACATGCACACACGCACACACACATGCATGCACACATGCCCACACATGTGTGAGCACATACCCACACATGCATGCACACACGCACATGCATGTGTGAGCGCACACACACACAAACACATACACTCATATGTCAAATCAAATCATTTTTTCAAAGTTCAAGGTAAGAGGAGTAAATAGCCTCTCTGGTAAGATCGGCAACTTTGCACCCTAGCACAACTGTAATTTTAAGCAATAACTTTTTCCACATTCCGTCCTGACCTGAGGATCCAACAGCCAACCACTTCCCCACGGTGATTGTGCTCAGGGAGCTGACAGCAGGAGCTAACCGATGTGACAGACTCTACACCTCGGTGGATGCTTTGGGCACACTGGGGATGGCTAGCCCTGGAGTTCCCTCAACCCAACCTCACATTCTCTAGCATGCTCCCCCCATTTGAAACTTTCCCACGTAACTTATCCCTTCTTGATATGCTGGGTGTTTTACCTTTTATTATCATAATGGCTATCACTTGGGTTTTGTGAGTCAGGGTCTTGCGCCACAGTTCAGGTTGGACGTGAACTTAAGATCTTCCTGCTTCAGGCTCCCAGATGTGACTACAGGCGCATTCACCACACTCGGCTACACTGTGTATGTGTGTGTGTGTGTGTGTGTGTGTGTGTGTGTGTGTGTGCATGTGTGTGTTCACGCTCATATGTACATGCATTCTTGTGTGTGCATGTATCCATATGTGTGCACACATGTATGGAGGAGTGCACATGTGTGTGGAAGTCAAAGATTGAGGTTGAACATCTTCAGTTTTTCCCCACCTTGATTTTTGAGCTCTGAACCCAGAGCTAACCAAGTCAGCTGACTGACTATCCAGAGAGCTCCAGGATTCGTGTACCCCTGCCCCACCGCTGACACTGGGTTTATACACACATGCCATTGCACTAGGCTTTTTACACAGATGTTGGGGATCTGAGCTCAGGTCCTCATGCTTGCATGGAAAGCAGATTACTGACTGAGCTATCTCTGTGAGCCTGATTTATTTCTTTCAAACAAAAAGTTTGCCTCTCTGTCTCTCTGCCTCTCTGCTCTTCTCTCTCTCTCTCTCTCTCTCTCTCTCTCTCTCTCTCTCTTTCTCCCCCTCTCCCTCTCTCTTCCCTCTCTCTGTTTCTCTTTCTCTCTCTCTGTCTCTCTGCCTGTCTGTTTCTCTGTCTCTCCCTCTCTCTGTTTCTCTTTCCCTCTCTCTGTCTCTTTCCCCACTCTCGTGCATGCATTCACACACAAGCTAATAAGAGCATTATTTTTGCCTCTTTCAAATGTTTGATACAGAATAGGCATGTAATAAACACTTGCTGAATTAATAAACAAAGGAATGTCCCTTCAGATGTTGTGTTCTCTGCAATGAGATTCTGACCTTCTCTTGCCTCTCACTCTGCAGCTTTGCTCTGTGTAACTGTTAGATGTGCGAGGCTGTCCCATGACCCACTAAAAATGGCTTTGTTCCATGTCCAGATGTTTCCTACACACCACTCAGGGCAACAGCCAGAGACTCAGGCAGCTCACTGACCCCTGGCCATGGGCTGTTTCATTATCTCTGGCCTGCAGTTATTATGGACAAAGAAGAGGCCATCTTCCCATGGCATTTATCTTGATGCCCCATCCGGCTCGGAAGCTCTTCCTTACCTTCCTAGCTGGAGCAAGCCCTCCCTCGGCTTCTTGCTATTTATAGTCCAACCCACTGGCTGCCAGATATTTTGTTTCTCCTTCCAGAATCTGACTCCCCCATATCCCCTCTGCTTTCTGTCCAGGAAGGCTGATTTGCATGGACACTATCAAAGGAATCCTAGTCCCCCTTGCTTCCTTTGGGGTCCAGCCAATGAGAATTCCTGGCAGGAGAACTGAAGAAGGGAGGGAGTGGGACAGGCAATTCCTGTAAGTCTGCTGTGGCCTGGGGTACCCCTTCCTGACAGCTGCTGCCCCTCACCCAGCACTCAGCTCTCTCAGCCTCTAGATGCTGTAATTCTCACTACTGGGTCCTAGTACAGGAGTAGGAACAGTTTCCCTGCAGCCCTCTGAGATTCCCTGGATGTTTCCCCTACACAGTCTACACCTTTGTAAATTAGCTACTTTGTAAATAAGCCCTTTGTAGCATCTTTTAATTTGCTTGTGCCTTCTGTTCCCTGGGGCCCTGATCTGTGCAACCATTTGGTTTCAGTTCTCAGCTGTGCTGTTACTGTGACCTCCAATAGAGGGCAGAAAAGTGATAGAGAAATTTCTAGAGACTTCCAAAATCTCTATCCAATATAACATCTCCGATTGCCAAACCACCTGTGATAGTTTCTCTTCTGGTGCTATGACAAAAGACCCCTGCAGAAACAGCCATGAGGGAGAGCCAGTCTGTCTTAGATAACAGTTCCAGCCCATTGTGGTAGGGAAGGCTTGGCAACAAGAGCATAAGGCTGGCCTGGTGGTCAGGAAGCAAGGTAAGAAGAAAAAGGGCCAGGCTACAAACCCTCAAAGCCCACTTCCTTGGGCTAGGCTCCACCTCCCAGTGTTTCCATAACGTATCAAAACAGCCAGGGACCAAGTGTCCAAATACATGAGTACATGAGGACATTTCACCACACACCAGCATTCATCTCTCTCTGCTGACTGGCTGTCTTTTTTGTTTTGTTTTATTAAACCATTCTATTGTTGTAAAGAGGCACCATTGCCACAGCAACTTATAAATGGAAGCATTTAATTGGAGGCTTCCTTGATGTTTCAGAGAGTGAGTCCATGATCACCATGGTGGGGGGCCCGGCGGCAGGAAGGCATGGTGCGTGTATGCTGAGAGCTCACATCTGTCCACAGGCAGCAAGCTGAGGGGACTGGGCCAACTGTGGTCTTGAAAACTTAAAGCCTCCCCCATCCCATTAACACATCTCCTTCAGGCAGTCAAACCTAATCCTTCCCAATCTGTTCTGCCAGCTGAGGAGCAAACATTCAAATATATGAGCCCATGGGAGCCATTCTCATTCTAACCCCACACTGGCTATGGATGCAACGTGAGCAGCCGCCCTCAGCGCCTCATCACCAGGCTGTCATGTCAACCTGGGGAAGGTGGGTGATAGGACCTGAGCTTATGAACTCTCAGACTGAGACAGTGAAAAAAGCGACTGACACACACCCTTCCTCCTTCTCTCCTTCCTCCTCCTCCTTCTGTTCCTCCTCCCTCTCCTCTTCCCTTTCTCCTTCCTCCCTCCTCCCCCTCCTCCCTCTCCTCCCCTTCTCCTCCTTTCCCTTTCTTTCCTTCCCCTCCTCTTCCTCCCCATCTCTCTCCTCCCCATCCTCTTCCTCCTCCTCTTCAGCTTCTCCCCTGTCTCACTCCTCCCCTTCCCCCTCCTCATCCCTCTCTCCCTCCTCCCCTCCTCCTCTCTCTCCTCTTCCCCTCCTCCTCCTGTTCTTCCAGCTTTTTGGTTTGTTTGATATTTTTTCTTTTCTTTTTGATAAAAAGACCTTATAAGGTACAGTGCCTGGGTATTCTCTGCAAAGATTTTTTTGTGTGTAGGGCCCGTACTTTTCAAAGCAGGTTTAGTGGAGTGCATCCACTGATCACGTGACTGGCATGCGGCAGTGAACAGAGAGCCAGAGTCTCTGTTCTGTGCAGGTGCTGCCTGAAGACCCAGCTTAGGATGGCTGCCAGGTATCTCCTCCAGCATGCTTCGCTTAAAGCCACTTGAGAGCTCAGCTGGAAGTATGGCCTCCTGGCCATTCCCTGAACTCAGGGCAGGACCTGCTGTCCAGTGGCGATAGACTCAGACTCTCCACCCATCCTTTCTGTATTCTGTAGACTCCCTTGACAGGACAGTAAACACCACATCCCAAGTCCTTTGTGCCTCTGCTGGAGAACCTTCCGGCAGTACAAACGGATTTCAAATATAGGATACTTGAAATACGAAAAGCCTTCTTACTGGCTCCTCTAAAATAAACGTGTATTGTCTTGTATCGAGAGACAAAGATCATGTTTACCTAAAAAAGGTTCTTGGGTTCTCTTTATTAAAGTCTTATCAAGCCCGCTGTAAACAAGACACTTCAAGTTAACAGTTGTTTGGCGATGCAGGTGACTCCATGGGCAATTGCTGCTTAGGTCTGGTAACCTGGGTTACACTCCTGCGAAAGGAGAGAGCAGACTCCATGAAGGAAGTGTACCTTTCCACGTGGCATGCATCACCCTCCATACCATGTTGTAGGGTACCCACCAGGGATCCCTCAGACATGGATGTGGGTGAATATGAGGTCTTTATTAGCTGGCTGCCAACTGCACTGGATGTTAAGGACTTGAGTGCAGTCCCAACCCCTCCTTAGTGTGGGCTTTTAGACATAAAAACATACCCAGGGCCCACACACCTCAGTGAGCAAGAACAGTCATCCAGAAGCAGAACTGCAGAAGCCAAAAGGCAAAGTAAGTACATTTAGGGACTTGCCCAGGACCATGGACTTGATGGATTAGGTCTTTGTTTTGGTTTTGGCAGGTATTGCTGTCCATATGCTGGGTTCTAAGGCCTGGATAGTCCTTCCATCGTGGCCTCAGTTGTGCTAAGGTCTGGACGCCTGTCACATTTCTCACTAGTTGTTACTGGCTGGTTTTGTGTGCCAACTTGACCCAGCTGGAGTTATCACAGAGAAAGGAAAGCCCCTTAAGGAAATGCCTCCATGAGATCCAGCTGTAAGGCATTTTCTCAATTAGTGATCAAGGTGGGGAGGGCCCAACCCATTGTGGGTGGTGCTGTCCCTGGGCTGGTGGTCCTGGGTTCTATAAGAAAGCAAGCTGAGCAAGCCAGGGGAAGCAAACCAGTAAGTAACATCTCTCCATGGCCTCTGCATCAGCTCCTGCTTCCTGCCCTGCTTGAGTTCCAATCCTGACTTCCTTTAGTGATGAGGAGCAGTGTAGAAGTGTAAGCTGAATAAACCCTTTCCTCCCCAACTTGCTTCTTGGTCATGTTTTGTGCAGGAATAGAAACCCTGACTAAGACTCTGGTACAACCAGCATAAGTCAAATTGTGGACTCATTTGTGTGTGTGTGTGGGGGGCAACAGGAGGTTATATTGTCTCCTTAGCGCTATAGTTTAGCAGAATTTATTCTCTGTGTTATGTAGCTTAGTAGGCATTTGAGAAAGCAGGGAGCCTACAGTGAGAGCTAGGAGCAAAAGGACTAGTGGTCCAGCCATGGCCATGAGTAGTTAACTAGGAGGACCAGAAGAACAAGGATTTGTACCTTTATTAGATACTTGATGTCTCGTTTCTCTTTTCTGAAGGCCATGGCTAAACTTTAATTATTCCTGACTGATTGGCATAGAAGCAACGGATTTCTCCCAGTGTTCTACAGAAACCTCCTTGTCTCATAAGAAGGAAGTCCTCTTTGGTTCTGTACCACAAAAGACAGAACAAAGGAAGATCTATGGTGACACCTCCCCCCCACACACACACTCTGTCTAGACCCATCATTCCTCTGCAGCTTTGCCTTCCAGCAGGAGAGAGGATTCCTCTTTCTTGTGATGAACTGATGCTATATCACCGTTGCCGTAAAATTAAAATAGAATACTGTCTTTTACCCCGCACTATATCTGGCACCGTAGTACCCCAAGATATCTGGTAGATATCTTCATCTCAGTCAGCAAAGCCTCTCACCTGCTTTGCTCCATCCCATATCACACTGCTGATGGCTACTCTCTGAGCCCAGCCAAGTTTCTCTACCCATCTAGTTCCCAAGGCAGGTTATCACCATGCCAAAAATATACATCCCAATTGTGTCTCCAGCCACTCTCTCTTGAATTCAATTAAATCACCACAAGAAAGAACGCACAACACAATAACCTCTGATCCAATTGATAAGATATAATTGTCCGCCTAGACGCACAGAGCGCTGTACACATCCATCCCTTAAGAATACTCATAACAACCTGTAAATGTGCAAAGAGGAATCTTAACATCAGCCTCCATGTTCTCTTGGCTGCTTCTCCTCTCCTTGCTCCAGTCTCCTCCTCCTCTCTAAAACCTTTCTCCCACCCATCCTTCCTTCTCATCCAATGACAGGCCTTGTTCTATCTTGTACCTGCCTTCACCTGCAAAATGACAGCAGCCTACACGTCACACACAACTTCCTGGGATCTTGTGAGACACTCTTCTAGGTCTTGCTCAAGTTTCTTCCATTGCCAACGTGTTGTTGCGAAGCAGTTGTTTCCTGAACATCCCCAGAGTTGTTGTAGTGACCTCAGAACAGCCTGTCCCATAGCTCTGGCAATGAAATAAGTGAGCAACACTAGCATGGCCTGTGGGGGTGCTGATGAAGCTCTTAGCATCCCTTGCAAAAGCAAAGGGAAGAGTCACTGGATTCCCAGTGGAGATTCTAGTCCCCAGTCCCTCCTGTCCCTACAGCCAGCTGCATGTAGTGTTAAAGGAGGGTTGGGGAAGGGCTGGAGTGCGTGTGAGGTGGTAGACTGACTTGGGGTGGGGAGCATTCTTGGTAGGGAGACTTTAGCCCATCATTTGTGCTGGGGTAGCACTTTACGATGATGTAGCTGCTAGAGCGAGTCATTCATTGGTCCCCAGGTAACCTCTCACCCATGCTCCATAAGGAACTCTGTAAGGAGCTCATTGGTTCACCGATCTGGTCTTGAATGGAATCCTTCTATTGGTCTACAGGTATTGTGTGCAGAGTGGGTGGGTATTTCTTTATGTATCTCAAGGAAATGTAACTCAACCCGACATTGATAAGAATAGACATGATCATGGAGGCAAAAACCAGGTAGAAATGGCAGAAGCTTGAAGTGAGCCACAGAGGAGTGTATTTTTCTGGCATAACCCCCTGAGGGAAAGCAAGGAAAGCCACCGACATTGCAGAACTGCTTGACGAATCCACGCATGTCCGTGTCCGCCTTATCTTTTGGTCTCTCCTTTCTTCACTGTTCCTGACGTGGCGTTTTTCGTCTTCATCTGTCGACTCAGAGTGGAGAAATGGCCATTGTAGCTCCACAGCACTCAATCTGGGTCACAGGCAAAAATCTGGAGGAAGAGGAGCCTTAGGCCAGTGTGTCCTGCTTCACGGGGGGCCATAATCCTCATCCGAGGGACTTTCAGAAGCATCTGCTTGGTCATAGTTCTCTAACACCGTGACCTCTAGGTCCAGGGGACGGCAAGAAACAGGGTATTGCTGGTCAGGTAAAGGTGCATTCCGGACTATGTCACAGACGGCACTGCAGGGTGAGTCAAGGTGAGACAAAGCTCAGAGCTTATAGGCAGGGATCTGGAATAAGACACAGGTTAGGTGGAATAACCGAAGCTTCAGGCTTGAGTGTGGGTGTTAGAGAGGGGCTTATGAATAGGAGGGAGCACATTCCCAAGACACAGCACAGTACGGGCCTGTCAGGACAAAGTCACAATCAGATGTTTTTACTGTGGAGTTAGGTCATGTTTTGTGTCTTTCTTTGCTTTTTCTTTGAGACTGGCTCTGACTCTGTAGTTCAAACTGACCCTGAACTCACTACGTAGGCCAGGCTGGCTACAAACTCAGGGCAATCCTTCTGTCTCAGTCTCCCAAGTGCTAGATTTATAGGAATGAGCTCCCATGCCTGGCCCAAGTTCTGGGTCTAAGTCACACTGCGTGAAGAATATAACTAATGATGAGTTTTAAAAATTTAGCAACATTTAAAAAATTCAATAAGGTTAAAGAACTATTTGAAATGTGTGTGGGTGATTTATGTTTCTTATCTTAAAGAATTTATTTTGTGAATGGAAGGGTCTCTTCAGCCGGCCTCAGACTGATAACTCAAGAAGTGTGGGTAATGCAGTATAAACTGAGGATGCTTACCCAATGGAGCAGTCAACTTCGTTTCAGTGAATGTGTGAAGTGGAGAAGTAGCAGGACAGTGTAGTAAGGGAGAGCCTAGGACGCAGGCTTAAATCCAGATGTGGCTACCGGCTCACTTTGTCCAACAGTAACCATATTTCATGCTGACTGCAAAAAACTTAGCAGGACCTGTTTCCTGTCTTCAAGAGCCTTACTAACAGAAACGGTGGTGGTCAGAGTGGAGATGAGGGTAGTCCCACTCTTCCCCTGGTGGCTGTACTGAAGGAAAAGTCTTTGTCCTAGGTATTGAAAGATGTAAAAAGAGTTACCATAGAAACAGGAGAGGAACATCCTTAACGTGTGTGTGAGGGGGCTGAATGGACCCATGCAGATACAGAGAAGCTTTTTCTAGACAGCAGTGGAAGACAAGCACAGTGCAGAGGGGCGGAGCCAATGACTGGAAGAGAGCCGAAACAGGGACAAGGGTCAGAGTGACTGACCTTGCCCTAACAATCTATATGTGTAAAGCAGTGGACTTTCAGACTCTGCCTTGTTCTGAGAGACTCTAGTTTTTAAAATTCATCTATCCATCCATCCATCCATCCAACCATCCATCCATCCATTCATCCTCTCATCCACCCATCCATCCATCCAGACATACAGACATATATACATACATACATCCACCCATCCACCCACCCATCTATCCATCCACCCACCTACCCATCCATACATCCACCCATACAGACATATTTACATACATACATATACCTGTCCATCCATCCATCCCCCATACAGACAGACATATATACATACATACACCTGTCCATCCATCCATCCATCCATCCATCCATCCAGACATATATACATACACCTATCTACCCATCCATCCATCCACCCATACAGACAGACATATATACATACATATACCAGTCCATCCATCCATCCATCCATCCATCCATCCATCCAGACAGACAGACAGACATATATACATACACCTATCTACCCATCCATCCACCCATATAGACAGACATATATACATACATACACCTGTCCATCCATCCATCCAGACAGACAGACAGACATACAGACATATATACATACACCTATCTACCCACCCATTCACCCATCCATCCATCCATCCATCCATCCACCCACACACACATACATACTTACATACACCCACCCATCCATCCATACTCTGTGTGTATATGTAGAACATCAAGGTGTGCATTCCATGGTGTCCCTGTGGAAGTCAGAAGACAACCTTGGGTCTCTGCCTTCCATCTTGTTGGAGACTGTTACAGTTAATGACACATGCGCCAGGCTTCAAGGCCTGAGAAGCTCTGGCGAGTCTCCTGTTTTCAAGTTCCATCTCTTGGTGGAGTTGCACTGGGATTATGTGCATGTGTACAGTCACATCTGGCCTTTCATGTGGACCCAAGTCCTAATTCAGGCCTGCATGGCAGTTATACCACTGAGCCATCTCTCCAGCCCCAAGAGATCCACTTTTCAAGAAGCTTTTTGACTTCCTGTTGAGGCTAAAGGATGACTGTGCATCTGGGTAGATACACAAGTGGCTCCGTCTGTCTGGCACCACCCATGCAACACTGACTGATGGATAACTTGTTCCCAAGAACGTATAGGGTGGCACCTATATGTTTATCAGGGTGAAGTGATACTGAGGAGCTCACGCATCTAGTAATCATGTTGGGGAAATGAGGGCCAAGAATATTGGAGCAAGGAAAGACAGGAAGACACTAAGGAAAGAATGACACCAAAGACTGCCATGACAAAGGCACCTGGATGTGCATCAGGAGACCAACAGGTAGAGAGTTCCAGACTATCCTGAGGTCTGCAGATGGGCTGCCTCTGCTGTTGATGCAGCCTGCTCCAATCACTGGCAGCCCATCTGCCTGTTTCCAAGTCTGGATCTGTGATCTGTCTACCTACCCATGACTTCATCAAGACCTGGTCCTCTCTCTTTTCCTCTGTGGCCGGACTCAACTATAGTTTCCTTCGCAAACCTGTGCACACATCAACTGACTCATGACAGCAGCAGTCTCTCCATCTTGGTCAGGCAAGAAGGCCCTCTTGGTTTTGCTGATTTGGCCTCTGAAACCTCTTGGGAACACATGCACATACAGAGAGAGAGAGAGAGAGAGAGAGAGAGAGAGAGAGAGAGGGACAGAGACAGAGACAGAGACAGAGACAGAGACAGAGAGACAAAGAAAGACAGAGAAAGACAGAGAAAGACAGAGAGAGACAGAGACAGAGAGAGAAGAGACAGAGACAGAGACAGACAGGAAGAATTACTATGTGATGTCTAACTATGATCTGAGAATTAATATTAGTAATCAAAATTGGAATGAAAAGAACTAGTGTTGCCCTTGGCCAGAGTTATCAAGGAAAATGGGAGTATCTTGCAAATTGCTGACATTGAATCCACCTTACTTTGCGAATGTGCTGTTCTTTAATAAATCCTGCAATGCAGAGCAGATGCCTGCAATGTGCTTATGACATGAACCATAGAGCAGCACTCAAGATCGCTGGTGCCATCTTCTTGGCATTTTACAAAAAGCCTGTGGCCGTGGGGTGAAAGTAGGTTACAAGGAGCCATGCATGTGGGAGGAAGCAAGACAGACAGGATGACCCAACTCTCCCTAAGGGTATTCTGGCTAGGAGTGAAGGACTATTGAGTAATGTTAAGAACGTTAGTGCTAATGATAGGTCTTTACTGTAAGCATTAGACTTTGTTGCTTTTGAGACAGAGTCCTAGAGCCAAGACTGGCCTCAAACTCACCAGATAGCTGAGAGGATTTTCTTGAGTTTCTCAGTCTCCTGCCTCTGTCTCCTGCGTACCAGATTGTAGACAGACACCAACAACCATATCTACTTTATACAGTGTTGAGGACTACAGCATCTTTTTACATTCACATAAGCTAAGCTGTTGGTGGCCAAGGGGATTGTGACCGACAGCTACCAGACCCCTCTGTTGTCTATGTTTCCTTTGAGAGAGAGCTATCCATAAAATGTCCCCCACCTTTTTTGGGGGGTCAAACTAGCTTGACTGTCATTTTGTCAGCCTATTGCTTTTTAATACTTCATCATGCCTTGAGAAAACTATGCTCCAAATTAATGGAGTACGGTGTCAATGAGAGAAAAAACCTCTTGCCTTAAAGAAAAGAGATAGTTTATTATGAAGCAAAATATAAGTGACTGTGGCCTAGAAGCACAGATTCAGGTTTGTTCCCAAGCACCACATTGTAATAAGGTAGCACTGTCATGAAGCTCTTGCAGAAGCAGAACAAGAAAGTCTTCAATTGACACACTTTTCAAACACATGGTCAGCACATCAAGTACTCGGGGGTCCAGAAGCTGGGGACAACTCTCCTGTGGGCCTCAGAGTTACCGGAGACCATTCTCAACCCTTTGGTTGGTAGAAACTATTTGAACATTCCAAAGGGTTCATCCAATGGTCACATAGATGCTAGGTCATGTACAGAGGAGTGAAGTTGATGACTAGCTCTAAAAATGGCCCAAGATGTTTTGGTCCTGCACTTGAACAAACCCACATCTCCACATCACTGAAGTTCAAATCAGTCAATCAGCCTGGTATTCAGCTTCTTCCCAGGAATTCTCCTTCACAACCAAAACCTTGGCTATTAGCCCGAGTCTTTGGTTCTTCAGGCATAGCAGTGTACAAGCATTTGGGCTGGGAAGTCAGCCTGTGGGAAGTTGGAGTTCAAGACCATCAATAAGAAGGGAGCCATTCCTTATCCATCCATAATGTTTATATTTATAGAGAATTTATATATATATATATATATATATATATATATATATATATATATATATATATTTATAGAGAAAAGTGACCCCTAGCCACCAGTATGCAGACGAGGCCCCCAGTCTCATTACTGACAACACCGAGTGTTGTGGGCGTGTTGTATCAGAATCACAGAAGACAGTGTTTGTTGTTTCTACAATGTCAGAATTTAGTGAATACAATAAACACACAAGGTATGCTGTTTTTCTTGATGGCCTTAAGCAGACAGGTGATTCTTCTATTTCAATCTTGTTTATGGCTATCACCTTCAAATCACACATAACATACCATATAGTGTATTTGTATATGTGTAGCTTACAAAATGGCTACAAAGAGCAAGGAGAGGAGTTTCGTGGAAGCTGAAAGGCCAACCTGGGACTCTGATACAAATGTAGCAGCTGTGGGGTGAGACAATGAAGCAGCTGCAGGTCTCTAGGGAAGTTCTGTGCTGTGGCTGCGATGGTAGGATCTGACTGTAGGGTACGAGCTGAGTTGTTGAGTTGTGTCTGGCTGCAAAGATAAAGAGGAGACTGAGTTCAAGTGAATAGACCAGTAGTTGGATGGACAGGATGGACAGCTAAGGGATCAGGAGCATTGTGAGCAGATTGTATCAACAGCAAGAATGGAGAATGCTCTGGGACACAGTTCCCTTTGCATGTTGGCCCCTTGAAGCATATGTCAAGTTGTCAGATGACAAGCTGCTCTGTGTATGTGTGTGTGTGTGTGTGTGTGTGTGTGTGTGTGTGTGTGTGGTGTTTGTCATCACAGTGCCAGTTGTTCATATGTTTATGAGGACCTGATGAGGGAGTGACACCCTTTCTTTGGTCTGGTGAGTCTGATGAGTCCTTGGTTGACGTTTGTAAGATAAGAGTTTTAATATACCCATGTACATATACTTTTCCAGGAGATTTATAGAGCAATGCCCTTTCAACTCCCAGTAGTAAGACATAGTCTATGCTGATGGTGAGGGCTAGTTAGATGGTGCCTAGATAGTTTATGTGTCCCTGACTTATGAAGCACCTAAGTTAGAAAAACTCGGTCATCCTGCTGTGTCCTGCCCTCCCATGGAGGCCCTCTCTAAGCCACCTATCTTCCAATGACAAAGTCCCTTCAGGCCCTCTTCAGTCCTTGGAGTTTAGTCACACAGGAAACCACACTTGTCAAAGGTCAGTCTGGGAGGAAGCAGTCCAGTTTCTCCTGGGCTTACTTCATCATACATTCTGAGCTCCTGGGAAGGAGACATCAAACTTGTCCAGCTGAGGGGCCTCTGTTTTCTGTCACCAGGAAGCTGGAGAATCAGAAAATCACGGCCACAGCATTGAGACTGACAATTCGGGAGCTGTGGTTATGAGTATGGCCAGGTCCACAGATAATCCAAGAAAATGCATATCCTGTACAAGACCTCTCAATAGCCACAAAGCTGGAGATGACCCAGTGTCCTGAAGTTGCTACTGAGGTAGCAGAAAGGCCTCCAAGCAAAGAAGTAGGAGACCCTGCCTATCTCCCACTCCAACATATTTTGCAAGTGTGGCTATTTGGTCACGTGCTGACCTTAAGACATTAAGAGAATTGTGAAAATACAAACTTCAGATTTCCACCTCTTTGCATGAAATGTGGCAAATCACAAGATGTTGGAGGTAAATTTCCAGGCATCTGCTTGTGGTATTAACCAGTGTCTTTGTCAGGGTTCTCTGGAGTCACAGAACATATGGGTAGTCTCTGTATAGTAAGAGAATTGATTGATGACTTACAGTCTGTAGTCCACCTCCCCAACAACGATCAGCAGCAGCTGTGAATGGAAGTCCAAGGATTGAACGGTAGCTCCGCCCCATGAGGCAGGCAGGAGAGGGAGAGAGGGAGGGAGGGAGAGATGGAGAGGGAGAGGGAGAGGGAGAGGGAGAGGGAGAGGGAGAGGGAGGGGGAGAGGGACGGGGACAGGGGGAGAGAGATACTCTTCCTTCTTCCACTGTCCTTATGTAAGTCTCCAGCAGAAGGTGTGTCCCCGATTAAAGGTGTGCACCACCACGCCTGGGTCTGGGACTCGCTTTGTCCCAGGTGACCTTGAACTCAGAGATCTCTTTGCCTTAAGCTCCTGGGATTCATAGCCACTTTGCCTCAAGATCTCCATTCCAAGATCCAGGTCAGAAACTTGTATCTCCCAGCCTCGAGATCAGGATCAAAGGTTGGCCTTCCAATTCT
Organism: Rattus norvegicus; assembly: GCF_021556685.1. Classification (NCBI taxonomy): domain Eukaryota; kingdom Metazoa; phylum Chordata; class Mammalia; order Rodentia; family Muridae; genus Rattus; species Rattus norvegicus. The sequence goes on along the minus strand of NC_141548.1, from coordinate 103,259,590 downwards.
GGATTATAGTTCATTCCAGATATTGTGTGTGTGTGTGTGTGTGTGTGTGTGTGTGTGTGTGTGTGTGTGTGAGCACACGCGTGTGTGCGCATGTGTGTGGTATGGTGATGGAGGGAGAGAGGGTTTGAGATTGAATTCATGGCTTCATCATGCTTGAAAAGTATGCAGCAGTGAGATGTGCCTTCAGCCTATGCAGTTTGAATGGGAAATGTCTCTTGTAGGTGCATGTATTTGAATGCTGGGTCACCAGTTGAAGGTGGTTTTCTGTTGTGGTTTTGTTTTGATTTGATATTTGTTTTTTGGAGGTTAGAGAACCTTAAGGAGGTGTGGCTTTGGTGAGGGAAGTATGTCCCTGGGAGCCAGGTGAGGGTGTGTGCTTTAATGATTTATAACCTTGTCCTATTTCCTGCTCTCTGTTCTTCCTGTGGGTTGATAATATGTGAGCTCTCTGCTTCCCTACCTGGTTCTGCCATGGTGCCATACCTAAGATACTAATGGTATCTAAGTCTCAGAATCCACAGAATGAACTTCTTTTTCCTTTATTGGATTTTTTAACTTATATTTTAAATGTTATCCCCTTTCCCAGTTTTCCCTCCAGAAACCTGCTATCTCCCACTGCATCTATGAGGGTGGTCCCCCAATGTATCCACTCCCTCCCACCTCCCTGCTTGCTCTGACATTCCACTATACTGGGGCATCGAGCCTGGACAGGACCAAGGGCCTCCCTTCCTATTGGTGGCCAACAAGGCCATCCTCTGCTACATATGTGACTGGAGACATAGGTCCATCCCTGTGTACTCTTTGAGTGGTTGTTTGGTCCCTGGGAGCTCTGAAGTGTCTGGTTGGTTGATATTGTGTTGTTCTTATGGGGTTGCAAACCCCTTCAGCTACTTCAGTTCTCTCCATTGGGAATCCTTGTTCTCAGTTCAATGGTTGGCTGCGAGCATCAAACTCTGCATTTGTCGGACCCTGGCAGAGCCTCTCAGGAGACAGCTATATCAGGCTCCTGTCAGCATGCACTTCTTGGCATCTACAATATTGTCTGAGTTTTGTGACTGTATATGGGATGGATCCTCAGGTAAGGCAGACTCTGGATGGCCATTCCTTCAGTCTCTGCTCCACACTTTGTCTCTGTATTTCCTCCTGTGAGTATTTTGTTCCCCCTTCTAGGAAGGACTGAAGCATCCACACTTTGGTCTTCCTTCTTCTTGAGCTTCATGAGGTCTGTAAATTTTATCTTGGGTATTCTGAGATTTTGGGCTAATGTCCACTTATCAGTGAGTGCATACCATGTGTGTTCTTTTGTGACTTTGTTACCTCACTCAGGATGATATTTTCTAGTTCCACCCATTTGCCTAAGAATTTCATAAAGTCATTGTTTTTAATAGCTGAGTAGTACTCCATTGTGTAAATGTACCACATTTTCTGTATCCATTCCTCTGTTGAAGGGCATCTGGGTTCTTTCCAGCTTCTGGCTATTATAAATAAGGCTGCTATGAACATAGTGGAGCACATGTCCTTGTTATATGTTGGAGCATCTTTTGGGTATATGCCCAGGAGTGGTATAGCTGGATCCTCGGTTAATACAATGTCCAATTTTCTGAGGAACCTCCAGACTGATTTCCAGAGTGGTTACACCAGTTTGCAGTCCCACAAACAATGGAGGAGTGTTCCTCTTTCTCGACATCCTCAACAGCATCTGCTGTCACCTGAGTTTTTGATCTTAGCCATTCTGACTGGTGTGATGAGGGAATTCAGGGTTTTGATTTGCATTTCCCTGATGACTAAGGATGTTGAACAATTCTTTAAGCACTTCTCGGTCATTCGATATTCCTCAGTTGAGAGTTCTTTGCTTAGCTCTGTACCCCGTTTTTAAAAAAGATTTATTTGTTTATTATGTACACAGTAGCTGTCTTCAGACACACCAGAAGAGGGCATCAGATCTCATCACAGAAGAGCACTCAATGCTCTTAATCACTGAGCTTTCTCTCCAGCCCTCTGTACCCCATTTTTAATAGGGTTATTTGATTCTCTGGAGTCGAACTTCTTGAGTTCTTTGCATGTATTGGATATTAGCCCTCTCTTGGATGTTGGGTTGATAAATATCTTTTTCCAATCTGTTGGTTGCTATTTTGTCCTATTGACAGTATCCTTTCCCTTACAGAAACTTTGCAATTTTATGAGGTCCCACTTGTCTATCGTTGATCTTGGAGCATAAGCCATTGGTGTTCTGTTCAGGAAATTTGCCCCTGTGCCCATGTGTTCGAGGCTCTTCCCCACTTTCTCTTCTATTAGTTTCAGTGTATTTGGCTTTATGTGGAGGTCCTTGATTCACTTGGACTTGAGCTTTGTGCAAGGCAATAAGAATGGATTGATTTGCACTCTTCTACATGCTGTCCGACAGTTGAACCAGTACCATTTGTTGAAAACACTGTCCTTTTTCCACTGGATGGTTTTAGCTCCTTTGCCAAAGATCATGTGACCATACGTGTATGGGTTCACCTCTGGGTCTTCAATTCTATTAAATTGGTCTACCTGCCTGACTCTGTACCAATGCCATGCAGTTTTTAATCACTATTTCTCTATAATACAGCTGGAGGTTTGGGATGGTGATTTCCCAGAGGTTCTTTTATTGTTGAGAATAGTTTTTGCTATCCTGGGCTTTTTGCTATTCCAAATGAATTTGCAAATTGCTCTTTTTAAGTCTGTGAACAATTGATTTGGAATTTTGATGGGGGTAGCATTGAATCTGTAGATTGCTTTCAGCAAGATGGCCATTTTTACTATATTAATCCTGCCAATCCATGAGCATGGGAGATCTTTCCATCTTCTGAGATCTTCTTCAATTTCTTTCTTCAGAGACTTGAAGTTCTTTTCATATAGATCTTTCACTGCTTGGTTAGAGTCACACCGAGGTATTTTATATTATTTGGGACTATTGTGAAGGGTGTTGTTTCCCTAATTTCTTTCTCAGCCCATTTATCCTTTGAGTAGAGGAAGGCTACCAATTTGTTTGAGTTAATTTTCTATCCAGCCACTTTGCTGAAGTTGGTTTATGAGGTTTAGGAGTTCTCTGGTGGAATTTTGATGTCACTTAAGTATACATCATATCATCTGCAAATAGTAATATTTTGACTTCTTCTTTTCTAATTTGTATCCCTTTGACCTCCTTTTGTTGTCTGATTGCTCTGACTAGGATTTGAGTACTATATTGAATAAGTAGGGAGAGAGTGGACAGCCTTGTCTACTCTCTGACTTTAGTGGGATTGTTTCAAGTTTCTCTCCATTTAGTTTAATGTTAGCTACTGGTTTGCTATATATTGCTTTTACTATGTTTAGGTATGGGCCTTGAATTCCTGATCTTTCCAAGACATTTACCATGAATGAGGATTGAATTTTATCAAATGCTTTCTCAGCATCTAATTTGATGATCATGGGGGTTTTTTCTTTGAGTTTGTTTATGTAGTGGATTACGTTGATGGATTCCCATATATTGAACCATCCCTGCATCCCTGGGATGAAGCCTACTTGATCATAATGGGTGATCATTTTGATGTGTTCTTGGACTCGGTTTGTGAGAATTTTATTAAGTATTTTGGCATCAATATTCATGAGGGAAATTGTTCTGAAGTTCTCTTTCTTTGTTGTATCTTTGTGTAGTTTAGGTATAAGTATAATTGTGGCTTCATAGAATGAATTGGTTATTGTTCCTATTTTGTGGAATAGATTGGAGAATATTGGTATGAGGTCTTCTATGAAGGTGTGATAGACTTTCAACAACAGCTTCTATTTCTTTAGAGGTTATGGCACTGTTTAGATGGTTTACCTGATCCTGATTTAACTTTGGTACCTGGTATTTGTCTAGAAAATTGTCCATTTTCTCCAGATTTTTCAGTTTTGTGAGTATAGGCTTTTGTGGTAGGATCTGATGATCTTTTTAAAAATTTTCTCAGTTTCTGTTGTTATGTCTCCCTTTTTATTTCTGATTTTCTTAATTTGGATACTCTCTGTGTGCTCTCTGGTTAGTTTGGCTGAGTGTTTATCTATCTTGTTTATTTTCTCAAAGAACCAGCTCCTGGTTTTGTTGATTCTTTGTATAGTTCTTTTTGTTTCTACTTGGTTGATTTCAGCCCTGAGTTTGATTATTTCCTGTCACCTACTCCTCTTGGGTGTATTTGCTTCTTTTTGTTCTAGAGCTTTCAGATGAGTTGTCAGGATACTAGTGTATGCTCTCTCCAGTCTCTGTTTGCAGGCACTCAGAGCTATGAGTTTTCCTCTGTAGCACAGCTTTCATTGTGTCCATAAGTTTGGGTATGTTGCACCTTCATTTTCTTTAAATTTTAAAAAGTCTTTAATTTCTTTATTTCTTTCTTGTCCAAATTATCATTGAGTAGAAGGTTTTTCAACTTCTATGTGTATGTGGGCTTTTTGTAAATTTTGCTGTTATTGAAGACCAGCTTTAGTCCATGATGATCTGATAGGATGCATGGCATTATTTCAATCTTCTTTTTCCTGTTGAATCCTGTTTTGTGGCCAATTATATGGTCAATTTTGGAGAAGATACAATGAGGTGCCAAGAAGAAGGTATATTTTGTTTTAGGATGAAATGTTCTATAGATATCTGTTAAATCCATTTAGTTCATACCTTCTGTTAGTTTCACCATGTCTCTGTTTAGTTTCAGTTTCTGTGATCTGTCCATTGATGAGATTGGGGTGTTGAAGTCTCCCACTATTATTGTGTGAGGTGTAATGTGTGCTTGGAGCTTTAGTGAAGTTTCCTTTATGAATGTGGGTGCCCTTGCATTTGGAGCATAGATGTTCAGAATTGAGAATAGTTTGTTAGTCTATGTCTTTTTATTGGGGAATTAAGTCCACTGATTTTGAGAGGTATTTGGGACTAATGACTTGTTTCCTATTATTTTTGTTGTTAGAGGTGGAATTATGTTTGTGTGGCTATCTTCTTTTGGATTGGCTGAAAGATTACTATCTTGCTTTTTCTAGGGTGTAGTTTCCCTCCTTATGTTATAGTTTTTCATCTATCATCCTTTATAGGGCTGGATTTGTGGAAAGAAATCGTGTAAATTTGGTTTTGTCGTGGAATACCTTGGTTTTTCTGTCTATGATAATGGAGAGTTTTGCTGTATAGTAGCCTGGGTTGGCATTTGTGTTCTCTTAGGGTCTGTATGACATCTGCCCAGGATCATCTGGCTTTCATAGTTTCTGGTGAGAAGTCTGATATAATTCTGATAGGTCTGCCTTTATATGGTACTTGACCTTTTCCCCTTATTTCTTTTAATATTCTTTCTTTGTTTTGTGGGTTTGGTGTTTTGACTATTGTGTGATGGGAGGAATTTCTTTCCTGGTCTAATCTATTTGGAGTTCTGTAGACTTCTTGTATGTTCATGGGCATCTCTTTCTTTAGGTTAGGGAAGTTTTCTTCTATAATTTTGTGAAAGATATTTACTAGCCCTTTAAGTTGGGAGTCTTCGCTCTCTTCTATACCTATTATTCTTAGGTTTGGTCTTCTCATTGTGTCCTGGATTTCATGGATGTTTTGGGTTAGGAGCTTTTTGCACTTTGCATTTTCTTTGACTGTTGTGTCAATGTTTTCTATGGTATCTTCTGCCCCTGAGATTCTCTCTTCTATCTCTTGTATTCTGTTGTTGATGCTATGACTCTTGATCTCTTTCCTAGGTTTTCTATCTCCAGGGTTGTCTCCTTTTGTGATTCCTTTATTGTTTCTATTTTCCTTTTTAGATCCTGGATGGTTTTGTTCAATTCCTTCACCTGTTTGGTTGTGTTTTCCTGTAATTCTTTAAGGGATTTCTGTGTTTCCTCTTTAAGGGCCTCTACCTGTTTACCTGTGTTGTTCTGTATTTCTTTAAGGGAGCTATTTATGTCCTTATTAAGTACTCTAACATCATCATAAGATGTGACTTTAAATCAAAATCTTGCTTGCCCGTGTGTTGTGGTTATCCAGGTCTTGCTGTGGTAAGAGAACTGGGTTCTGATGATGCCAAACGACCTTGATTTCTGTTGCTTAGGTTCTTCCCCTTGCCTCTCACCATCTGGTCATCTCTGGTGTTAGCTGGTCTTGTCTCTGACAGTGGCTTGACTCTCCTATAAGCCTGTGTGGCAGCACTCCTGAAGGCCAGCTTTCTCCCAGAGGGATCTGGGTACAGAGATCTGGGGCCAAAATGAACCCTTTTTAAAAGTTATTTTGTGTATTTTACTACAGCAACAGAAAAGTAACGAATACAAGCCCTCAAGTAAGATTTGTAAGGGTTCGTTTAGAAGTGAAATCTTCAAAGTTAGTGGGAAATACAGTTGTTAAAGTAAGAATGAATAAATAGCAACCCATTGATAATCCCAAAGAAAATGAAAACTTTAAATGTCGCCCAAATTCAGGCCCGCTTTTGGGTTGAGTACAACTAGAAAATCTGGGGAGTATAGTTCTTGTAATGGGGGTGTACAACTTAGTGACATGTAATGTGACCGATATGGCATTTGATGGCTCCTTATCTAAGGGATGTTTGCTGGTGTCAAGACACCGCTGAGGATTTGGCAAGGGCACTTGCAGATTGAAGACTGAAATTCAGAATCTGGCATGATCAGAAGCCCCAAGATACTTTGAGTTGTAGCCCAGAGAACAGAATAAATCAGTCAGAATAAACAGTCAGTCGTGCTGTATGTGGGCTGGAATCCAGTGTTGAGTCATCTAGCTAATGCAGAAAAGCTGAGTGCGTGAAAGCAGCTAATGGGACATAGGTCGCTAGCACATCCCTTGCCTGGCTGGAAAGTATCATCCAATCACTTACACAAATACATTTTGAAAATGTGCAGGAAAGGTTCAAGCAACCCCAGCTGAAGGTAAAGAGCAGTAACAAGTGACAGAAACAGATACTCAGGAGTCTTGAGGAGAGAATGACCAGAGACAGATGCTCGAGGGGATTAAAGGTAAGACTGAAGTGTTGGTAGAGAACGTGACTTAAATAGCATTTAAGAGATACACATGGTAAAGGAGCCAGACCAAGGTCTTCAGCTGAAACTAATAGGTCTGCTCACAGAACTAAGGGTAGCTTTGGCTAAAGAACACAGAACTGGGATTTGAGAGATGGCTTAGGTGGGCAAAGAGGTTGGCTGCAAAGCCCAACAATTCGAGTTCCATTCTGAGACCAACAGAGTGGGAGGAAAGGAGGGACACCTAGAGTTGTCCTCTGACTTCCATATATAAGCCCTGTTACATCTGTGCCCTTCTACTTAATAAATGTAACTCTTTAATAATAGGTCTATTGGTCCCCAAGTTGCCAAACACTTACAACAATCCCAAAACAACCAGAAAGGATGGAAAAAAGAACCAAAAAACCCTACCAGTACTAAAAGATGCATGCAATCTTCCATTTGCTGAAAAATAAAAGAAAGAAAGCAAGAAAGCAGGCAAGCAAGCAAGAAAGGAAGAAAGGAAGAAAGAAAGGAAGGAAGGAAGAAAGAAAGAAAGAAAGAGAGAAAAGAAGAAAGAAAGAAAGGAAGAAAGAAAGGAAGAAGTGTTACTTTAAAACGCTATGTCCGTGTAGCTCTTGACACTCTGTGGCACAGCTTGGAGTCAGGGATGGTGATCCCTCCAGAAGTTCCTTTATCGTACAGGATTGTTTTAGCCGTCCTGGATTTTTGGTTGTTTCATATGAAGTTGAGAATTGCTCTTTCAAGGTCTATAAAGAAATGTGTTGGGATTTTGATGGGGATTGCATCGAATCTGTAGATTGCTTTTAGTAAGGTGGCCATTTTCACTATGTTAATCCTACCAATTCATGAGCATGCAAGGTCTTTCCATCTTCTGATAGCTTCTTCAGTTTCTCTCTTCAGGGATTTGAATTCCTTGTCATACAGGCTTAGTTAGAGTTACGTCAAGATAAGTTATATTATTTGTAGATATTGTGGGGGTGAGGTTTCCATATTTCTTTTTCTGTCCTTTTATCATTTGTATGAAGGAAGGTTACTGATTTGTTAAAGTTTATTTTATGTCCAGCCACTTTGCTGAAGTTGTTTATCAGTCATAGGAGATCTCTGGTAGAATTTTGGGGGTTGCTTATGTATACTATCATATCATCTGCAAATGGTGATACCGTGACTTCTTCCTTTCCAATTTGTATCCCCTTGATCTCCTTTTGTTGTCTGATTGCTTTGGCTAGAGCTTCAAGTACTATAGTGAATAGTTGGGAGAGAGTGGGCAGCCTTGTCCTGTCCCTGACTTTAGTGGAATTGCTTTATGTTTCTCTCCAGTTAATTTGATGTTGACTCACTGTATATTGTTTTTATTGTGTTAAGATATGTGCCTTGAATCCCTGAATTCTCCAAGATTTTAACATGAAGATTTTGTCAAAGACTTTTTCAGCATCTAATGAGAAGATCATTTTGTTTCAGTTTCTTTATATGGCATATTATGTTGATGACTTTTCATATAGTGAATCACCCCTCCATCCCTGGGAAGCCTACTTGATCATGGTAGATGGCCTTTTATGCGTTCTTGGATCCAGTTTTTTTTTTTTGTATTATTGCATCAATATTCCAAGGGAAATTGGTCTGAAGTTCTCTTTATTTGTTGAATCTTTGTGTGGTTTAAGTATCAGGACGACTGTGGCCTCATAGAATGAGTTTGGCGATGTTCCTTCTGTTTCTATTTTATGGAATAGTTTAAGATGTATTGGTAATAGCTCTTTGAAGGTCTGGTAGAATTCTAAGCTAAAACCATTTGGCCCTGGGCATTTTCATTTGTGAGACATTGAATGACTGCTTCTGTTTCCTTAGGGGTTATTAGACTGTAATTATTGTTTACCTGATCTTGGTTTAATCATGGTAAGCGGAATCTATCAGAGTATGTGAAGGTGAATGGCAGCAATAACGCTGTCTTTAGGATCAGCCCGAATGCAGAAGGAAAAGGAAGTATGTGAGGAGGAACTTAAACAGAGTCTGAAGCATCGTTGAGGAAAACAGCTTCAGCCTCAGGTAAAAGCAATATTGAAGAAAACCTGTTATAATGGTTAACATGAAGTTAACACAAGTTGAAAGATTATAAAATAAAATTGTCAAAAACAGTTATCACTCCTAATAAAGCAGTCTCTCTGTCTGTGTCTCTGTCTCTCTATCTCTCTGTCTCTGTCTCTGTCTGTCTCTGTCTCTCTGTCTCTCTGTCTCTGTCTGTCTCTGTCTCTCTAGCTCTCTGTCTCTGTCTCTGTCTCTCTCTCTCTTTCTCTCTACTTTACAGACAAAAGAAGATAACCTGAAAGAGAATGGTAACATGGTAGGAAATATGTCTAATTTGTTAGGAGTCTCATCAAGGAAAAAAAAATGAGCCCCAAGCAATCAGAAAATGGGAAAAAGATGTGAAACGATTTGTTAAGATGCTGGAAACCAGTCGACAGAAAGCAGTGGTCCTCGAAAGACTGAATGATAACAAATGAACTACAGTCCTCTGTCAGCCAAACATGCCACAGGGAGAGAACTTCCGGATGTAGGCAGGGAACTCAGTTCTTCCCTGAGGGTAGGAGATGCATATGAGGACATAATTGGACTAGGTGGATGAGAACTTTCAGAACAGAAGGCTGGAGAGGAAAGTTCTGCAAGAGAAGGGGCAGATCTTCAGAATCAGCTTAGTTGGATCTTAGTGAGTTTGAGGTCAGCCTGATCTATGTAGTGAGTTCCAGGACAGCTGGAGCTTCACAGCAAGACTCTGGCTAAATTAATAACACGAGCTGCTCTTGCAAAGGACCTGGGCTCAGGGCCCAGCAAACACAGAGTGGGGCTCGCAACCTGCAACTCACGTTCCAGGGATCCAATACCATCTTCCAGCCTCTGAGGGCACCAGGCACCCACAAAATGCACATACATGCACGCATGCAGGCACCCATACATGAACATAAAATAAGACTCTTCCTCTTCAAAGTGACATGTAGTATTTCAACAAAAATGAGTTCAACTTGATTTATCTTTGGCAAATAATTCTTGGCATACTTGTCTAGCATGTTGCGAAACCAAGGCTGAAAGCTTTTTCACCTTTAATCCTTATGATTGTAATGTTTTTAAAATCCTTCTGAGAAGAGACCGGGGCAAGTCACAAGCGTAGGTAATTTGTCTCCACCTAGCAAACAGGATAAGGACGGTGTCCCTCAGAGCTCTTCAGCACCATGGGATCCTTGCCTTTGAGCTTCGCCTCCTTGCACTGAACTAACAGTTTCACTGGCCCAGCTTGCTAGGGCAACGCTTCAACTCCTGTCTGCCAAATCCAGATGCTCTCTTCCCCTCTCCACTCCTTGGTGATTAATTCAACACAACTCTGGACCAAATATACAGGTCTGTGTGCCAGTAGTAAGTGTTTCAGCTGCTGTTCTATCAAGAGGACCTCAGTGCCCAGGGCTAACTAACAGGTCAGAAATCTCAGAGCCAGCCTGCACTTTCCACATTGTTTCTCTTTTCTAAATTAATCTCCTTACACACCTCTGAATATTTTATGTACATGGCTTGCTTTGCTTCATTTCCTCTCCCTGAAGACCCTAATGACAATGGGTGTGGACATGACTAAGTTCTACTCTGCCTCCAAATTCTCCCAGGCCCCTCGGAGTTCTGATTTTCAAACGATCTGCTCTGTGAGGGTCTTAGCACAAAGTCACCATGTTTCTATACTTATTTTTAATATCAACTATAATGTTGTGAATGACACCATTTTAAGTATTTAACTTTCTATTCAGGAATCCCCAAAATAAGTAATTATATTTTATTTGTGACGTATATGGGTATCTACAGGGCTTAATTTACAAAAGTTGGATTATAGAGTAGAAACATTCATTTTACTAGGTTGATCATAATTCTTCGTATTTAAGTTAATTTGTTTTGTGTGTACATGAGTGTTGGAGGGATGCGTGTCTGCATGTGTGCTAAAGTGCACACGTGGAGATAATGTTGTGAGAGAGTTCTTCCCTTCCGTCATGTAAGCTCCAGGGATCGAACTCAGGTGGTCAGGCTCGGTAGCAGGTGCCTTTAAATGTCTATCCATTTATAGTCTTTTATTTGCATGAACATCCGTATCCTAATGGGTTCTCGAGTCCCTACACCAGGGTTTACTGAATAGTTTCTCTGCCCAACACCTGAGTAGAGACGATACAGCATCTGATGCATTTATTCCTATCTACACTTTTTTCTTGAGTTACAGTCCTAGAAATAAGATTACCCCATTAAAGGCGGGGAACACATCTGAAGCTCCTGACAGATGCTGTACCATTCAATAACTTCGCACCTTCGGATCCATTAGGATATCTACCACACTCAGAAGTGGGTGTCTGCAGAATAAATAAATCAGTGTGACTTCACTCTCAGTTATTTGCTTCATCAACTTTGAAATATGATCCTCTTTGCGTTCTTGTCCCCCCCCCCCCAAGGTTTTACTTCTAAGAGAACAATAAGAAAACCATGGCAGCCATTATGCTGAAATGAGATGATCTCCTTAGTCCCAACTGCCTGCTACAGTCATGCTCCTGCTGAAGAGACTCTGTTCAGGAAGCCTGACCACTTGCCTGTAACCCAGGCAGTGTTAATGCCGAGTCAACAGGCTCGATTCTCTGTAATATTTTATTCAGTTTTCACTTCACTTATTTCTGGTTTCATAGAAACCATTTTAAAACCAAGAGCCAAGACCTTTTTGTATGTCATTAGAATTTTCTGATAGTCCCTTTTAACTTATGTTCAAAGTTATATCACCGTTTTATCAATACCCTAAAGGTGACATTTTGTTTGATGTTGGATTAAATTTAAAAATGTAGTATTACGTTTTCCAGCAACATACTGTCAAGATATCCCAACTGAATAGGATTTCCTTCAACACAGATTCTTCAACTTTCTTACGAAGACGTGGGCGGGGCGTGGGGGTGGGATGAGTTTTCAAAATTATCATTTTAACTGACTACAAGTGGCACCAACTTCTGTAGATTTACTTTGTTATCTTATAGTTAAATTGCTTTTCTAACAATTAAAAGAATTTTCAAAATAGATTTCCACTTATAACATTTTTCTTTAATTTCTACTATTTCTTATTTGTATCATATCTTTTTGTTTGTTTGCTTTACTGAATTTGCTAAGATCTCTCGAGTAATGTTAAATAGGAAAGGCATCACGGGGCAGAGGCATCACGGGGCAGAGGAATCACGAGGCAGAGGCATCACGGGCAGAGGAATCATGGGGCGCATTCCTTCACCATATTGGGATTATCTCTAGTATGTTTCTTTTGTGTGTGTGTGTGTGTGTGTGTGTGTGTGTGTGTGTGTGTGTGATGCATGTGCATGTGCATGTGCATGTATGTGATCGTGCCATCATTACAGGTATCATATAAGTGTGGCTCCCACTCTGACTGCGGCATTCTGTTGGCTTTTAATTTCCAATACCATCACGTGCAGTTTAACCAGGCATTAATAACAAGTGTTTGCTCCCTGAAAGGTGCAGCTATTGGAGCTTTGAAATCAGACATATAAACTTGAATGAAGGCTGCAATCTCTTACTGCCTAATTCAGCTTTAAAATGCATTTCCCTAAGCATGTCAGTCTTCTGAGGTAAGATCACAATTGTTTTTTTTTTCCTAATTAGGTCTATTGCTCACCCCATTATTTTCCATTACACAAGCTATTTCCACCTCCCATTACAATTATAATATAATTCCAGACCGGGACTCAATGAAGTCACCCCCAACCTCCCAAGCTGAGAAAATGAACACACCACCAACTCCACTCTTGCCTGGGATCTGGGAGAGCTGAGATGCCACTAAACTCTGAATCCCTCACTGGAGCCCCTCGCGTTCCCGTACCACACTGCTACTATCATTGTAGTGGTATTAGAAACAAACCACATCTGTCTTCTTCCCCAAGCCAAATTTTTCAAAGTTTGACCCATACGGGAGAGTAAAAAGCCATCTCCTGAACACTAACACCAACAAGAATAGTCGGAATGCACACCCGGATGGCAGGGATCAGGCCACTAAGCATGGGCAGCCGTCCTCTGCAGACCATAGGATCCTTCAGAGGACCAAGAAAGCACCTGCTACAGACATCCAGTCAGCTTTTTTATCACAGGACGCGTTGATGCCACAGTCTTGTTTTCCTCTCGTCTTTGACTGCCAGGGAACTCAGGGAGGACTTTGTTTTTAAAAGAATCAAGACTATTTGGCATGCACTGCGACTAATCAATTACTTCCCTACTATCATTCCTTTGTCTTTGTTTCCTAGTCAACAGGTGATGTGTACATTTCGCAAGCTCTTCTCCCCCACACAATACTGAAACTCGAGAATACATCTTATAGGACAGTTCAACTCCCAGCATAAACATCTCTGGCTCTGCAGTTTAAGATTAATTTATTATTATTATTATTGTTGTTGTTGTTGTTGTTGTTTTGTTATCATTTGTGTATGTATGCGTGCACATCTGTGTGTGTGCTGCGTGTTTGTGTGTCTGTGTGTGAGTGTGTGTGTGAGTGCATGTCTGTGTGTGTGTATGAGTGCATGTCTGTGTGCGTGCTGCGTGTTTGTGTGTGTATGTGTGTGTGCTCTGTATGTGTGTGTCTGTGTGTGAGTGTGTGTGTATGAGTGTATAAGTGTGTGTGTGAGTGAGTGCATGTTTGTGTGTGTGAGTGTGTGTGTGTCTGTGTATGTGTGAGTGTGTGTGTGTGTGTGTGTATCTGTAAGTGAGTGTGTGTGTACGGTGTGCAAGTGCAGGCAAACGCCATGGTGCAGGTGGAGGTCAGCAGGCAGTGTTGGAGCTGGCTCTCTCCTTCCACTGTTGGTTCAGGAGACTGAGCTCAGGTCATTAGGCACTGATTACTTTCTGTTGTGTGATAAACACCTTGACCAACCACCTTATAAAAAGTGACAGTTTGTTTTGGCTTACGGTTCCAGAGGATGGCAGAGAGGCAGGGCAGCAGTTTGGTTAGAACAGGAAGCTGAGAGGTTGCATCCTCAACTGCAAGCATAAAGGGGACTGGAAATAGATTGAGTCTATGAACTTCCAAAGTCTGTCCCTCTTGATGGGGTTCCCCAGTCCGGGAGCAGGAAACCTTCAAGCAACACTACCAACTGAGGACCGGGTGTCCAAATACCTAAGCCCTGGGGGACTTCTCTCAGCCAAGCAGCTACACAGGCTCCAAGTGTTTTCTTCCTCCATGGACCTGCCTCTGCCTTTGTAATGTGTATTGATTCACAGTGGGTCTTCCTCCCACCATGTGATACAGACGTAAGTCACACAAAGTTGGGTATTACAACACAATGCAAACATCAGTTCAACCCAAACAGAACTAAAAGTGACTCATGCAATTAAATCCCAAGGTACCTGAAAATGACCTTGGTATTCCCCACATTGCTCTTTCTAATGTTCCTACTACATGTTCCCAGTTTTTCTTGAACTTGAAATTAGTATGTCTTTTGAAAAAGAAGAAGGGGGGATCATGTCTCTTCACAGGACAATGGATGAATCTCAACAGACCGAGACTGGAGGCGTTGTTGTTACTTTGTTTTACGTGATGGAAATCATGGTGAGTAACCAGAGGAGTCCCTGGTAACACTCTGGCTGCTTTGGGTTACAATGTATCTGGTGTTGGTGCTGGGTTAGCCTTTGTTATCTTTTACCAGATGGCAAAAGCTGGTGTGTGCTGCACTGTGTTCTAGTCAGGGCCTTTTAACAATGTTTAACTAACAAAAAGGTGCCTGGTGTTTGTGGTGGTGTGTGGTCACAAGAGTAAAGGAACAAATGGGTCATTAAAGTGTAAAAGCAAGACACTAGCAAGCCTGCTAGAGGGGGAGGAAGCACACTTGGGCAAAGCAGCAACCACGTTATCAAACACCGGCTAGAGAACCTGCATTCCTCCTCATGCTGGAGTTTCCAGAAACCGTTCCAGGCTTCTGCCATTCCCAAGAACATGTTACTTAAAGCTGAATCCCCTCGAAGGATCTCTGTTGAGCTGGCCCAAAGGATTCTGGGCACTTGGATGCTCTCTTATGTGCCAACTGCCTGTCCTTACTATCTAAATAGAAAGGAGGCTGAGGGCTTCTTGGCCGAGCTTCACCTTTCTCTGTGCAGGATGCCTACATCATTTGCAAAGCCCAGCGTGTATGTTCAAGATCCCCACATTAAGGATCAAGGTAAGGATCAAGGTGCCAGAGCCTGAGCAATCCAGATGTGGATGCTTGCAGTCAACCACTGGACTGAGCACAGGGACCCCATTGGGGGAGACAGGGAAAGGACTGAAGGAGCTGAAGGGGTTTGCAACCTATAGGAAGAACAATACCAACCAACCAGACCCCCAGAGCTCCCAGGGACTAATCCACCAACCAAAGAGTACACATGGAGGGACTCATGGCTCCAGCAGCAGGATGGCTTTGTCTGGCACCAATGGGAGGGGAGGCCTTGGTCCTGTAGAGGCTTAATGCCCCAGCACAGGGGAATGCCAAGGCAGTGAGGCAGGAGTGGGTGGGTGGGTGGGGGAGCACCCTCATAGAAGCAGGGGGAAGGGGTGGAATAGGGAGTTTGCAGAGGGGAAACTGAGAAGGGGGGCATTTGAAATGTAAATAAATAGAATAACCAATAAAAAGGAGAATCAAGGTGGTGGACTGGGCTTCATTGCAAACCTGAGTTTGATCCCCAGAAGCCATCTAAGAAGAGCTGGTATGGTGGGTGCTATGTTAGCTGGTGCTGGGGAAGCAGAGAGAGGTAGCTCTCCAGGGCTCACTCAAGTCACCTGGTGTGTTTCAAGTCAGGAAGGCCTGGGTAAAGGTTAATGGCTTCGGAAGGATGACAGCCAAGGTTAAAGGTGCACTCGTTTGTCCCATTTATACAAGAACAACACATACAACAACACCACACATACTGCTCATGCACACAGACATGTGCACACACACACACTCATGCCACATACACATGCATGCATGCACACACAAATAAATTTAATAAAATTGTTTTTTCTTTTTTCTTTCTTTCTATTTTTACAAATAAAGGGACATTAGGAACTGCACATTTAAAATGAGATGTATTCTTTGCTGCTCTTTGAAATTCTCTGAAAAGATGAGCTATTACATTAATTTCCCTTTAGGATCACACCTCCTCAGAGGTTACTGCCAAGCCTGGCTTAAAGATGTCTGCCTTGGGGCTGGAGAGATGGCTCAGTGTTTAAGAGCACTGACTGCTCTTCCAGAGGTCCTGAGTTCAAATCCCAGCAACCACATGGTGGCTCACAACCATCTGTAATGGGATCTGATGCCCTCTTCTGGTGTGTCTGAAGACAGCTACAGTGTTCTCATATGTAATAAATAAATAAATCTTTTTTTAAAAAAAAAAGATGTCTGCCTTGGGCTTTTCCAAGAAGTCTGTCTTGGCTCCCCGGCTTGGGTCCAGTAGCCCAGCCATTTCTGCAATGCAGCTGTGGGGCAGACACTAAGGGTAAACACCTTACTGTCCTGGTTTCAAGTTCATGATGAGACTGCTTTGTTTCCTATGGCATTTATGAAGAAACAAAAGTCACCTGTAAATATTATGCAGTGAATACCGCTGTATGAGTGAACAGGCTTGTTTTATATAAGTCATGATCTGAGGTTCCAACACACATGTGCATGGAAGGCACGCGATATTTCTTCCCGGGAGGCTCACTTCAAGGCCTGCCTTTGAAGAAAACGGCGGCCAGATGGGACTCGGATGTTTTCGGTATTTGGGATGTTCTATGTGCCTGTCTCCATGGCCTTCACAGGGCTGAGTTACAGAGTAACCCTTGAGATGGACGCTCTGATGAGGCAGCAGTGAGCAGATTCTAGTTAAGCATGAGCGGTAAGAGTGGGGAAAGGTCATTTGAAAGCTTCGATTGGTCAGAAGCTACCACGGGCCGCACCTGCGTACCCCTGGGATGTAGAAAGCTCGGGTGGAAGAGGCCAACCTGGGCTGCAGTGTGAGATTCCCCAGGGACAGAAAAGCTTGGCCCTGCACCTCAGCTCTGCCACATGCTGTGTGTCCGACACTTTGAACAGAAGCACTTTCTTCTAAGAAGCCACAGGTTGTGTGCCCTGTGTGCTGCTGCAGCCGTCCACACTCGACAGTCAGGATGGTGCATGGCAAACGCAGTTTCTGGGAGCCGGGCTAACTTTCCCTCCCTGCTTTCACTAGAACTTGGTTTCCTGCAAGTTAAAGCAAGTCCCACACAAAACACAAAACAGGGTCGCTATCCAATTGTAAATATGAAGCACAGGGGGATCTTGGATACCTTCTGTATCTTTGAAGTAGTAGGATCTCATACTATAATGGAGTCAAGCAAGCCAGGTGTGACCTGAAGCTTCCAGAAAAAAAGCCCCACTGCTGTGCAGGGCTGGAGTGGGGCAGATACAGAGACAAGAATTCTAGGCTATCTCCAGCCCCTTGACAGTTGTTCACTGCCCATCTCTGTTTGAGCTAACGTCCATCCATCCCTGTGACATCAGGTAAGCACCATGTACTAACAGACCAATGGCATCACGAACCCAAAGGCCAAGAATGTCATCCGTCTCTGAGGCCCATAGCAGCCATTTCTCAACTGCTGTAACCCACCAAGCTGATACTCCAAGTACTGGTGAAACAAGCCTTGATCTCATCATGAAAGTGTGCTATTTTGCAAAGACATATTTGGGGTAACCTGAATCTGTGTTCCCAGGCCATAGGCACTCACGGTTGGCTCCAGAATAAACTCTGAAGTATGAGGGCGCTTTTGCTTGGACACAAGTATCACCCCTGTGTTCCTTTCTTTGAATGCACAAAGGCTAGATGAGTCCTTTTGTATTTAATCTCTTGAGCCACCTGCCCTCCACCTTTTTGTGGGCTAACAAGTCTTGAAGGCATTCTCAGGAGGTAACATGAAGATCGTGTTTTAGGGAAATATGTGAAGAATATAATAATTTATCAGAGTACCTAGGAGACATGCAATTCCCTTAAAACCTAATACTGACTGAACTGGAGGAGGTGTGTCAGCAATGGTTGTTCAGGCATCACGGAATGTGTAGGAAACCGAAGCAAAATAATAATAATAATAATAATAATAATAATAATAATAATAATAATAAGCCAATGTGTTCACGCAGTCATATAGCTCCTTTGAAACGTCCATTGCTTCTCTTGGGTCTCTCTGACATCTTGGGGCTTGCAGGACCTAGAGGCCAGCAGGAATTGCTCCTGGTTGGCTCCTGGCTCCTTCGGCCATGGATGTACCTTTAAGAAACAGTAAATGCAAACTTGAGAGAGTTCCACAGGACTCCTTTTTGGTCTCAGCTATTCCTTCAGCTAAAGAGCTTGATGAGTATACCTTCTAAACACTTCAAATGGCCTGTGACGCCAGTCAGCAGATACTGATCATTAAAATATAGGCATTTTCCTTGAAATAGCTGACATTCTGCCTACAGTGCCTCTGTTATGTTCATTCAAATCGTTCTTAGGCTGTAAGACAATGAGGCTTCTCAGCTGCTGGAACGCTGCCAGGACTCTGAAGAGCACACAGCCAAAGGCAGCCTTTAAATGGGCAGGGGATGAATAGATGCCTTATCAGAACAGCTGAGGCCACACCCAACAACAGCATCTGGCACACCAGACCTCCAGACCTATAGGGTCTCAGCTCAGGAGGACCCTATAGAGACCACACCAGTCCCACAGAACAATGGAACCCCATATAGACCAACACCAGACCCCCAGACCCATAGGGTCTCAGTCCAGGCGAATCCTATAGAGACCACGCCAGCCCCATAGAATAGTGGGATCCCAAAGAGACCACGACGGCCCAACAGCCTCACAGCACAGCAGCCTTTAGCTTCTGGCTCCTTCAGACCACATGATCTGAAGACAGAAAGTCCAGCTCATCGCACTGCTGGGTGGACACTGAGAATTTCAGCCATGCTGGCAGGACCATAGGGCCAATGTTAATTAATGTGAATTACCTAGAATCCCCAAATTAACCAACTATGACTAAGGTAAGGAAAAGAAAGTACTTATGGAATAGGTGTTTATGCCAATTTCAAACATGCCTTGTGTTATTTTAGAGGCCAAGAGAATGAGCAATCACCCTCCCTTCCTATAGAGAGAGCCTGTGGTTAGTCTGGTTTCAGGGGGTTCTTTATGAGGAGTGCCTGGTGCATTGGGCGGCAATGCCCTGCTTCTGTATATTGTGAACACACTGCACGAGTTTAAGCAACAAACACAAGGCAGACTTTCATTAAATAAATTTATTTGTTAAAATAATTTAACTCCAAATACAACTGTTGAATTTGCATTGAGTTATAATGACAATTCATGTTTCAATTGAAATGTCAGGGCTTACCCGACACTGTTACAAAACAATGGGCTGTTGTTCACTTTTGAATGGTCAGTTGTACTCGAGTTCAACAATTAACTGTGAACTGGATCTCTGGGAAACCCCAAATCGATAACGGTAAGTCTGTTTTCAAAATCTACTGCAGCCATTCTAGAAACCCTGATCGAGGTTTAATAGATACACGAGGACAAATTAAACAAGAGGACTCCCATGGTCTTTAACATCTGATTGGCTGAGGAGACAGTTAAAGCTGAGCCAGTGCTAATGGGGCGGGAGGGGGGGAGAGTGGGGGCACTGATGGGGAAACTAAGCAACTAAGCCAACAGCAGCGGAGGACAAAGCACCTTCAAATTCACCAGCAGCAACACTCACACTGGACAGCGCATGGCAGCCATCCTCGGGCAACTCGGGAAGCAAGCAAGCATCAGTAGTTTTACCACAGAGTGACAGTGGGTGACTGGAGTGCCCATCAGGCCCTAGTTCTACAAAGCAGAGGATGGGAGTTTCAAAGCACCTTTCACGGTGTGCGGAAACACCTAGAAGGCTTCTCAGCAGATGCTGGCTTGTCTTGTGGGAGCTGAGGAGCGGGAAGGCGTTGGTTACCATCACTGCCACAGCTTTAAAGAACCCACAAGTTACACCTTAGAAGAAATAAACCTAAAATAAAACAAAAAAATCCGGCTCTGTGTGAAAGTTAAAAACAAAACAAAACAAAAAAAAAAAAAAAAAAAAAGAAAACGAAATGATAGCTAAAGAAATAGTGGGTCTTTGGGTCAAACCATAATATTTTAAGGCATGTTAGAACAAACTTTCATTTATCTGGTTGCTAGGTGGATCAGGCTTTAAAGAAATGCCGACAGGCCGGCTCTTCTCTGTGCCCTGCCAGTTCATGTGCTGACAAGTGTCACTTTCCTGTCCTTGGGTTTTTATCCCCATCTTGGCAAATATCATGCACAAGTGTCAGACTTGTACCAGAGGGACAGGGAGAGGGCTTGGCACAGTTCAGCGTGGGGGCGTGATGCCTGGGCACTGTGAAGGGCTGGTGCAGACGCTGGGCCTTAGGAATGCCTCCCAGGAAGAGCCTGCCCAAATGCAAATATCCCCACTTCCACCTTGCCTGGCTTCTCACACGTAACCCTTTCCATGCTTGCACGGCCATACACAGTGTGGCTGTGGGACCTGCACAGCTGCTTCTAATGTGCAGTATCATAAATTGTTGTCGTTATGGGATTCTGAAAATTAGAATTAGTTGGATAAGTTAGAGGCCTCAGAGGTCAACACACTAGTATTTCTACTTCAGCAGATAAAAACGTACTTCTTCAGTTCAATTTTTCCATAAGTCTGAGTCAAAATCAACTTTTACATAATAAACTTTGTTTTGAGAAAACTGTTGGGGCTTTTTGTCCTATAAAATGTGGTACTTCTGAAGTGGAGAAATGGCGTTGAACAAGAATCCTCAAAGACTCTCTAACACCCACAACCTGGTTTTACCCACATTATTTATTTACTTTTTTCCTGGCCCTTCCATTGACCTTTTCCCCCATCTTGTAACCTTAAAGCCAGCTACTAAACACTTGGGGTGGCGAGATTTCAATGGCTTATAAGAGACTAATAATTTTTAAAAAAATGCTTGCTTAAACATTATGTTCTGCAGTATAGATTCTCAGTCGAGAATTGTGCCAAATTCTTAGGAACGATAAACACACATGCACACACAAACACACTCTTCTCTCCGGTACACGCGAGACTAAGTGGTTACTTGCACAAGACTGTGGAACCGAGAAGGCGTGGGCCCTAAGTGCATCCAGGCTCAGCGACACTGTGCGGTTCTGAAGGCCAAACTGATCTTCAGAGGGCAGGCTCAAGACATTCACCAGCACTTAGGCCTCTGCGCGGAGGTGAGAACCCTTCCATACTCGACCGTGAAACTCCTGAATAAAATGTTTTTCTCCTGTGCCCTTACTCATGCAAATGATAAGCACTTCACTGCTATGAGAACCAAAAAAACGCTGGAGCTTAAGCACCCTTTCAAAACCGAAGATGCGCTCTAGCGATGTGTGCCATTTCAGCCGTCAGGGCGGAACACGTACACAAGAAGCTTCCGTGATTCTCCAAGAAAGGGAAGAGAAGGGGTTTTGTGTCCCTTCCCCCTCTCAGATAATTTATATTCTACTTTTAAGCCCAAATTATTTCATAGGTTATTCAATCTGTTTCTTTTTTTTAAATGCCTACAATAAAGCTCTGATACAGTAAACTGGATTTCCAAAGCAGGCGAGCCAAGGGTCACACAGCAACCATGGCCCTTCCAGGCTGCTTTCACCAACACACGCATGCACACACGCATTCACAAACACATACATACACTCACACACATATGCACACACGCACAAACACATACATACACTCACTCACACACACACACCTACTCATACACATACACTCACACATACACTCACACACATACACTCACACTCACACACTGACACACACTCACTCACACACTCACACACACTCACTCACACTCACACTCACACACACTCACACACACTCACACACACTCACACACTCACACTCACACACACACACTCACTCACACACATACACTCACACACACAAAGCCGGATGCTTGCACTGTCCCGTGGGGTGTCTGCAAGGGGGAGCATGTGGATGTGACATGGCTTCATTTCCCTTCTGCGATGGTGAATCTGCTACAAGGCTCCTTAGTAAGGCTGGGCCACCTCAGGTGCTTCTTTCTTGTTCAGTAAATAAAGACCATCCCTGCTCCAGGAACAGAGGGCGGGTGTGCCGTTCGATTCTCGTAAGCCCTCGTGAGAGACGATTTTCTGTGGCAGAGCAGGTGATTCAACAAATTCTAAAGCCAGACTGGGTTCTCACACAGCCGTGCTCTGACTTTTACTCTGCTGAGGACTGATATGTGAGTGAGTTTCATGTCACGAAGTAGGGTAACATCTACGATTAGGCATCGATTCGAAAACTAGAGACGTGTCAGCTAGGTGGAGTCTCCCTGCAATGCTGTTTCACTGGATGGAATAAACTGGCTAGAAGCTCCATCCATTCCTGACTTCAGTACTCTTGTAGGAAAATATTTCTCCTTTATTTTTTTTAAGACAACAAAATATTTTGTTAGTGATCATAGGAATTCTTCTGGTTTCTCTCTCATGATGATTTTTAGTTTACACAACAGTGGCTTCTGTCACCTCAACGGCAACACTATCATCATATCAAATGCGGTCACCCTGTAGCTTCGCTGTGGTGCCTTCAGGTTGCAGACGTACAGAGGACTGAGGACAGAGGTGGAGACTGTAGTCACGGGGGCACCCACAGGTACTCAGAGGCGTCAGCTGGCCATCCGGCCGCAGTGCACCGTGGACTCACACACCACCCATCCTACAAACTGCAATGCAGTAGACAAGGTCACTGTTGCCTACGAGCCTAGATGAGTCCCGTCTGGGACGGCCATGTTCGGATGCTATTGTATATTACAGGCAGAACAACATGGGTCATCTTTGTCAGGCTGAGCTGCATAGTTCATTTGCCTCACAATTTCAGCAAAGAGTTCATCCACCATTGTTTTACTCTTAGCAGAAGTCTCCATAAAGGGGCAGCCCCACTCTTCGGCCAAGGCACGGCCTTCGTTGGAGGACACTTCTCTCTCACTCTCCAGGTCCACTTTGTTCCCGACCAGGATGACTGGCACCTTCTCATACCTGAAAGAACACACAAGCATTGTAGCGGTTAGTAAACAGGGGAAACAGAGTCTCTCTTTTTCTCTCTAGTAAACGATCTCTTTGGCCACACGAAAAACTACTTGCTCCAGTTGGCTTGGTGTCTACCTAGGGCATTGTGAAATTGCTCTCAGAAGGGATCGTAAGTGGGCTTTTCAAACGATGTTTTCAATTAATCAATTATGGATCCTTTAAAACCAATTATGCATCCTTTCCAGATATACTTGGGGAATTACTCTTAGCATCTCAGACTGACTTCTCTTCATTTAAATGTCGTCTGTTCTGTGAGATGCACACTCAAAGTTTTAGCCAGTCATGCAGTCATTAGCGTTGCTGGTAACATAATTGTTACCTGTAACAGGTTTACTATATTCTATAAGAATACAAAACAAATCATGTTCTAAATAGCTTCTGAAAACAACAACAACAACAACAGCCGAAACTACAGTGGGTTTGATCAGGATGAAAAGAACCAAATACGCTCTGTCCACACGGAATCAGCCAGCTGAAAGGAAAAGTTATTGATTTATTTTTTTTTACAGTTTAAGGATTAAACTACAGCACATTTAGGACACGGGATACTGGGTACACTCCCCCATGTAATATCTGTACAATTCCATTGTTCTGTTGAGATGGTTCTCCCTACTTACCCTAAAGCCAAGTACATCCCCAATGGACACTTGGGGTTTCCTTTGGCAAGAGAGCAAACCAATGCCTCCATGAGGGTTAACGCTAGAGTTTGGGATGGTGGGAAAAACTATAAACCATGGTGTGGATGGAGGCTTGGCTTTCACCCTTGCCTAGGAGAGGCTGCAGGATAGAGCACAGCATTTCCTGATATCTGGTCTGAGCTCAGTTGGTAACGTGGAGCTTGAGTACCTGCTCCCACTCAATGCAGCAAAGATGCTGTCAAAGCCGGAGGAGACAGTGCAGGAAATCCAGATCTGGCAGCGCAGGACGGGCCCACCCGCTCCTGCCGTCACACTTATGTAAGACCACAGCTTGCCAAAGACAGTGTTAGGAAATCAGAAATCATCAAGAGATGGAGAGACCTGCCTAGGAGAAGCAAGCTGTGCCAAGGAAGGGATCAGGCTTGTGAGGTGGAACTAAGAGGAGGGAGCCAAAGCAATGGCGTGAAGCAGCCTCACACTGCCTGACAGGACAAGCAGAGATGTAATCTCAGAATGCTGGGCCTTATAGAAGATGCTAATACTAGCGGGAGGGGCTGGGAGACAGAGTCCTACACGAGAAGGTAAGACCTGCAAGGACCTGGATGCCCTTGGGACTCAGATGAGAAGACATAGAAAGAGGGGAAGCCCCGCGCAGAGGGAGCACAGCACAGTGCTCTGTGTACTGCTGTGGTGATACGCGACACAACTCCCCAACCAGACCGAGACGTTAGCCTCAGGATCAACTCAGCTAGTCATGGGGACTTAGTATGTTACAGTCTTTCCGGTGCCTGCTTTTGGGATTGTGTCTAAAGCACTCTTAAACCTGAAGGTTAAAAATCACATCAGACAATGGTGGCCCAAACCACAATCAACATTTAATGGATGAGTGCTTAGCACTGCTGTAGGAACACATAGAAGGCTGATCTTTAGCAGAGCTATCAAAGTGCACCTGAGGGGTGGAGTCAGTCCTGTGGGACCAGAGCAGCTCCTGTCAGTGCATTCTGACTCACCCAAGTGGGAAGGATACACCGAGAGCTGAGGAACATACCTTCTGCACACAGTATGCGGGAGGCTTTAACTCCGTGGGTGCCATGGGCTGCACTGATCAAAGGCCTACTGTGTAGTAGCAGCGGAATAGTGAGAGTAGGCAGTAGAACCTTGGACCATAGACTCTGTCATCCATCGATCGACATCTATAAGAGCCTACTACGTCCTACACACTGCTGTGCCCACTTAGGATACACAACAAAGATGGCTGCCCTCATGCTGACTGGAGCCTAGCAGAGGAAATGGGTATTAACGATAAAGATAAGTTAAGTTAAGGTTTATTAGAGACAGAAGAGGAAGGCCAGGGAGCATGCTGGGGGGGCACAGGCACCATCGTAGGAAGGGTGGCACAGGCTTCACTGGGGAGGTGTCATATAACGTTAATTAAGTCAAGGCGTTAGGAATCTGCCACAGAAGTATCAGGGGAAGTGAGATATGAACTGGGTGTCAAGAGCTTGTAGGTCTGTGCCTGTCAGTTCCAGGGAGAGCACATGGCTTGTGGGGTCCACCTGTACGCCCCTCCCCCACATCCCTGCTCAGGCTTGCAATGCAGGTCACTCGGGGACGGAGGGGGTGCTGGAAGTGACCTCATCGGACACCAGCACTTGGAGCAGCTGGCATTATTTGGAGGGCCACACACTTTGTGAGTAGGTGGCAGCAACTACTCATGTTTGATTCTCAACACAGCCCTGCGGGTTTTCTTCATTTCTCCTTTCTCAGAGGACACCATTTGGGAAGAAGTTGAGAATAAATACCAAGTTCCTGAACCCGTTAACCTGCATCGTGAAGGGGATGCCGGAGCAGGGATCAGAAGGTGGACGATTAGTTTGTTTGTAGACTGTGGGAGACGTTTGTCTTATTAACATGAATTTACATGCTTCTGTTATATTCATGAGTGTGATTATATAATGTGTGAATAAATAAAACTGGCTCTTGTAAGCAGCTGTGCTTAATGGATTGCACAGAGCACTGCTTAGCTGTAGAATGCTGATGGGCTTCTCAGTGCAGCAGCTCTGTAAACACCGACGGCTTGGAAGCACTGACTGTGCTCATCAACAGGCTGGTTTTGCTTCATAACTGACCTAATACGTGTGTTTACCTACACTAGGCTCTGGGAATGTCTACACCTGGTCGGCCATTGAAAGCACTTGAGAAGTTAAGTACTGGTTCCTGGACCCTGTTCCAGAGCTACTGAATCTGAATCTGTGGGATCACATGTATCTGCACATACGTAATGCATCTATACACACACAAACTCTGCAGACCGACTCTGAGCTTCAGAGATGTGAGGAACCACCAGACTCGTTGGCAGTGCTGATTCAAACGCCACCATATCCTTACCACCTACGACTTCATTGCAGCAAGTCTAAAACAAAGGCTCTCTTCTCTTCACACACTCATCGAGGTAAACGGTATCGAGACCTCTGCAGTCAACCTCCACGGTCAGTCCCGCTAATCTCCTTTTGAGGATATTATACTGTAGCACTTTAAGAGAAGGGCGTGTCTCATTGGGGTTTTGTCAGGCTCTTCTTGGCCATGAGCTGGTTGCAATAAAAATTCTCTTTGAGTTCAGAGGATAACCAGAAAGGCTTTTCTTAGTTCCCTTGTTCAACTTTCTTCCCAGTGTTAAAATCTCAAAATCTCCTCTCCTAAGAGGGCCTGAGGCAAATGGCAAATACTCACAAGTCTACCACTTTGAGGCCGCCCTTGGCAGATGTCTCTGCAGTGTTCTGAACACCTTCCATGACACAGAACTCATGCTCGAGTTCATTCTATAGAACTGTCCTTCTATCTGCTCGCTAAATATGAGTGTTAAGAATTCAGAGCTGAGGGGATTTGCAACCCCATAGGAAGAGCAACAATACCAACCAATCAGAACCCCAGAGCTCCCAGGGACTAAACCTCCATCCAAAGAGTACACATGGACAGACCTATGGCTCCAGCCACATATGTAGCAGAGGATGGCCTTGTTGGGTATCAATGGGAGGAGAAGCCCTTGGTCCTGTGAAGGCTCGGGAGGTTGGAGTAGGTGGGTGGGTTGGGTAGCATCCTCATAGAATCAGGGAGAGGTGGGATGGGAGGGGGGAACCAGGGAAGGGGATAACATTTGAAATATAAATACATAAACTATCCAATAAAAAAATGGAGAAAATAAAGAGTTTGGAGTTTAAAAGTCTGCTGTGTTCAGACCTCTGATGTCTGCATTCACTCCCCTTCACAGGTTCTAACTTCTGTTTCAAGGGGAAGGAAACTTTCTTGTTGCAAAATGGAAACAGGTTTTCTTCCTCACTTCTTTGCTCAAATCAAACAAGGCATCAATATTTAAACAAACAAACAAACAAACAAACGCAAATTCCCTCCAATATTTAAGTAGGAGGAAGGGAGGGAGGCAGGGAGGGGGAGGGACATGGGGGGTGGGGACTGAGACTGGCTGACTCTTAATCTCACTTGTGAGAAGGAGCACCATAATTATTTTGGTATATAAACTTCCAGACTTTTCCTGCTCATATATATATTAACAGAAGCACACATTTTCATACAAAGAGATCATACCATTTAGTAGTTTGTTTTTGGTTAATATTATGGAGTTATCCATTTCAATAAATGACAGCACATCATAATGGCCAAACAGTATTACACTTTACAGGCAGATGCATAGATATGATACGCATATATCCACATGTATCACATGTATGTATGTATACATGTATGTATGCATGCATGTGTGTATGTATGTAATATAAACTGTATATTTTTAAACCCCCTATGTATGCTTTTCTTTTCTTTTTAAAGCCTTTGAACTAGCAAAACCCATTGATTAGTTCACCAAACTGATGTGTGGCTGCACACACAATTTCCAGTGGACGGCTGGGATTTATACCAGCGCTCACACTGCTGAGTGTTAAGGATAGGCCACCCCCAGGCCTGAGGCTGTGCTTGTCCAGCACTGTGCTGGGAGGAGGGCAGGGCTAAGCAAGGGAGCACACCTCCTCTAAACTCATTTGTTCTCAGCTGCCTCCCCATCCCCAGCACTCTAATGGCTTTCCCTCTTCCTCAGTCTTTTGTTCTGACTCTTGAGGGATTGAGTGCACACTGAACTTGTATGGTGAGAGGTGCGATGTAACATAAACAAGATGACACTAAGAGTGTTTAGAGCTGTCTAGGACTCCATGCAATTTACCTAAGCGTCACCTTTGTTCACAGAAATTGCGAGGGTTGACATGGTACACTCCAGTGGTGGGCAGAAGCTCGAAGGCATTTTCAACATAAAAAGCCACCCCAGCACCATGACAAGGCCAAGGTAACAAAAGCCCAGGAAAAATTCAACAAGATACAGAAAACAAATACTCAACTGTTTTTCTAAGTAAAAGAATCAGGAAGGGGGCCAAAGGGAGTGGGAGGTTTCCAGTTCTTCCCGTCTCTTTTTATCTAGTTGTTTTGTGAGAACCCTGTGCAGGGCAGAAAGCTAAAACTCTGAGAGAAACGCCCTGCTTCTGGCCAGAACAGGCTCTGTGGTCTGCAGGGTGTGGAAGGAATCCCTGTGGTCTGCCATGTAAGTTCACAGGAACCCAAAGATGCTGAGTGCCAAGACCTCAGCTTAGGAGTCCCTGAGGAGAAACACAGGACTTCAGCACTCGGGAGGGGCTGTGAGCCGCAGGGCTGCCCTTTGGGATTCCTTCAGCCCGTGCATTAGCTAGGGATAAGGTGCATCTACTCCACTGCATGAAAGTTAGACCTCAGTAAAAATAGACAGAAGCAAGAAAGTTGGTAAAATAATTAAAGTCCTCATTCAAACAGGAAAGCAAACAACCTTCAGGATGTACGGAGGACAGACAGACAGACAGACACACACACACAGAGATACACACACACATACATACACAGACACACAGACACACAGACACACACACACGTGGGGAATCATGTTCCAATAATATAACATGCATAATTAGGTTGATAGTTTCTTACTTAGCTGAATCCTGCCAATCAATGTTAAATTCCACTGCTATGCTGCTGAATTGGTATCCTTGAATAGGAAAGGCGAGCATTAGAGAACAGCCATAGAAATGCCAACATAAAAATGACACTAGTTCTGGAAGTTTCCTTACGATCACATCTACAAACTGCACCACAAATCTTTAGGAGACCCAAGATGTTGCAGTTCTTCAAAACCGACATGAAGAGGAGAAATGTAAACAGGGTGGTGGTGCACACCTGTAATCCCAGCACTTGGCAGGCAGAAGCAGGCAGAGTTCGAGGCCAACCTGGTCTAAAGAGTGAGGTCTAGGATGGCCAGGGATGTACAGAGAAGCCCTCTCTCTCAAAAAAACAAAAAACAAAAAAAAACCCAAAAACCCCCCAAAATTTTTTTTTGTAAAATGTAACTATGATTGTATTCAATCTGGCCCTTTATCATTAGAAATGAAGATAATTCACACCAGGAATGTGAATCTATGAGGAGATGTCTGTGAGATGTTTGTAAGTACCAGAAACAAACTGGATGACTCTGCTAAAAGCAACACACACACAGAGATACACACAGACACACAGACACATCACACAGATGCACACAGACACATTACACACATACATACA
Source organism: Rattus norvegicus (assembly GCF_021556685.1). Taxonomy (NCBI): domain Eukaryota; kingdom Metazoa; phylum Chordata; class Mammalia; order Rodentia; family Muridae; genus Rattus; species Rattus norvegicus. The sequence goes on along the minus strand of NC_141548.1, from coordinate 103,230,191 downwards.
CAGACATACCACATGCACAGATATACTGTACACACACATATACACACAGACACACCACACACAGATACACACAGACACATCACACACATACATACAGACACACCACATGCACAGATATATTGTACACACACATATACACACAGACACACCACACACAGATACACACAGACACATCACACACACAGATAACACACAGACACACCACACACATATACACATATACACACAGACACACCACACACAGATACACCATACACATATATACACACAGACACACCACACACATACACAGACATACCACATGCACAGATATACTGTACACACACACATATACACACAGACGCACACCACACACAGATACACAGGCACACCAAACACACACACACACACAGATACACACACATACACACAGAGAGATACACACACACACACACAGATACACACATACACACAGAGAGAGATACACACACACACATACACAACAGACACACAATGAGGTAGGACACAGCGGTTGACCAGAGTCAGACATGGTGTTGAAATATAACACGCGCATTTCACCTTTAGTAAGTGTTAGCTTTGAGGTCTACAGTTAAAAGCTAACTATTGGATTTGACCAGACTGAGACAGCTGTAGGAATGGGAGTGACTGTGTCTCCATTACACCAGAGTGCATGCCTTTCAGCCCCATGTCAGAAAGAACACCTTTGTTAAAGTTGCCCCTAAATGAGACGAGTGTAAAGATGCGTGGAACCATCAAGAGTTAAGGCATTAGGAATTACGAGCAAAGGAGCGTTTATCTGGGAGAACACTTTTATTCTCACGAAAAGACTTTAATATATTTCTCTCCTCTAAGTCACTAATCACCAGATCCCCCATCACTACCACCAAGAAAAATTTAAAGCCAAAGCAGCCATGAGATGTGACAGCTGATGCCTTTAACCTTAGCCCTGGGGAGGCTGAGGAAAGAGGACCACCATGAGTTCAAGGTCAGCTTAATCTAGATCGAGATCTTACCTCCAGACATCCAGAAATGAAACGAGCAAAAACGCCAGATTTCAACAGTTCCCACTTCTATAAAACAAAGGTTCTGACAGAAATGAAAACAGCCATACACCACAGTAGGTCGGCCCGGTCCACTCTCATGAGACTGACCCAGGTTGTGAAAATAGATCGTTAGGTTTGAAGCAGGAAAAGGAACAGGTGAACAATGGGAAAAGAAAAAAACAAAAAACTGCGAGTGAAGAGGGAGGTGAGGCTGATTAATCTACCACACTGCCAGGGCAGAGTAGCAAGCAGAGAATGGCAAATGGCTGATACGTGGCAGTGCTGAGCCAACACGAGTTACAGGAGACCACTCGGGGCATGACGGTGGGTGGTAAGCCAAGGCTGGAGGTCTCTGACCCTCCTCAGGGACAGGATGTGAGGGTCTGTAACAGCCGGCCCAGAGGAGTGGTGGTTATGGGGACAGGCTGAGCAGGGATTGCTGGCTGGGAGAAAACGCATCCTGCTATTTTCACATGCTCAAACCCTTCATCTCTAACACCACTCACTCCTGGGCTCGTATCTCTACCTGGCCTAATCTACTTCTCACACCTCTTCCTCCTGTCTACACCAAGTCCATGGTAATTAAAACACTGCTTTTATGGGCCAGTCCCCATCCCTACTATCCTACAACAATGTATGGCGGTTCTGTGGAGCCTGGCATAAAGGTTAACGATCAAGGTTGGCCATAAGTTAAAACTGAGACAGAGGGCGGGCACAAGGTAGAGACATGGGTTTGCAATTAGAGGACTGCAAAGGCGTTCGTTCCCTTGGATGCACTGCCTGGCCTCTGGACCCAGGGCTCTCTCTCGGCCTGTGAAACAGAAGTATCGGTGTATAATGTTAACAGTGATGAGAGCGACCGTGCTACTAACAACCAGCATCTGAGGGCTTGGTCTAAGCCGGACTCTGCACCTGGCAATTCACCCGAGTTATCCATTTGAGTGTTATGGATGATGTAAAATACTACAGGGAAGCTAACTATTGGTCTCTAGGTTCCTTCAAACCATCTGTTAGCAAGGCAGTTCTAGACTCTTAACTGGAGTGATGGAGCTATAAAAATATACCCACCCTGTTGCTAGGTATCTTCCCTCCTGTCTCTGGCTTACACTCCCTGGCCCAAGTATGACAAAATCTAATTTAGTCTAAAAGTCATTAATTGCCGTGGAAAGGAGTTAGAAACATAAGAGACAATATTCCTTTTAATCAATGCAAACTGACCATCTAGTATCTTCCACAAACAAGTATTTTTCCTTATCAAAGCATCTCTTTCTCACGGCACACTGCTGTCACAGGGTATGAACTACGTCTCTGACGTCATGGTAAGACAATCGGGACACGAAAGAAAAAAAGCAGCTGCACAGTATTAGCTGTCATTAAAGCTGTAAGCCAGCAGTCGTTTCCCACCAAGAGCCATGGGCAGTGGCACTGTCTGAACCACAGCTCTGCCCGCCCGCCTCTGGAATGCTACTGGATGCTTACAGGCACCGAGAGAGTAATGGTGGGGTGATGGACTTCACGTTAGAAGTTTCCTCATGAAGTTCATGCTGCTTTGGGTGACAGACATGCCACTAGGACAATGTTAACAGACAGTCTTTCTGGGTGTGCACTCCCTAGAACGCTGCCGGCTTTATTGAGCCTTGCAGCAATTGCTTGACTTCTTGAGGGTCCCTGAGATTTGGGGGAGCAGGGGGATGGTCAAAACCCAGCCTGGAACGATCCAAAGGAACTTATGTTCATACACTCAACTAGCTTTTGCTGGTTTTTGGGTTTTTTTTAAATATATTTTCTTTCCCCCCCATTTTCCACGGTGCTAGATATCAGGGTGGAACTGGAATAACAGCAAATACACGGAAGAAGCTTTCTTATTAACATCCCGTTAACATAAGTTAGACAGTAGGTACCTGCTGTGTTCATGAACAGCAGACACAAGAGGTACACTAGACGGCACGAAGCAAACACGGAGATTTACACATACACAGATGTTCCTACGGACACTCAGCTTCAACGTGCTCGATATCCCTTTAAAAATCTATTAATTAAAGATATGTTTTTATTCACACGGGTGTTCTGCTTCCATGTATGTCGGTGTGAGGGTGTCAGATACGCTGGACTGGAATTGAGACAGTTGTGAGCTGCCATGTGGGTGCTGGGACTTGAACCTGGGTCCTTTGGAAGAGCAGCCAGAGCCTATGTGGGGGTTATGCGCATGTGAATGTAGGTACACAGAGAGGCCAGAAAACAGTGTCAGGTCTCTTAGATCTGGAGTTACAGGAAGTTGAGAGTTGTCTATTATGAGTCCTGGGAACTGAACTCAGGTCCCCTGTAAAAGCAACACCTGCCGAGCCATCTCTCCAGTCTCTAAAATGGAATGATCTTAATAAGATTAAGAATGATCTTCAAATGACAGTCCTGCCTGAGCAACCATAGACACTAGGTAAACTCCAGATGGCAGGGGTGGGGCGACCTTTAAAGAGCTCAGGTTAGTCCACTCATTCATATATCACTCACTCATCTTCAGTCAACACTTTTAAAGGGACAGCTGTTTTTAAACATTTAAATATGTTTAATTAACATAGTTAATTAAGAATGTTAAATTGACATTTAAATGTGTTTTTAAATGTTTAAAAAGAAAAACAAATAAGCAAGGCCAAAAGCCAAATCCTACCCTAAGTTTCATGGTTTCACGTAACCGGCTTACTAGACTTCACATCGTTGATTGTGATTTGGGCAGCACTCCAGAGAAAGTTTCTTGTCTGACAACACATTAAATGGGGTCATTCGGACGTGTTCGGCTAAGGTGGGTGGAACAGCCACACTGGTAAGAATGGTGGGAAGAGAAACCCTCTTCCCTGTAGTGGCAGGCTTTCCACATGAGTTCCCAGAAGGAGCAATGGGCTTCCCAGGGGGCCTAGGAACCAAGCTGAAGCACCTAGACCATTTATAATGGGCCCCTATCCGGCTGAGCACCACTTCTGTGTACTCCAGCCCAGACTCAAAAGGAAGAATAATAAACATTATTTCTTAATTGAAAGCGTATTAATGAGTCTGCAGCCATCTTTAGTCTAGTCTACTTGATCTGGTCAAAACCAAAATGTCCTTCTGAAACTGAACACATCTCTAACTCATGAGGATTAACGAACAATTGCAGTATGGAGGCTGGCCACGTCAGAGGCTACCTCACATCACAAGGGCCTGAACTCATCCGGATGCACAGAGCAGAGCCTGAGGTCAGGTCAGGGGCAACCGCGGGTGCATGCATCTATGTGTGCATAAATCTATCACCCAGACTGGGTGCTTCTGAGATGGAGAGGGCTGTGCAGCACAGTAGGCGTAAGCCTCAAGAGCCCAGGGAAGCAGATATGTTGTCACCTGTGGGAAGGGGACAGATCCTCCAGTAGTGCTTATTCAAAGGACGTGCCTGCCGCTGAGAGCAATGGAAGAACCCTCCTTCCTTGTCATGCCCTTCACTGACGGTGTTCTTGGGTAGTCTCAGAAGTAAAGGCTATCTGCCTGTCACTGCCGAGGTACTGATCTGTCAGACAGGGATGGGGACACCAGCAACCCTGGCTGCTGTTGGGGTGATGTGGCTGCTGGGTGGGATCACAGCACACTTGCTTAGCCCCCGAGTCCAGCTGGAGGCTCCCCTAGCAGAGCCCTGCAGCAGCAGCTCAGCCCAGCAAGGGCTCCTCACCCATCCTTTCGGAATAATAACAGAGCTCCAGCTCTAGTCAGTGCCAGACTACCAGAACCACGCAGCCTTCCATATCAACGTTACTACGCAAAGGCTGAATGGAAGTCACTGAGAATCCTCTCAGCCCTCGCTCCTGAAAACGAAGCAGAACTTCAAACAAGAAGTCTGGGTGATTTCCTAGTTGGCTCTCAAGCATGTACGCCCTTGTTAGTTAATGCTGTGGGCTTTCATGTGTGTATCATGTGACTCTAGCGAGCCTTCAGGCACGCATATATGTAACTACGAGTCTTAACAATGGACACCTCGCCCTTGAGTTTACTAACCAGGCTTACTGCTTACTGATGGCTAAGGTTGGGTTAAACCGTTGGTTGTCAATGCCGGAAAAGTGAACAGTGTAAGAAAACAGGGGTCACTGGGAGAAGGAAATTTCATCTCAGATAAAAGAGATAAACACAGTGACCATGCATTGTGCTCTGAACGTTGAGCCTAACTCCATCCCCACAGTGAGAACAAAGATTCGAGGGACTTTAAGGGGTGAGTGGCTGCCCCCCCGGAGAGGCGATGCTATTGACATTAGAAAAGGGACATTCGCTTTATCTCTGCCAGTTTCATGAAGATGTGTAAGAGGAGGCATCAGAGAGCAGGTCCTTACCAGACACGGAATCTTCTGGCACCCTGATTTTGGATTTTCTAGCCTCCAGAACTGTGGGCAATGTATTTTTATTGTTTACAAATCACCAGGGCTGGGATATTTTGTTAAAGCAGCTCCAATGGACTAAGACGTTTACCAAAGTAAACATAATTATTACTCCTACAGTCCATTTGTTGAACTCTAATGAGTCAGAATGAGCAAAAACATTTACCAAGAAAGCTGGCCTGATAAAAGCAATGTTTCTGGTGGAAGATACTTTGAAACCTGAAGATCAAGTGTTTCAGAGTCTGAGCTTCTGTACAAGGTGGAACTGTCAAATACATACCCATTGACGGTACATTTCCGCACATCAGCTAAAGAGAGTACCCTGTATTTATCCTGCATACTGCCCTGGGCATGCTATGCAAGTGAGGTGGCTTAAGCCGTGCTATGTGATGTTGACAGTGATGACTTTTATACAAAGTCAGATAAAACTTTTTCTGGGATTGGTTTATTAAGAAAAATCTGTCAACACTTTACTATATATAACCAGCCACGAGTGTTAAAGTTATTGTTACCACGCAGTGCTCTTGGCATTCGTGAAAAGATCCACTATCATCTCCAACCTCTCAGGAGGAGAAATGTTACTTAGCAAACACTAGTATTTTATGGTGATTATTTTTATGTATCTTTTTTATAATTAAAACACATATAATACAGGCCGCTACAATTTCTTTTCAGCTAAAATGTCCTTGTCACCAGAGTTAAGTTTGCAAGGGTCGTCCCATCACGGGGCCTGTAAGGCCAGGACAGAGAGCAGGCCCTGGCGCCGTGGATCTGCATTCGCTCCATAGTGCAGCCCTCACTGTGTCATGTATGTGAAAAGGTCACGATGCACAATGTCATATTTGAGAATTATACAGACTACTTGAGGCATTCATTGAAAACTGGAAGATGGGCATATTTAGAATCTATAATAAAATAATGACCAATTACAGAGGAAAACAATATTTCATTTACTGGGAGCCATAAAGACATCTGGTAAAGAAAAAAGTATTAGTATTATTGGATAATTAATATGATACAGAATTTCCATTCGGAATTGTTAACGACTGAGGTAACAAAAAGTATGGAAAACAACTCTCTTAAAGTAAATGTGTCAAGCAGAGGCTTAGACTGCTCCTCCTGGGCGGTTTTACTGAGTGATTTGATGTTATCAGCAACCATGGCCTTTTTACTTGTTTGCTGAACCAGTGCAGGTGACCCTCCCAACTGACCCAGCCACTCGATGTAGGTGTGGACAGACAGTTCTGCCGTCACACTATTAGATCTGAGCACCAACTACAGGCTGAATACCTCTACTCTGAAACACATGGACCAGACACACTTCAGGCTGTAGATTTGGGGAGGGTTGCAGTATCTTGTGGGTGGAACCCATGTCTACACATGAAATTCCTTAAGTACATCTTAGACATACTGTCCCCAACCAATTTACACAGCAGTTGTCGTGTAGCTGTGGTTTTTGAGTGCAGATGTTGGTGACTCAGGTATGGGAGTCTTTGCACTGAGGCATCGGGCTGGGGTGTAGGGTGGGGAATATTTCTGGTTTCAGGTGGAATTTTAGGTGTGGCTGCTCATCCTGTACAATATGCCTTGTCCTGCTTCAGGTCTGGAACAGGCAGGGGGTTATCTTTCCTCACTATGAACAAGATTACACGACTAAACACCAACTCTCCCTCTCACCCTTAAATAAGGTATCAAGGTAGGAAAGTAGGAAAACCAGGAGAGAACTGTCCCAAAGCATTAGACAGTTCCAGCTAGTGTTCCTGGAGTAAAGTTATCTAAGGCAGTGGTCTTCAAATCATGTATGATGAGAGCACTTTGGTGAGGAATGAACCAGAAACAACACAAGCAACACAGCGAGATTAAATGCTCACGGGTTCAGCCCTGTGTGTGTCCTGCTCAAAGGAGACAGTGGATGCGGGCCCTGGGTAAGAAATTGTGAAAGCAATTCCTGAATGGACTAAGGGAAGTAAACAGACAGTGTTTTCATTACCTCCAGAGTCTTAACCATATAAAAGTCATAAAGTCATTGTATTTCGCCTCAAAATACCATTTTGGTATGTCTTTATATCATAAATGTATCCTATAATAATAATAATAATAATAATGATGATAATAATAATAATAACCCACAGTCCACCTGTGCAATCCAGTGACTCTTTCAACATTACAGACAAGAATGGACAACTTGGGTATGCTTGCTTAGCTGGTGGCAATCAGTCTGCTTTAAACCGTGTTCTCACAAACACTCTTTAGCAACACGTGAGCTAGGACACAACTTCAGCATTCAGCGTTTAGCTGCATCAAATTTCGGGTCCTAACATGTGGTGGGATTTCCCAAACCATGACCTTAATAAAACATACCATAACCCCACTCTAACTCACATGCTTCCAAACACTGTCTTTCCCTAATAACCGACTAGTTAAATGGAAGATCATTTAAAACTAGACTGGACTATAGGAGCAACGGTGCCCACGGGACACCAGAGGCTGACTGACTAAAAGCCCAGGGCCAGGCTCGAGTTCTTTCTTTTAGATGTGGGCTAGTGAAGTCTCACTGACCAGGAAACACTACGAGATACTGCCACTGGTCTTGCTTACCCTCTAGCACTGGGCTGAGACCCTAACGCTGCGATACTGTACCCTTGAGCTATAGAACATGGTAAAAGCAAGCTGGCACGGCCTGGAAGCTTCGTTCCTACTGGCTAGCTTTCGTGATGCTGGAACGTGATGTACAGACTACCAGAAGAGAAAAGTAACCCCCAATCTCACCCAGCTATGAACCCTGTGAGCCGCAGCAGTGAACACCCAACAAGCCACACCCACTGCTGTGACACTGAGATGTTTCTGATTGCATGTAAGTCCCACTCCACAAGATGAATCCTTTTCCTGGCACCATTATGGGACCAAGAATCTATAGAGAGACAGGTCATAGACCCTACAGGAGTACCTGCTGCGGTGCTGCTGGACGGGTATGGGATTAAACCTATGACGAGTGACTTAGTGCTGTGCCCACAGATCGGTACACCTCCCAAGGCAGTAAATGGCTCGCAGAGGCCCACAGCTGGCTGAGGTGCTGCGAGAAAGACACTGAAGAATTTTCAGCCTTAAAGGGAATAAATATTCCTCCTCCTCCTCCTCCTCCTCCTCCACCACCACCACCACCACCACCACCACCACCACCACCACCACCACCACCACGGCCCCCCTCCCTTGCCTCAGGGGCCATTGCAGAAAGAGGAGGCAGAAGTGTGTTAGGGCCAGAGGTGGTGGCAGATTATAAAGACACAGTGCTTGTCCTCTGAACGCTGTAGAGTGGCTGTGCCTATGAGCTCATAGAAGTTGGGACAGAGTGCACAGAACCTGTGCAAACCTAAGGCACAGCAAATCCCAAACGCAGACAAGGAGGCTGGCCCAGTCCTGCCCCCTAGCTGGAACCCCTGCAACTGTTAGCTGCCAGGAGTGGGAGAGACAGTTTTCCCTAGGTTAACTATGCTCCAGCGGAAAACCACACATCCCAGAACATTCAGGCAGCTCAGACTGGTTTCAAAAGAGTTGTTGTTGTTGTTGTTTTTAAAAAGGACACGAAGTTGAGTGTAGGAATTGGGGTACACCTGGGAAGGGTTAGAGGAGGAACATATGAATGACTGATAAAACTAACTTCAAACATTCAGGCTGTTTGCTTCCTATTAGAGTGGCCACGCCGCTGGAATAAAGGTGACACTGTTGGAATATTAGGCCTTCTGGTTCCAAAGAGATCTCCATCTTTTAAAAGTGCAAAGCTAAAAACAAGACAGAAGTACAAAGCTAAGCAATTCAGGGTTCACCACATACCATTATAAAATTATAGTGACTAGTCTCAGATAGCTTCAAGTTCTTTAAATGTTACAGATGCGTTTGTGTTTAATTTGCATACTTTAATATTATATATTTCTGTATACTACAAAAATGCCACTAAAAGGTGGGGCATGGTGGCATACACCTTTAATCTCAGCACTTGGGAGGAAGAGGTAAATGGATTCCTGTGAGGTCCAGGGCAGCCTAGTCTACATAGTGAGCTCCAGGACAGGAAAAAAAAAATCCTGTCTTAAAAAAATTCCTGTAGAAACACAAAATCTTTAGACTTGATCCTGAGAGCCTATCTGACTCAGGTGCTATTATTTTATTCCTGACTGTTGAGATAATGAACTTACTGACTCAGCTGGGCTGGCTTGTGAGGAAGTCCCAGTGACCCATCTGTCTCTGCTTGGTTTACAAGCATGTACAACCACACCCAGCTCTCCCGGTGGGTGCTGGGACTGAGTGTGGCCTGTACTGTACAGTGGGCATTTGCCTGTACTTCCTGCCCAGACTTTACCTTTATAACTGCCCTCTCAGTAAGTTTTAAATCTTGCTGTAAAGTCTGCTGTTCTCATAGTCAAACTCCAATAGTTTTCCAAACAGATTAAAAGAGTATTTATAGCTTTTGCATCATTATCCTGGAAAACACAAACACACAAGAAATCAGAAGATAAGAATAGAGAACCACATTTACAGAGGAATCAAAACACGGCTTTGAACCCTAGCGTGGACTTGCACTTTCTTCCCTAGGGCACAGGATCTGCATCGAGGACTGCAGAAAAGTTGTGCATAACAACAACAACAACAACAACAACAGTCTTGAAGATCAAGTATAAAGTGCATGGTTTTGTGTAACAGTCCTTGCTTAGAAACATGCATAAATGTGAACTATCCTTCACTCTAATGTGCTATGTAATCTCCTAGAGGTCCATGGCCATTAAATCACCCAAGTGTTATTACTGCCGGCTCTCCTGTTGGTTGGGCTATTTTCAAACATTACCAGTCCCTCTGATCTTCCTTAATGTTAATTAAGTTTAAAGATTCCAATCCTAAGGAGAGCCAAAAAAAAACAAAAAAAACAAACAACAACAACAACAACAAAAAAAAAACCTTTTGTATCATAATAGTGACATTATGTTACAATTTTACAATTCGGAAGAAAACAAGTTTCCCTTTCAAGAAGAAAGAAGAAACAACCAACCACCAAACCACCTTTGGAACACAGTGAACAAAACCAATCTTAAAACGTTTATTATGTGACTTCTCGAGTCCTACAGAGGGAATACAGCATGGTGTCTCTTGTTAATGACAGTGTCAGACACTTAAAAGGCCTGCTAAGGAGATACACTTAAGTATTCGGATCCGGCAAAAAAACGACAAGACAATAAAGGGAGGAGATGGAGGGCTTGGACACTGTGGCGGTCTGGTGACAGTCAGATGATGATGGTCTACCAGTTTGTGGGGAACCCCAGACAGTGAGTGAGATCAAGGAGAACTGAGCTTTCAACAGGCGAACTGTCTGAGAAGTATTTTAAAGTACGTTACGTTTGTAACTCCCCAGTTCCTCTAATGGAGGATACAGGACCCAGAACCCTCTGTAGGTAGCAGTGTGTCCTTTTATATCGCTGAGGTGTTTAATGCTAATACTCTATTCCCTAACCACATTCCTTTAGTTCTTGAGTTTTGTGTTTAAGCAGATCAACATTCCCCATTGATCTTTTCCTATGTTTAGTTCTCCTGTCTTTGACTGACAGGATTTAGTGACCAACATTTCATGACACAGAGTCATTAATTTTTAAAAGTGACTCACAACCATTAGGCTCTTTACCTTGAGAGCCTCGCTTTGGATTCAACGTTGGCTACTATGAAGGCCTGAACAGCCTGTCTCCAGTCTTAGTGGCTTTGTGGCTTGTGTTTAGCACAATGTATGCAGTCTTCATTGTTTGCCCCGTGACTCCCCAGCTCTGTCCTTGACTAAGCATGTTTGTTTCTAATTTCTAGTCCCAGCCATCTACGCTAGTGCACTCTACACAGCAAGGGCCGGCCATTCTCAAGCTGAGCTCTGCAGATGATGCTGACTTCTTACATTTACACAGAACCTGACCTTCAAGGCCTTTTCAAATATTCTAATTATCAGACACAGTTATTTGAATGATTATTGTCTGAGCTGAAGCAGTGCCTCCTGTTACTCCACTCTAATCTCACTCACCTGTGTTCAAATGTGAAGGGCACCTTTGACCTTTCCCTCTCCCACAGCTTGATGACTCCATTTCTGACAACCTTACAGCCCTGCCCCCTTTCTCTAGTCAGCCTGCTAGCTCAGTCTCTATAGATCATATACATACCAAGCTACACTGCTCAAACCTAGCTCAGTCTCTATACACCATACAGATACTAAGTTACACTGCTCAAGCCTAGCTCAGTCTCTATACACCATACAGATACTAAGTTACACTGCTCAAGCCTAGCTCAGTCTCTATACACCATACAGATACTAAGTTACACTTCTCAAGCCTAGCTCAGCCTCTATATACCATACAGATACTAAGTTACACTGCTCAAGCCTAGCTCAGTCTCTATATACCATACAGATACTAAGTTACACTGCTCGAGCCTAGCTCAGCCTCTATATACCATACAGATACTAAGTTACACTGCTCGAGCCTAGCTCAGTCTCTATACACCATAGAGATACTAAGTTACACTGCTCAAGCCTAGCTCAGTCTCTATACACCATACAGATACTAAGTTACACTGCTTGAGACTGCTAGCTCAGTCTTTATATATCATACAGATACTAAGTTATACTGCTTAAGACCACCTTTCTTCATAAAACAGTCTCCATCACCATTATGCCATTGACCATCTCATCTCTGTTCCTATTTCTATAATAGGGCTAACTAACCTTCTGTTGTTAAGTTTTAAAGTCTGTTACCTCCCCCTTGGCTCCCACCACCACCCTCTCCCTGCCCACGTCTGTGTAAGTCTTTAGTTTACTCGTCTTGGTCTCTTTAACACTCAGAGCCTACTTGTGCACGTCCCATGGCAATTCCTCCTGCCAGAGGACATCTTCTCTGACTTTACTCTTCACCTGACCTCTGACCTCTTCCTCGCTGGCCTAATTGGAGGCACTCTTGCACAAAAGCATCTCCTCCGTCTGCAAAATCAACTTGAAACACTAAGATGACTGTGGAAACTGAGTCCAAATGCTTTCCTTTCTGAAGATTACTCTGTTGCCATAGTTTTTGTTGTTGTTGTTTCCTGTGGGCTGTTTGCCACCTGGGCGTAGAGCTCAGTGAGAAAGCTTGCAAACCATCCCAGCAAAACCCATGTAACTATACCACAACAGCAAAGGGAAGAACAGGGTGCCTGCCTCCGGGCTGTTCTGTGGCTGAGTGGGAGCCAGGTGTGAAGACAGTTAAAGGAATCCATTCAGTTTGGTAAGAGAAAAAGGGCTTCTCTAAGTTGGGGAAATCTTTCAAGTATGGGTGAAGAAATGAGTAGGAATTAACTCTGCAGAAAGACAACAGGTTCCAAGGCAGGAGAAGCCAGAGAGAGACAGAAGTTAAAAAGAATGTGGGGATGCTGGTGAGGAGGTGCATCTGTATGGCCAGCAGTGGGAGGCAGAAGGGGGAAAAGTGCATGCGCACTTAAAGTTCATATGAGCTTTATCCTGGAATGGAACAGTATCAAGTCAGGACCACCACTAACCCTGAAACAGGTAAGAAGGTAAGATTATGAAATCAGTAAGAATTCTAAATATAAGTGCTTAGCATTCTGTGTGTGTGTGTGTGTGTGTGTGTGTGTGTGTGAGAGAGAGAGAGAGAGAGAGAGAGAGAGAGAGAGAAAGGGAGAGAGGAGGAGGGAGAGGCAGGGGGAACAGAAATGGAGAAGTGCTTTCCATCTATGCATCAGGACCTGAGCCAGGTCCCTAGAGCCTAAGTAAAAGGCCCAGCAGGGTGTCTGTAAACCAGTATTTGAGAAGGCAGAAATGGGGGCATCCCTGGGCTTGCTGTCCAGCCAAATCAAGCTCAAAAACTAATGTAGCATGCTCAGGAGAGGGGTCAGGGGTTAAGAGCACTTGCAGCATTACTGAGTTTGGGTCCCAGCACCAACATGGCATCGTACTATACCTACAGTTCCCTGGAGGCCTCTCGTCTTCTTCTCACCTTCATGGTATGTGCGGAATACATGTGTATTTGTAGGCAAAGATTCATACACATAAAATAAAAATAAATACATATTTTAAAAAAGAGGTATATGGTTGTGTTGGTTTGAAAAAGAATGACTTCCTGGGCTCATAAATTTGAATGCTTAGGGAGTCCCACTATTTGAGAAGGATCAGCAGGATTAGGAGGTGTGGTCTTGATGGAGGAAGTGTATCACTGGGCTTTGAGGTTTCCAAAGCCCATGCCAGGTCCTGGCTGCCTCTCTCCCTGTGGATGAGGTTGTAGGTCTCAACTATTTCTCTGATGCTACGCCTGTCACCATGCTCCCCACTGTGATGATAATGGATAAGTGTTCGAATCAGCAAGCAAGTCCCCAACTAAATACTTTCTTTTAAATGCCTCTATCATGGTGTCTCTTCACAACAATACACCAGTGACTAAGACAATGGCTCAGTGGGCTCAGTGCCTGTCACGTGAGTCTCCTACCAGAACCCACACAAGGGATGGTCAAGTTGCCCTCTGACCTTCACATGTGTATCACAGTACACGTATCATGGCCTCCAAACACATAGATACAATAATGAAAAATGTTTTTAAAAAATGAGGTTCAGAGCAAATGAATAAGACACATGTCAACCTTTGGCCTCGACATGAATGGACACACATGTATGCATGTATGTACACATACCTAACTCAAAAGAAGACAAGGGCCCATTTTAATTAATTTTTTAAATGAAACATTCTAGAATGTATTAATCCAGTGAGAAGCCCCATCTCTGTTGCCACATGTGTCACGTGTTCATTTCCATGCCTTTCCCCCCATAAGATCTCCCACATGGGAAGCTATTTGACAAAACCAACAAAACCAAACCTAGGACTAATTTATATTGCTCTTCCACCTCACTGTAACAGGCAAGAAATTTCAAACTGTGATTACAAGTATGAGTTATTTCCTCTAAAACTGTAATCATATGTCACAGGTAAAACCAACAGAGGTCAGGGCGACACACCCAAAGAGTGATAGAAAGGACTTCCGCTGTTTCTGTACAGCAATGACTGCATGTGCACCCCTGTACGCGTGGCAACATGTCATCCTCATGACACTGGGAGGGGAAGCTTTCACAGAAAAGGAAACCCAGGCCTATAGAATAAGCAAGCATCTCCTTAAACCACATACATCTAAAAGCCACAGAGTCTGCGATGGTACCCATGGCAACAAAGCACTTAGATAATGTTTAGTCATAATGGACTTCGAAGATACAGCACAGCAAAGTATCTGAATATGTTTAATACTGAGTAGCTTATTAAAATGGTAATATTTTATAGTTAGTTGGTTGAAGAAATGTATCATTAGCTGAAAGGCAGACCCGTGTAGAAGAGGCTATGTGGATTCAGAAATCTTAAAAGTTCTCTTTATCAGTTCTCTATATCAGGTCATGGGTGAGGTATCAAGCCACAGCATTTCAGTTATACCAACCGCACCCTGGCACTTTAAATGCCCACCCCCACACTCTTATATGTCACATGTAAAGCAGACAGCTGGCACACCATGAGCAGAAGACAGAAGTTCTGGGTACTTCCTAAAGCAACTGGCTAGTTAGGGAACTGGTCCTCCCAAGAGTAGAAAATGCACTAACGTGAGAGCTGTGCTTTACACCTGAGAGGAGTCAAGTGCCCCCCTCTTCAGGTCTGAGTATGCCGTATACACTGTACTATAGTGTCCAAGCTGGACTGGGCCCTTTAATGCCAGCACTCCATTGGCAGCAGCAGGAGAATCTCCGTGGATTCCAGGTCTGCCTGCTCTGCGTGGTGAGTTCCAGGACAGTCAGGTCAACATAGAGAATCTGTCTAAAAAAAAAGAAGCAGGGCCCAAGAGGCTCTTATGACACAACATTTACCCCACAGAAAAATGCTGCTCAACTCCACTCAGCCCATCGCCCTTCTTATATCAAGAGCTGCAACTAGTGAGTCTGGGTGAGTGGAATCTTAGTCTGTTGTCCCGGGTTGAAATATCAACAAACTGCTCTAGTAAACAAAGTAGCCATTATTATAACCGAGAGAGGAGCTACACAAATTCACCAGAAGCTGCAACATGGTGTGGCCCACCCCGTTGGGGACCTCAGCATGCTGGTTCCTGCACAGATGCGCTGACACGAACTGGGGTGTGAAGGAGGGGCAGCTGGAGCAGTTAACATGAACACTCGAGTATCTGGGAGAAGGAACTGAGGAGAGGACATTCTTTTGGTCTCTGTACAGGGTTAAAGACCCACCACTTGCAAGGAAATTTTGAGTATTCCCTGAATACAAATAACTTGTTCTGAGCTCTGAAGTGTGTAAACCCCAAATGACTGATAAATGTGATTATTGTTTCTATTTAAACCTTCAATGGTGACTTCAAATGTAGCTACAGGTAGAATAATTTTGGAAGACCCTCAGCAGTACTAGTTTATAAGGACCAGAAAAGAACGTTATCAGTAAAGAAGAACTAGAAAATCTTGCCAAAACTCTGTAATAACATGTTAGACTTTGATATTTAAAAGGTTGAGGGTAAAAATACATGGCATCAACTTAAGAGAAAACAAACACTGAAAGCATTCAGGTTACTGCCACATGCAAAATGCATTCTTTGAACAGTTTACATCAAGAAAAAGCGTGTTTGTCCCCCCCCCCCCCCCGCACTAACTTTAAATTAGCTGATACACAAGCCACAGCTCATACTAAACTTCTGTTTGGTTTCCAAGAATAGCCTCCTTCCTTTTTTTTTTTTTTTTTTTTTTTTTTTTTTTTTTGAGGGGGCGGGGTGGGAAGGCTAGCTTTTAAGAGAGGAAGAGAAATGCACTCTTTCAACGTAAATGTCACAAGCGTGTTTCTATATGCCAAACCTCGTGAATGTTATGTGGTCTTCGAATTATTTGCCAATGTGCCTTTAAAGTTTTGCACTAATTCATTTCTGCCAACCTCCTGACAACATTTAATCTTTTCCGCGACAAGAAAGGGCCCCTTAACTAGTATTGACACTGTCACAAGATATGTACGTGCGAATTCTGGCTGTCAAACCTCTGAAGGGTGGATTTAAGCGCGCGCTCACTCTGCACAGACGTGCCTCCACTTAGACAGCTCCCCTTTCCCTAGCGCCCACCTACTCATCCCTTCTCTTCTTGCAAGTTTGAAACTTTGTTTTCTCTGGGGTCCAGAAGGAGCGCTACCAATGTCCTAGAAACAAAGGGCTGAGCTGGGGGTTAACGGGCTGCCCAATTTTACTTGTGAAACAAAGCCCGCAAGTCTGAGCCCCGGAAGGAGGTGGTGTAGCCCGGGCGAGCCAGGGACCGGGATCGCCGCAGCCACCGAGCCCCCGTGCGCCCCGCTCTGCTCACCGCTTCACGCGGATGATCTGGTCCCGCATGGGCTTGATATCCTGGAAGCTCTGCTGGTTGACCAGGCTGTAGACCAGGATGAAGCCCTGGCCGTTCTTGATGTACAGGTCCCGCATGGACGCGAACTGCTCGGTGCCCGCCGTGTCCAGGATCTCCAACACCGAAGGCGACGAGTCCACCTCGATCTCCTTGCGGTAGAAGTCCTCGATGGTGGGGTCGTATTTCTCAATGAAGGTGCCGGTCACGAACTGCACGGTCAGGGCGGATTTGCCTACCCCGCCCGAGCCCAGCACCACCACTTTGTACTCGCGCATCGTCCCTGCGCGGCCGCCGCCGCCGCCGCCGCCCGCGACATAGACCTGCGCCCGCGCGCCGCGCCCCGACCCCGCGGCCCCGCCGCCCTTACGGACACGCCGGCTCACGGCCGCGGCAGCGCCCTGGGCGCCGGCAGCGGAGCTACAACTGAGGGAGCAGCGCGCGGCCCTGTAAGCGGGCCAAGCCGGAGGACGATGCAGCCTGGAGGGCGCCGGCAGCAACGGAGCTCGAGCCCGAGCCGGAGCCGCCCGAACCGCGGCCCCGCAATGCCGCCCGCCCCGCCCCTCGCGCCTCCACGCCCAGCACCCGCCGCCGCCGCTGCTGCCGCCGCCGCTTCCCTAGCGCTGGAGCGCGCGCCCGAGCCCAGCCGCAGCGCTGCCAGGGGCGGAGCCAGCCTGGTGGGCGGAGCATAGAGGAAGGCCCTCCTCTCGCGCCGTCGCCTAGCGACCGTCGGCGCGCTCTAGCGAGACTCGGCTTCCGCAGACGTCTGGCAACACCCAGCCCTACAGGCCTCCGTACTGCGTCTGCGCGCTCTCCTCCTCCCGATGGCGGGCGACGTCAGACTCCCACGCTCAGGGTTTGCTGGAGGTGACAGTAGAGGAATGGTGGGCACAGGGAGACATGCGCACCGTGCTTGGGGGGCCTCACGACGGGCCAGCCTGTGGCCGACATCACTCAGCTTGTCAGCCTTCAGAGAGCTTTGGCTTTAACTCGTTATACGTAACAACGTGAGCCTTAAGGGCCGCTGCCATAAGTTACACAAGCAAATCGAAGCTCCGCTAGTCGGCGGCGCCCAGCCTACACGCAACCTGGTCCGCGCCCGATGACGTCACCGGCACGCCCTCTAGCCCCACCCTCCTCGAGTTTGACGTAAGCCGAGCTCCTCCCCTGCACTGGTAGACAGCCACGGGCGCCTGGAAAACCTGGAGCTCGGATCCGCCAGCCACCGTCAAGAGACCCCCCCCACACCCCTCCAGAGCAGCTCAGCAACAGCCTGCGGGGATGTCGATGCGGAAGCTCGGATTCACTGTAGCCAATCAGGTTGCGGGTCTGGACTCCAGACTACCACTCTTGACCAATGAGAAGACGTCTCATCTTGCTAGCCGATTGGTGTAAGACCCAGTGATAGACTGAGCCAACTCCCCTCCGGGGCTGGCGGGGCTGCGTTTGCGCTTGCGCACGCTCTGATAACCAATCGTAAGCCAGCTGAGGAGAGACGGCGGGCTGAGGGGAGCCAATCAAATCCCTCCCGGTGCTCTGCCACTCAGGTCTGAGGTATAGAGACAGTGCAGGGCTGCCAGGGAACTGGGAGGGGCGGGGCTGGAGCGCCCGACTCCCGGGTGTTCTGGCACAGGAGCGGGTTGCGTTGGCTGGGGAAAGGGATGATTTCTGTTCTAACGTCGCCTCCGTGGCATTCTGCCTGGAGATGGGCATGGAAGTGGTGGCAAAGGATGCGGGCTGGATCGTGGGCTGAATCGGGAAAACAGGGACTTTTGTCTTCAGGGTGAGACATTTTCCGGGCCCTCTGGAGACATCCATCTGGCAGCAGTTGCAGCGGTCCTCCGTTCGAGCCTCCTAAAATGTGTATTTTCTACCCTGTGGTAAACCAGCTTATCTTTGCCCTCCCCCGATCTTCGTCATACACTCCCAGCCATAATCGCAAATTTATGAAAAATTACACCCTCCAGCCTGCAATAACTGGTCATCGCATTTATCTTCATTAAACCATGTTCTTGAAATGACAACTCTGGTCATTACTGCCTCATACTTTTCAGAAGGCTGTATTCTTTTTCAATTCTGTCAGAGTTCGGTGTGCCCCTCCACCATTCTGATTTCCCACAAGGTCATTGTAGAGTGGATTTCAGTCTGGGCTCCTCTAACAGCGGGACATTCTTTTATATCTTTTCTGTCACTTGTCAAAGTACAAAAATGTATTCTGATATAGGAGTTCCCGACTGCCTATTGTTTCTGAACGTTTAAGCATTCCATATGCTTGAATTACCTAGCCACAACATGACTGCAAATTTTTATTTCAAACAATGTAGAGCGCAAGTGCCTTGTCAAATTGAAAATGTCAGCTGCCGTCTCTCCTTCCTTCAGATTCATGGACGTTTGGTTCCAGGCCACCTCCAGAACCAAAAGCCTGCAAATCAAATCCCGTATATGAAATGGCATATTCGTACTTAACCTACACACTCTCTTGTATATTCCGGTTCTCTCTAGATTCCTTGTCTGTCTGATATACTGTAAATGTTAGGCTAATAGTTATGATACAGTCTTTGGGGGGAATGAATCATAACAAACCTACTGTTCCGTACAGTTCTCCATCCCCCCCCCACCCAGTATTTTTGAGTTGCTGCTGTTTGGATGCATGGATATGAAGTCTGCCGATATAGCTCAGGTCCGTCATTCTCAATTGTGTACTATGAAGTTTTGAGAAGTTGAAACTTAGAGAATAGGCAGTGAAGAAACTGTAGGAGGGAAGCATCAGGAACGTTTCATGGGAGTCAAAACTGAAGGGGATCTGCTCTCTCATTCTAATTTAATCATGTAAGAACATGAACTAAAGTCGAGGGAGCCTCGTTTCATGTCTGAATGACTCTGACAGCAATGTTTCAAGAAGCTGATACAGGAGGTCAGTAGCTGGATTTTGGAAGTCTAGTTTTCTGTGAGACTAGTAGGCTGGGTTGTGATTACTTCAGCTCCATAGCAGCTAGTTTTGTGAGGAAAAGCAGAATGCTTCCAGTACAACCAAACCATGTGTATGGGTGATAACATTTTCAGGTGTCAAGGGAATTAAGTAGAGCCTAGAAGCATCACATGTTCTTTGTGGATATGACAACCAGTATTGGTAGCCTTTCTCACCGCTGTGACTAAGTACTTAACAAAAGCAACTTAAAGGAGGAAAAGTTTATCTCCCCCAGTGCCTCACAAGACAGAGTCCATCGTCACGGTTGGAATAGTTAAGCAGTGGGTGGCTAGCTTCCTGTGGCCAGAGTGGGATGCTGTTCACTCACATCTCAGATGCTCTGGAAGAAGGGAGTTCTGAATCTCAGTCCTCCCCTTTCCCTTATCAATCCAGTACCCTAGCTGGTGGGGTGGGTAGAAATGCATTCAAGGTTGTTCTTCCCTGCCCTCAACCAGTCCTCTGGACAATTCCTCACAGACATGCCCCAGAGTGCCTCACTGTGCCTTGGGTATTTCTTAATCCCGTCTAACTGGCAACTGAAAGTAACTATCACTATCTATGCCCTGTTTAGTCTCTGCCCTGTTTAGTACACAGTCTACCTATGCACTGTCTAGTACACAGTCTATCTGTGCAGTGTCTAGTACGTAGTCTATCTGTGCACTGTCTAGTACACAGTCTATCTGTGCAGTGTCTAGTACACAGTCTCTCTGTGCACTGTCTAGTACACAGTCTATCTGTGCAGTGTCTAGTACACAGTCTATCTCTGCAGTGTCTAGTACTCAGTCTATCTGTGCAGTGTCTAGTACACAGTCTATCTGTGCACTGTCTAGTACACAGTCTATCTGTGCACTGTCTAGTACTCAGTCTATCTATGCAGTGTCTAGTACACAGTCTATCTGTGCACTGTCTAGTACACTGTCTACCTGTGCACTGTCTAGTACTCAGTCTATCTGTGCACTGTCTAGTACACTGTCTCTGCAGTGTCTAGTACACAGTCTATCTGTGCAGTGTCTAGTACACAGTCTATCTCTGCAGTGTCTAGTACACAGTCTACCTGTGCACTGTCTAGTACACAGTCTATCTGTGCAGTGTCTAGTACACAATCTACCTGTGCACTGTCTAGTACACAGTCTACCCGTGCACTATCTAGTACACAGTCTATCTCTGCAGTGTCTAGTACACAGTCTATATGTGCACTGTCTAGTACACAGTCTACCTGTGCAGTGTCTAGTACACAGTCTATCTGTGCAGTGTCTAGTGCTCAGTCTATCTGTGCAGTGTCTAGTACACAGTCTACCTGTGCACTGTCTAGTTCACAGTCTATCTGTGCAGTGTCTAGTACACAGTCTATCTGTGCAGTGTCTAGTACTCAGTCTATCTGTGCAGTGTCTAGTACACAGTCTATCTGTGCACTGTCTAGTACACAGTCTATCTGTGCACTGTCTAGTACACAGTCTATCTGTGCAGTGTCTAGTATACAGTCTATCTGTGCACTGTCTAGTACTCAGTCTATCTATGCAGTGTCTAGTACACAGTCTATCTGTGCACTGTCTAGTACACTGTCTCTGCAGTGTCTAGTACACAGTCTCTCTGTGCACTGTCTAGTACACAGTCTATCTGTGCAGTGTCTAGTACACAGTCTATCTGTGCAGTGTCTAGTACACAGTCTATCTCTGCAGTGTCTAGTACACAGTCTCTCTGTGCACTGTCTAGTACACAGTCTATCTGTGCACTGTCTAGTACTCAGTCTATCTAGTAGAATGTGGAGCTGAAAATCTAGATATGGTTATTTATGGTGTGGGCCTGTTTTAGGATTTGGATCCATGAACTAAGCAAATCTTTTTGTGATTCCTCGTTCTGCCTGAGTTGGGAGACTGTCAATTAAAGTGGGGATAATAAAAACTGTCACAAGCTGTGGGTGGCTCCCTAGTCGCATGACCTGGTGTTTCTCAGGCTTCTCTCTCTTACATTTCCTCAGCCTTTCTGCATTTCCCTGAGGTGTCAAGAGGGCAGCCTATAATATGGTGTCTGTAATTCATCTGTTTCCCATTCTGACAGTCTTTTATCTTATGAAAGTAGTTTGTTTGTTTGCTTGCTTGCTTGTTTTGTTTTGTTTTGTTTTTGTTTTTGTTTTCTACCAACATAGAAAACAAAACCTGTGAGCAGGAGTATATTTTCTTACCTGTCCTGGCTTGGGTGAGGACATGGTCCTGGTTTGTGGCATGTAGAACACTGCTGGAAAGGTGAATCGCTCAATAAGATGCATGTCAGGGTGGATGTGGTGGCATATAGCTCCGATCCCAGTTACCAGGATTTTTAAGCACAGCAGTGTTCAAAATTCAAGCTTGCCTAGGCTACATGGAGTTCAAGGCCAAGCTGGGAGATCTAACAAGGCCTGTTTATAAACTAAATCAAAAAGGTTTGAGGATATGGCTTCTTTGTGGGACATCTGCTGAGCATGCAGTGTAAAAGGCTTAGGTTCAACCCCCAGTACAAGAATAAAATAAAATTTGGCTGAAATATTGGTGTCTATGTCCTGATCTTACTTACGTTCATGTCTATGTCTATGTAAGCCCTATTCCAACAGTTGTTCCAAAAGCTTAGGTCTTCATTCATGTGCTGTGGGAAAGACAAAAGAAAATGTGGTAAGAAATTCAGTTTTACCTCAGAGGTGTAAACCTGTGTATGATAGTGGAGACCGAGCACTGAACACTGTCACCACAGGGTCCCTTTGGCTTTAGAAGTGTGTTGCTGGGAGAGAAAGAGAAAAAAAATGAAAACTTAATTTCTCTTCTCCCCACTGGATCTGAAGGGAGATCTCTCACCTATATCCAGATATCCTCAACTGTCACACTTGTGTTGCCATGGAAACCCAGCCAGCTCCTTTCTTTCTGTAAAACACGTTGAAAAGGATGGAATGGAATGGAAATGTACTGTGCTTTCTGACTCTGTGAGCCCAGCAAGACGCAAATGGCACAGAATTTAATACAGACAAGCCCAGTGGACACTGTGCCTCGACCAGTGTTTCCTGCTCTTTAAACCATGACTCCTCTCCCTCCCCACTAAAGCCTGGTGTCTCCTGAATCCTAAGCAAAAGGCCACCGAGCTCCTGACACACGGTGCTGGTGATCATGAAGGGGACGGGACCTGTCTAGGCCCCTGAGGCTCCACAGGGCTGAGACAAATCTGCATCCACAAAGCTTAGAAAACAGAGGGGGCGAGATACACACATCCTTATGAAAACTTAACATCTTGTTACTCTTGAAAGGAAAGACTAGAACGTAGACACAGTGCACAACGGCTCTGAGAAAGAAATCTATTGGATAAAAGAGTTGGTATCTCAAACAGCAACTTAAGGAGGTCACTTCTGAAAGATGGCTTGGTGGTTAAGGGAGAAAAGAGAAGACCTGGCGGGTCTTAAGAGCTGGAGGTTCTTTGGGAACACAGCTGCAGTGTAGTTCCATTACCACGTTACCACACAGAGGGCGGTCGGTCAGTGCTGCTCACCTGCCCACCCGGCGCAACTCTCACACTTCCCTCAGTCACTGCCAGAGGAACTGGGCTGAATCACACTGCCTGTTCACAGCAGAGTTTCACCTCAGCCCATGGTTATCCAGAATTAGATAACGTGGCCCTCTTCTTGAAAGACCCCCCGGAGTGGGGAGACCCTCACTCAAGTCTCGGGATGACTCGACCCCCCCCCCAAGTACTCACATAAGACCGTCCTTGCTGTAATCACATGAGGTTTATCGATACGAACCAGTGCACTGGGGTCGAGACTCATATCCCATGCAGGGGCAGTGGAGTTCGACCCCCAGTAGCTAAGAGAAGGGGAATTTAAAGGAAGAAACCACAACCCAAGCGGGTAAGGAGAGCGTCATTGGAAAAGTGTCGAGAATACCAGTGAAAAATCACAAGGAGGAGCTTCCTGTTTCTCAAGATTGTTTAACTTTATGGTCCGCCAATTCCTGGGAGGGAGTTGCCGAACCGGCCAATGTAATTACCCATTCTATGGTCCTAGGAGAAGCTTCCTGGAACATACAATTCCAGGGCCTAACCGGGTTTTTCTTCTACTCTGAACCTTTGTCTAGGGGGTGGGGGAGGCAAACTTAAAACTTCTACCTTTCATTCTCATGCTGATGGCGTCTGGGATTCAGGTCCAAGTACGCAGACACCTCATGTTTGAGCCCCGCAGAATGATGCTTAGAAAGCAGCAAGTGTCTGAGGGCATTTTCATCCTGTAAACATGCTCAGTGCAGCGCGAAGGCATGACATTCGTGGGAACTTTTGTTTTCTGCACTCTTGGGATACAGTAGTAAACAGTTGACCAGAAGAGCTTCATTCTAGCCGGAGAGATAAACATTATACTGTCAACGACCTCTGGAGTAGCTTTAATTAACGCAGATAAGACATCAGATTTTAAAAGGGGTTGTAATACAATACAAGCAATGAAATATCATACAATATGTAAAGAATTAAAAATGCAGAAATAGTTTCCCTGATAATACCATATATAATTCATACAAGAATATAGAGGTCAAGAAAAATGGAGACTCAGGAGAGGGTTAGCCCCAGGTTACCTAAGGTGGGTTAGCATAGAGTCCAGTTCTGAAGGAAGTGGCCAAGGACGGCTCTGATGGATAGAAGTAAAGGAGGAAAGGGGTGTTGGGGATGTAATTGTTTTGCTTTATCAGTAAGTGAAACGCGCTAAAGCAATTTCTCCTTAAACTTGAAGGCTTGCTCCAGATTGTTGTATGATTGAGGACAGTTTCCTGTGTGTTTCCTTCCTCTGTCATGTCCCATGTCTGATCCTAGGATCTCTAATGCAAAAAAAATGGTCAAAATTTCAGGCTTGCCATGTGTGTCACTGGGGCTTTGA
This sequence comes from Rattus norvegicus, assembly GCF_021556685.1. NCBI lineage: Eukaryota > Metazoa > Chordata > Mammalia > Rodentia > Muridae > Rattus > Rattus norvegicus. The sequence continues at coordinate 103,205,497 of NC_141548.1, read as the reverse complement.
AGTTCAAATATTCAAGCCAGACCCAGTCTCTCTCCCTCTCCCTCTCCCTCTCCCTCTCCCTCTCCCTCTCCCTCTCCCTCTCCCTCTCCCTCTCCCTCTCCCTCTCCCTCTCCCTCTCCTTCCTCTTCCTCTTCTTCTCCTTCTCTTCTCCCTCTCCCTCTCCCTCTCCCTCTCCCTCTCCCTCTCCCTCTCCCTCTCCCTCTCCCTCTCCCTCTCCCTCTCCTTCCTCTTCCTCTCCTTCTCCCTCTCCCTCTCCCTCTCCCTCTCCCTCTCCTTCTCGCTCTCCCTCTCCCTCCCTCCCTTCTACCCCTTCTCCTCCCCCTCCCCCTTCCCCTCCCTTCCTTCTTCCCCTTCCCCTCCCCCTCCCCATTCCCCTCCCTCTCCCTTCCTACTGCCTGTAGATCCAGATACAGAACACTCATCTACCTCTCCAGCACCGTGTCTGCCTGCATGCTGCCATGCTTCCTGCCATGACAGTAGTGGATCATGGACTAGACCTCCAAACCGTAAGTTTGCCCCAGTTAAATGCTTTCTTTTATAACGGTTACCGTGGTCACGGTGTCTCTTCACAGCAATGGAAACCCTAAGAGACGTTCAATCCCCACTACAAGAATAAAATAAAATGGAAGATTTAGGTGAACTATTGGTGTCTCTGTCCTGATATTAGTCCCATCCATGCCTATGTGTGTAAGCTCCATTCCAACAGCAGTTCCAAAAGCTTGTATTTCTTTCATGTGTTTGTGGGAAGACAAAAGAAAACATGGTAAGAAATTCAGTTTTGCCTCAGATGTGTAAACCTGCAGGACAGTGGAGACCTAGCGCTGAACACAAATCTATTGGCATTTTTTGACTTTCTACAATGTCTTGGGCAATGGGAGTTGTGGAACAAATATGGGACAGTGCCTGGTGCATACGCAGTTCCCACGCACTACTGCTGCAAAGAGGAGCCCCTTTAAGGCTACCCTTGGGGTGCCAAAGGTGGGTAGCACATTGTACCTCTGATGATAAAGGATGTGTTCCTATGCCCACTGTAGCTTAGATTTTAAAGTATTCTTGTTAGGCATAGAAAATAACATTAGAAAAGTCATCACAACCATGTTTAACAGACAATACTCAGTGGGAAACCAAGCTGTGGTGCTTATTACACGGTTTGATTGAACTTGCTCTATGATCATATCAGCTTCTTTTTCATAAAACACTTCATTTACTTACAGCATGCTATTCCTTACAGCTCTGTTTTATTGCTGTTGGAGAGATCTTTTTTCTATAACACAGTACTAAAAGGCATTCAAAAGGAATCATCTTAAATGACATTTATGCAAAAAGATTATCTTTATATTTCCTAGTTTACTGAGATGCTTCTTTTCAATCAAATACTTTTTGCTTTTACACAATGCACGTCAGGGCAGCTACTGGGAATAATAACTACATAAGGAACTTTCCTTGCCTGTCCCCAGTTGGCCTACTCTTCCATTTTCTATCTTGTGGAAGTGTGAGTCCTCTTTGTTCAATGCCCGTAAGTTCGAACTTACGATGATCCTTTTAGGACCCCCACAGCATAAATCACTCCTCCTGAATGACGCCTTCATCTCAAATGCAGCCCTGCACTCTGCTTTGCATATTTCTGTATATTTGTGTATGCATGTGCATGTTTGTGTGTGGGTGCATGTGCCTGCAGTCTATGTGCACATGAGTGCACACAAGCCTGTGGAGGCCACAGGACAACACTGAATGATGTTCTTCAGACAGTTTGACCTTTCTCCCACTTATCTTTCCTGGAAGAATTGTTCCCTAGATTGGACGTCGTCAAGTGGTACAGGTTATGAGGCTAGGGAGTTCTGACACCCCAGAACTGGGTCCACGAGTATGTACTAGCACACCTGGTACTTTTGTGTGGATCCCAAAGATCAAAGTCTGGTCTTCGTGTAAGCATTTTACTGAATAAGCCATATCCCCAGTCCTTTCTTTGTATATATTTTCTCATATGTGTTCTATACATTTTGTAATCTTGCTTTAAGACTTCTGGCCTCTGATTTCTCCCTGTGGAGCATCTGAAGAAGGTAATTTCCACATTCAACCAAAGACCTAGGTAAGACCTATAAAAAGAATCACTCTCCACAAGCCTGGAGATGAATCTGGGCTTTAGGTCTATGCCTCATACTCCTACAACTTCTGAAAGCAACACATGTGACAGTTGAGGATATCTGGATATAGGTGAGAGATCTCCCTTCAGATCCAATGGAGAGAAGAGAACTTAGCTTTTCCTTTTCCCCTTTTTCTCCCAGCAACACACTTCTGAAGCCAAAGGTGCTCATGGCCCTCAAGGTACTGGAAGGGGGACAAAGACACTGCTGTGTCTGCCTGCATTTTATATTAGCCTCCTTAGTTCAGCATCTGCCGTTAGTCACTCACATGCTGTCTGTCTGCTTGACCCCTCTTTTCTCCATTTGTGGCTGAAAGCAGAGGGAAGCCTTGTTATAAACCTGTAGTCACCCTGACCCAGTCCCACTCTGGCCGTCAGTCCTGCTTTGTAATAGCCATCAATGATGATGAGGTTGCACCCTGGAGCTGTCCTGGTCATCTCCTGAGGAACAACTTGTCCCCTCCCCTCAAGACTCATGCTGTATTATTCCTTCAGGCCACCATGCCAGTTTGGGACAGTGGACTGAACCAGAGATGTAGAGCAAAAGGCCTGAACATCTCGGAAGTGGGCAGCATTGATGGTAGGGAGGGTCACACTGAGCTGCATCTGGGGACATTCGGGGGATTGTACTTGGCAGTCAGTCTCCTTGGCAAGTGTATGAGCGAGCCACCATGGTCCAGAGACCACCGTGGTCCAGGACTACTGTACTGCATTGCACTCTCAAGTGCTTCTTGTTTGTGTGTCTCTGGGTAAGTCTGATGATAAATTTAATGTGTCTGACGCAAGGTGGCATAAACTGTAGTCACCCCCCCTCCCCTTTCTCTCTCCCTCCCTTCTTCCTCTCCAGCCTCCTTTCTCTCTCTTTCTCTCCTCCCTCTGTCCCCCACACCACTCTAATCCACCACCCCTCTTTATTTTAACCGTATTTTGCTCTACTATGTATTGGTCTTGGTAAATATGAGTGTGGATCCAACAAGATGGATGGCTCAGCCACTGGTTAAAGATACTTGCTATTACCAAGCCTGAAGACCTGAGTTCAATTCCCAGGTCCTGCTGGGTGGAAGGAGAGAACTGACTCCCACAGGCTGTCCTTTGACCTCCACACAAGCTCCATGGCATCCCACACCATAGACAAATAAAAATAAACAAATAAAAAGATTAGTGTGTCTTTCATTTTAAAAAACCTGGTGGTGGCTGTTCCCTGCCATGTGTTGAGTCAACCCCACTTTGACATTTGCCTCTGTCTGGGGAGTAGCCTCACAGAAGCTGCTGGCCTGGACAGGATACAGTGACTCAGGGTGGGACACAGCCAGACAGCTGCCTGGTACCAGTCCTTCTTAAACTCACAAGCCCTTTAAAACACCTCTGAGTGTATAGGTGTAGAGATATGTGAGAACTAAGCCTGTAGGAAGACATAAAAGATGGGACTTAACATGACCTCAGCAGCCACCGAGGTTTGGCTTAATGCCAGAGAGGCAGTGTGTCAAACTCTCACCACAGCATGATGAGGGCACAGGACCCAGAAACACAGTGACCAGAGTGCGAGGGAACACAGGTTACATGCTTCTAGGTGGGGGTTCTGTAGCTAAGGCTAGGGAAGGTGTCCCACTAGAGCCGACTGGGTGAGTCAGCTGTTTTCCTTAGACAGTTGTTCATGAGACTGCAGGATCTGGGTTGTGGGTCAACTACTTGTCTATGCAGTTCCCGAGTAGCTGACTTCCTGGAACATTGAGCTCCGTTTAGGGCCTTGGATTGTGGGGCAGAGTCTTTGAATAGATATATAAAATGGGTCTGTAAATCAAACACTTATTGATCATAAGTCATGAAGAAATTTAAGGTTATTGTTTGCTACACCCATATTTTTATCATTTAGCAAGGATGAGTAGATGTGCATACTAATGAGATAGACTGCTTTTCTACATTTACAGAGAAATGATGCTGCAGGATACAGATCATTTTTGATGCTTTTCAGAGTTAATGATGTTTTGATTTTATAGCTGTCACTATTGAAAACATCAGTTCAAATAAATACACAGTTTAAAATGGTAAAAGCATAAGTAAGGACATCTCAGAACTTTTTGGAAATTCTGTCTAATCCTAAGCCATAATTCATTGAATTAATTTTATATAACTATCAAGTGAGTAATTCAAACAGCAATTTAAAAAAAATTGAACAGAATCCAACCCAAGTTATAATAATTTGACACATACTGAAGTGTAATAATAGAAAAATATTCAAAGCCTTTATTTTCCCCAATTAAACAATTATGTTGCTATGAGACTTAAGATGACAGACACTATTCTTTAAAAAAAAAATCACATCAACTTCTGTTTCAACTGAATCAATGAGATGGCTCTGATTAGGTAAAAGCAAACCAAAGATTAATAAGGCAAATTGAAGTGTTTAAAACGAATCATCAAGAATAAAACAGTCAGACAATTTGTAGCACAGTAGGACAATTTGTAACAATCGTAAGCATGTCCGTGATAGTTTTAGTTCCTTTAACATTTCATGAGCTTTTCATTTTCATTGATGTTGTTGCTTAGAAATCACGGATGTCTGGATTCCAGGACTTGGGCAAGTGGCTAAGGAAGTGTGTGTGTCTATCCTCTCCCAGGAACCTCTTCTCTCAGGGCAGCCGAGGGCTGGTAAAATCAGGATAGGACAGCTTAGAGGGTGGAAGCTAGACTGCAAGGGGACTCCGGCAGGGAGAGCCAGATGACAGCAGCCAGGGAAGACTCAGGATGCAGCCTCCATGTGAGTCCACAGGGGCTGCCTGACTGGAGCCCCAGCAGCATGATACACAGCGATTATACAATGTGATGTGCCTCAGTAGAGAAGTTTTTAGAGGCACAGTTGAGCATGCTAAAATGGCATTTCTACCTACTCAGAACATGATGCTTCTGCGTGCCCATATGCCCAAGTTATTTTCAAATGTATTTGGGAAAAAAATAGGAAAAAAAAAAAGATACTTGGTACTGGAGCGCTAGAGTAAAACGCACAGGATCATTCGATTCATATCTCTTCCTGGCACCTTGGATATATATACCCCCACCCAATTTTTTAATTGGCTTCAAAGAGCCCCTGTTTGTAACTCATGTATTCCTTGGTACATCTTTCCAAGCTCATGGGACAGCCTGGCATATTTGCTTTTAGCAGCCTTAAAACCCAGAGGACTTGATATTTGAACTAGGGAATAGAGCAGTCTGTCTGGAAAAAGTCTCTTGGAATACAGATAAATCTTTAGAGATGATAGTGTAGAGAAACGTCAGAGATGTCGATCCTTAGCACATCCGAGCAAAGCAGCCATGGTTCACCTAGCCGTGGAGGAGGCATCTCTCTTCTAGAGAGCTTTCCTCATGAGGAGGTCCCTCCTGCAGGCCAGCCTCATACTAGATGTCAATACCAGAGGCTCCTATGTCATCTGACAAAGACAGTTATTCTATTCTGCTGCCGTGAGCTCTCCCAGCCTTCTGTTGCAGTCTCATTAGAAATAAATGACTTTCTACTGTTATTTGGTCGGCACTAATTATATGTAAGGCCCAACCACTACTTAGAACCTAATTGCATCTGATGACAATGGCTTTTGGCGTCTTCACAAGTCAGCGTTCAAGGTCCTGCCAGATGCCTGAGGGAGAGAGCGTGTCAGTTCTGGAATAATTCTCTCTCACTCACAGGGTCAATAATCGAACTTGGTACAGCAGCTGCAGGCAATAGCAGGGTCATGCAAAGTGAGCCCCGGGTTTCCGCTTATCTCCTAGGTCAGCCTGGTTCTAGTCCTCCAGGAAGATTTGAGTATTTCCTGCAGCTGTTCCACAAATGCAGAAGGAGCCTCTTGCTAGATTCCAACATTTACTGCTATTCCTTTGCAGCAGTTATTCTAGATTAACCGAAAAGCAAAACGAAGCCATCTGGTCCCACCTTCAGACAAGATCTAGCTTGCCCGGAAAACAGGTGGCCTTCACCTGTGACTATGGGGAGCTCCATGCTGTCATACCTACAATGGAGGGACTTGGGGACTTCCAAATGGGAACCTATGTCACATTAGCAAACTCGTCTCCAAATTAGCTTTATGTTTATAATCAGTTGGAAAATAAAACTCTTAAGCCATATGACTAATTACCCAGAATTGGGCAGTTCTGGAGGCAAACCACGATGCTATTAAGTAAGCCTGTGACGACAGTCATAGGAACAAACTTGGGCCAGCTTGCAGCCCTACTGCTGGTTTCAGTTAGGATAGTTTACGCTGGGGTCTTGTGGCCTTGAGGACAGCCTCGACCCCAGTTCCTCCTTTGTATTAAGGGTCTGAATTTCTTCTGTTTCTACATGCAGGTGTCTTTCCTTCTAGCTTCCATTCTTGACTCTAACTTTATTTAGTGTGTGTGTGTGTGTGTGTGTGTGTGTGTGTATGTGTGTGTGTGTGTGTGTGTGTGTGCGCGCGCGTGCGCGCATGCGCGCGCACATGCACATGCCACAGAGATAGAAAACGACTTGAGAGAGTCAATTCTCCCCTCCCATGTGGCTCTTGAGACTCGAACAAGCTTGGCAGTAAGCCTCTGAGCCAGCCATCTTGCCAGCCCTGACTGATTATAATTATATTTGATATAGCTAACATTTTGTAAGCGTTTGAAAAAGGGCCAAGGGTTTTTTTCCCCTTCATATGTTTAGACTTAAAAGAATTCAGCAAAATAAAAATTTAGCTTCTGATGGGTCCTGTAACACAGTAGCTAACGCCTGTCAGGAGCGGAACTGACACAAAGGAAATGAGAGCCAGTGCTGAAACTGGGCACCCGCAGGTTCCTTCGGGACAGCAGAACAGCAGCCTCGCTCTCAAGTATTCATATCCAGACTTAAGTCTAAGGCTGTGGTGATCGTGAGACCTCAGACTCTCAACTCAGGGAAGGAGCTTCAGTTAATATTTTACTATATCAGAGTTACTGTGAGAAATACCAGAGGCAGCTAACTGAAGAAAGAAGGAAGGTCTGCTTTACCTCTCAGCCACCGTGAGCTGGCTCTGTTTCCTTCATGCTGAGGTACAGCAGACACCTCGCTGGAGGACCCACTGTGGGACAGGGCTGCTCTCTACACAGTGGCCAGGAAGCAGTGGGGGTAGGACCGCCACGTCCCTCTCAAGTGTACACCCCTATGGCCTAATTTCCTCCCAGTGGGCACCACTTCCTGAAGACTCTATCCCTTCCTGTAGAGCCACGGACTACAGGCCAAGCCTTCAGCTTATCGTAAGAGTCGAGTCTCAATACTAGAACTGTTCAGAGGTGGGCTGTTGATTGTGATGTTTCTCCCTCTCTTTTTAGTAGAAATGTGGAGGTCCGGTTGAATCAGCTCGACTTTCCTGCGTCGTAGAACATGTCAGGATGCATGGTCACGTGGTTGCCCCTGACATCTCAGAGTTCCCATTGGCAAATGCACTGTTCCCAAACCCTGAGAGTCCAGTCTCGAAGTCTTAGTGAAGGACGTGGTACCCTAGCCACGTCTTCTAACAATACGCACAGCAGTGGAGTTGCACCCATCGCAGTCACTTGCAGAGTTCAGGTTTTTATTTGCTTACGGGTTCGGTTGGCTGGTTCTCTGAGGCTTAGCGACAGCCCCTGGCAGTCCACACAGGCCACACTCTGACAGGGCCTGATGCGGCTTGGGGAGCAGGGATGCGCACCGACTCTCAATGTTACTTTCTTTCTCCTTTTGTCATTTAAAATAGCAGATTACATTGTGGATAAACCGGTGCTAGAAGGTTATTGAGTTCCCTAGGTACCAGCCTGCCAGCCTTATAGAGTGCCTGTCTCAGGCAGCCTACAGGAAAAGGAGCTGCAGGTGTTCCACACCCAAGACTTGGACCCAAGGACCAGGGTCTCCATGTTCAACAGCCTTTACTAGAACCAAGACAAGGAATAGAGAGGGAAGCCAAGGTAAGACATCCACACGCTCACTCCATATCTTACACTCACACTCTATATCTATCACACACTCACACTCCATATCTCACACACACTCCATATCTCACACACACACTCCATATCTCACACACACTCCATATCTCACACACACACTCCATATCTCACACACACTCCATATCTCACACACACACATACACACACACTCTTCCATATCTTACACACACTCCTTATCTCACAAGCCCACTCCATATCTCACACACACACTCCATATCTCACACACACATACACACACACACTCTTCCATATCTTACACACACTCCTTATCTCACAAGCCCACTCCATATCTCACACACACTCATGCCACCCCATATCTCACACACACCCCATATCTCACACACACTCCATATCTCACACACTCCATATCTCACACTCACACTCCATATCTCACACTCACACTCCATATCTCACACACACCCCATATCTCACACACACCCCATATCTCACACACACTCCATATCTCACACTCACACTCCATATCTCACACACACCCCGTATCTCACATACACTCCATATCTCACATGCACACTATCTCTTACACCAACACACTCTCTCTCTCTCTCTCACACACACACACACACACACACACACTCCATATCTCACACACATACTCCATATATCTTAAACACACTGCATATCTCACATGCACACACCCTTTCACCACATCCGCATCACTACCCCGTGAAAAGACAAGTTAGGAAAAAAATCCAAATGCCCAGGGGCTGAAAACCAAACACCCAGAATGTGATGCTGCATCTGTTTACCTACATAAAGGGAATAGTATCCAACCATGAAGAAGGAAGCTCTCATGTATGCTGTGATGAGAATGTTGACAGAGGAGAGGTAAGCAACACTGGGGGCCTCCCTGTCTGGTTCTGATGACAGATGCTGTTCCAACAGAGTTCCCTGTGGGGAACCATACAGTTATTGGACATATTTACAGAGCACGAATGAGGGACTGCTTACAGAATTGTAGGGGAATTCCCCAAAGCAGATGCACCAGAAAGTCTTTATCCAGCATGATGGCTTCCCCATCCCTGCACAGGCCTTACCCCCACCTCTATTAACCTTCCCCAGCCCAAATCCTAGCACCTCCAAGATCCCAAGGCCTTGAACAAGTAGAGCAGAATTGCATGCAGATGGCTAAAGGAATGTCCGTGGCCCTCCTGGGCACCTCCATGCTTGAGGAACCATCAGCAGGCCTGCTTATGACGGTCTCTTACAAGCAGGTACAGAAGAAAGGATGGTGACGGTAACTGACTTGCTAGAACAGCATTCTATAGCAATGAGTGAACCTTGAAGGCATTGTGCAAAGTACAATTAGCCAATCACAGACACAGAAGTGCTGCACGAGTCCGAGAGAAACCTACAGGACCCCGTAGGCTAGGGGCTCGGGTAGGAGAGAGTGAAAATGAGTGTTTCATGGGCATAAGGTTCTCTTGGGGTATGAAGGATTTCTGGGAATGCTGGGGATGGTGCACTGTGCACGGAACTTGCACACTGAGGTTTATACAAAGAAAGATGCATAAGACATATGCTTACCAAGACAAATAAGAAAGAAAACAGGAGCACTGCCATCCTGGGAACATTTACAGAGGTGCACCTTTCCTAGTGTCGTTGATTACCTATAGCTTCAAACTCTGGCTGTGATCCATGAAACACATGTAAGACTCCGAGAGCTAGGGAGAAGGCAAATCAAAGACCTACACAGTGGGGATTTACCTGGGGTTTCTTTTTCCTAATATTTCCCAGGGTAGGGCCTGGAGATTTTGTTGGCTTAGAAACACAAATTCTTCTGAGAAAGGAAAAAAAAAGGAAGGAAGGAAAGAAGGAAGGAGGAAGGAGGCAGAGAGGGAGGGAGTAAGTAAGTATGGGAGAGAGGGAGGGAGGAAGTAAGTATGGGAGAGAGAGAAGGAGGAAGGAAGGAAGTAAATAAGTATGGGAGAGAGGGAGGGATTGGGAGGGAAGGAAAAGAAAGAGAAGGATACTGAGGAGCAATGGAAAGTTGATAGGATAGAAAAAACAGATGAACAGAAGAAGCAAGCAGGCAGTTGGGCCCACATAAAGTACAAGACACTGAAGGTGCAGGATCCAGACGTGATGGGAGAAGGGGACTCTGGACGTACAATGGGATGACTCCACAGGTCTCTATGGCAGAGCCTCACCCCAAATGTTGGGGGTCTCAAACCTGCTTGCATGGACTCAAAGGTATCCATCAACCCCACCAAAAGGCTCCCACACAAAGCCTTTGCTTTGGTCTAAATGTTACTCACGTATTCATCCCAACCTCCAGACACTTGTCAAATGCTGACCTGGTTCTGGATTGGATGGTGGCATCTTAGGTCATGTGACTCAGCCTGGAAACCTCATAGTACCACACAAGTCACTGTTTCCAGATTTGACAACTGGAGGTTTCGCTGCTCCAACAAAGAGCGGGAGGAAGTCACCTTCCCTGAGAAGGAGGAGTTAACCTTTAATTCTCTAAGAACAAACAACACCAAAGAGAGCCCAAGTGTTAAGTCTATGTCTTGTCATGCACGGCCAGGCAAGGAACTTGAGGCTGCATCTAGAGTCTCCTTGACTGTAAAATGGAAACTATGGTGCTGACTGTCATCTAATGATAAAGCCACTTAACAATGGCCACCACAGAGGCATAAATCTTGTAAAGCATCTTTTGAACATTCCAGAAAAACCTACTTTGCCTCCGTCTAGACACTGACCAAAGCACTGTGCTCCCTTCTGAGCACTCAGTACTGATAATCAAGTTCCCAAGCCCCCTGTGAGTTCTCAGGGTCAATGACGATCTTATCTCTGTGTGTTTGCCTCAGAGATCTGTACCCCCTGGTCATGGGGGTCTATTCCCAATCAGAAATCCAGCTCTCTCTCTCTCATCCACAGACAGGGCGATGGGTGAGGTCTTCCCTGGGAAGCCTGAGGAGCGTTCACTCTGCCTCCCATCTTTTCTCTCAATGGCATCCTGGCTCCATATTTTACCTTCAGAGATCCACTCAGTAGGAAATGAAGACTCTGTCACTCAGGACCTTCAGCCTCCTCCCTCCCTTAGTTAAATTATAGAGGGACATCAACCTCAAAACCAAAGATCGCTTTACAGTCACCGTATCAAAAATGTAGACATTACTTTTTTAGGGGCCTGGATGTTTGTTTAGTTCTTTGATATCTTGTTTTTAAGATTCTAGGGTCTGGGTAGATGGCTCGGTTGGCGAAGCATCAGAACCTGCATCCAATCCCCTAGAACCCATGGAGATAAACCAGGCAGTGTGACTCACACTGGTGATTCCAGTACTGCTGCTAGGGAGGGAAACAAGAAGATCCCTGGGGCTTGCTAGCCAGACAGTCCACCGGAACCACTGCACTTCAACTTTAATGACAGACCGTCTCTAAACACAAGGTAACAGGAGCCGGAGCCAACATCAGTTGTCAGTTTTTAGCATCCATAGGCATGCATACACATGTGCACATGATCGGTGTGCACACATATACACACACGTACATGTGTATACACATGCACGTACATGCGCACACATGCACACACACAACACACACACACATACACACACATACACACACACATACACACATACACACACACATACACACATACATACACACACACACATACACACACACACACACACACACACACACACACACACACACACACACACAGCCCTCCCAAGTCCCCAGTTAAAATCAGATAGGAGTCTTCTTAACCAGTACCACACTCTCAGCTTATAATTAGAAATGCACTAGCAGGATTCCCTAAGTTGAGAGTTCATGAAGTTTGTCATTTATTCCACAGATTTTATTCCTGGGTGTCTGTACTTGCTTATTTGCATGAATTATTTATCTCACGTCTGGAATTTAATGTATGTCACAGAGCTACAGATTACATGATCCATCTTAAGTTTTGTGCTTTGCTGTCCAAAGGGGTAATCAATCTCAGACATTCATTTTATTTATTAAGCCCAGCCTGAGAAGGAACATTTCGGCCCTTTTTACATTATGCCAAAAATATAGATGTGGCTTGTCCAGAATGTTGGAGGCAGTGCAGATGAAAGAAAACCAATTCAAGTAATAAAGGTGAGTTAATAAATTCTGTGCCAGTCCTTCGGCACAGGATTATGGAGGTGGGTGGGGGTATTTCCGGGGATTACTGTGTGGCCCCTGCTGAGGCTGTAATCAGAACACGCTGGCCAGTAGGCGAGAACAAAACTCAACAGTTCCAAACTCACTCTGAGACAGGGATGCCAACATTGTAATTTTTTTTTTTAAAGATGAGCTGTCTAATGCACAAATCGTACCAGGGCCCTCTTTTTTTTTTTTTTTTTGTAATCTTTGTGCATGTGTGTGTGTGAAGTACACGTGTGCATTGCTCACATGCTTGTGGAGGCCAGAAGACAAGCGTGGCTGTCCCTCCTGAGGAGCTGCTCAGTTTGTGTTTAAGACAAGGTCTCTCCGTGGCCTGGACACTGCCAAGTAGGCTGAGAGCAATCCATCTAACTCCACCCTCACCCCTACCCTCCCACCCCTGGGCTAGCATGAGAAGCACATGTCCACACGTCCAGCGTGTTTTACATGGGTTCAGTGGTTGAACTCAGGTACTCGCGTTGCAAGACAAGCACTTTGTAAGCTGAGAGCTCGCCTCCCCCCAGCTCCATAATATTGATCTCTATCATAAGATCCTCAGGCAAAATGGATTAGGATGTTCTATTGGTTTAGTCCTTAAACTCGGTGACAGGCTGCTCTGAAAAAGTGATGGTGAGAATTCTGAGCTGTGTTGTGTGGCCAGCTTTCTCTCCGGAGTGCAGAGAGAAGAAAGTTAGGTCACAATAACCATGGTTCTGGGTTCAGGGAGGAGGCAGGATTACCAAATAAAAAGTGGGATTAAAAAACTTCAGATAGAGCCATTCATGACTTCTTTTGCCCCTTTCCATAGTGTAATGGTTTACATATGCTTGGCCCAGGGAGTGGCACTATTAGAAGGTGTGGCCTTGTTGGAGGAAGTGTGTCACTGTAGGGTGGGCTTGGAGACCCTCCTCCTAGCTGCCTAGGGATGCTCAGTCTGTTCCTGGCTTCCTTCGGGTGAAGATGTAGAACTCTCAGCTCCTCCGGCACCATGCCTGCCTGGATGCTGCCATGTTCCTGCCTTGATGCTGGACTGAACTTCTGAACCTGTAAGCCAGCCCCAGTTAAATGTTGTCCTTTATAAAACTTGCCTTGGTCATGGTGTCTGCTCACAGCAGTAAAACCCTAAGACACATAGTAAGATATACATCACTCAAATTCTTCTTTTAAAGATTTACTTATTTTTAATATATAATTTTAATTAACCTGAATGTATGTATATGCATCTTGTATGTGGTGCCTAGTGCTGGCAGAGCCAGAAACTATTGTATCCTTTGAAACTCAAGTAGCAGACAGACAGCTGTGAGCCGGCCTGTGGAGCTGGGAACTGAATGCTGGTCCTTTGAAAGAGCAGCCAGAGTTCTGAATCACTGAGCCATCTTCTTCCCACCCTCCTCAGATCCTTAAGACAGTCCTTTACTCTCAAGCTTTCCGAACAGCTAAATAGCATTTATGATCTTGAATGTTGTGTGGCCTCTCTGGTCCCAGGCCAGCAACTAATGTTGCAGATAAAGAGAAAGCCTAATCGAGGTCACAGGGATTAGTGTTTCAAGCTCGCCCTACCACCTTCCCCTTTCACTGTTCTTAAACAGATCATTCAGATAGTGTCCTACTGAAAGACTGCACCTCCTAGCTTCCCTTATAGCCAGGCAAGACCAAGGAGGTGCTGCAGGAACGAAATGTGGGCTGTGTGGGCTACGTGCCACAACCATTTTGGGCCCTCCCTCCAGCTGCTATAAAGGTCACGGCCATCTCTTTCCTCTGGTGGTCTTAACCACCCACCTAGGAGAGAAGCCGCCCCTTGCTATGTGCACCCACAAATGCAGTCCCCGCACCCTCTCTCTCTTCTCTTCCACTCCCCCTCCCTCTCCCCTCTACCTCTCTTTGCTTCCTGTCTCTTTTACTCTGCCTCAGAAATCTAACATACAGTACTGAAACCAGAGAAGGGTATCCGAGGTTCATTGGCGACCCAAATCCGCCTCCGCATGGATGCGTCTCCACGACCCGTGTCTGCTCCCCAGCCCCAGGCCTGATTGGACCTAGCAGGTCTGTCCATCTCTCTCAGAAAGACATTTCTTTTTCTCTGTTTCCAACCTCCTCTCCACTCATTTCTCTCTGCCTCTCTCTGACACAATCTGACCTCCAGACAGGAAGCCATGCTCAGACAAAACCATGCAACAGAGTCAAATGTCTGGGTAAGGTAACCCACAGGATTGAACCTGGAGGCACCCAGTTAGGTCTCCAAGGCTTATGGGAGCCCCCCTTCATGTTATCTTTAGACTCTTCTGTTGAAGGTTCTAGGTTCACTGGTTAAGAGAATTACTTGGCCCAGAGTTCTGGAAATTCTCCACTGGTTGGCAGGACTAAATCTGCTGAAAGTTCTTGGGAGCTTTCCACTATCCCTGTCTCTTGACCCGGAACAGAGACCATCTTGGAACTGTAGGATTTTGAGGGGAGGCCTACTCTATTTTCCAGGCTTGCTGGTTAACCTGAAATCCAAGGAATGCCTCTGGGTAGCTGGATTTGACCCCTGTTTTTACTTTGGTTCTGACCCCATCAAGCATTCCAAATTGTCCTCCCAAGGGAGACCTCAGACTGGGTTCACTTGTTCAATCAAACTTTATGACGCTGTCTAAGTCAATTTAGATATTAAAATCAACAGTTCCAAATTTGGGCCAGCAGTGGCCAGTTTCCAAAGTATATTGATTCCAGATTTGGACTGAGAAGCCAGGGCTCTGCACATCCATAAGCAGTTTGTGTGTGTCCGCAGATGGGGGCAGGCAATCTGTAAAGAAAGCCCTGGGAAAGATTGGATGGGAGGTACCTGGCAGGGATGAGAAAGGGTAAAGTGAGTACCCCTTCGTACAGCTCTCAGTTCATGATTGCCTGGTTATAGATGGATGTGTAGATCATTGGGTTCAGTCTTCCCAGGACACAGATGTCTTTAGGTTTGGGCAGTGCCTTATGGTTTTATTGCTGTGAAGAGAGACCATGACCACAGCAACTCTTATAAAGGAAAACATTTAATTGCGGCCGGCTTACAGTTTGAGAGGTTTAGTCCATTATCATCCTGGTGGGAACCATGGCAGCATCTAGTCAGACATGGTACTGGAGGAGGAGCTGAGAGTTCTGTATCTTGTTCTGTTGGCAGTGGAAGGAGACCGTGTACACTGCCTGTAGCTTGAGTATGGGAGACCTCAAAGCCAGCCTCCACAGTGACACACTTTCTCCAACAAGGCCACACCTCCACAAGGCCACACCTCCACAAGGTCACACCACCACAAGGCCACACCTCCACAAGGCCACACCTCCACAAGGCCACACCTCCAACAAGGCCACACCTCCAACAAGACCACACCTTCTAATAGCACCCCTCCTTAGGAGCTAAGCATTCACACACATGACACTATGGGGCCACTCCTTTTCAAACCAGCACAAATAGCATTGAAAAGCTGCCTCTGGAGATGGGATTTGGCCTGTCTACTTTAGACACAAGCAAGTTCATCTGAAAGTTTCCTCCAAAGTCTTTGTGATGCTGTGACAGGGAAAAGAAAAACAACGGAACAGCTCATGAGAAGGATGTACTCTAGAAGAGCTAAGAGTAAACTATTTCCAGTCAGGTTACTGCTGTTTAACCTCATGGTAGTTAAGGTTTTTACTCAAGAAACATGCATATAAATTAAAACGACTTACAGTTTCACAGACATTTAGCTCTCTGAATGCCCCCCCCCCCGTTCTTACTTTTATTTACTAAAATGTTTCCCCTTTCAAGGTCATGGATATCTTTGAAGCTTTAGCTGAAATATAAGCTTTATTTCAGGATCCAGTGACCTCCCCTGGGGTGTGGTTTTAAAAGGCTGTAAAACTCCAAGCAGAAAAAGGATAACTTAAAACTTGTAACCAAAAAGGGTTAACAGTTAAAAGTCTATGCCTAGGTAATCCTAATTTGCTACAGCATGCCCTACGTATAACTCTGTTCGGGGAAATCAATGTTTTCACAACATATGGAAAGGCTGTTCCTGGTGGGCTCACTGTATCAGGACACTGGGCTCGCCACTCGAGAATAGCAGCTATGTGGCTTGCCACCATCTTGGCTAGTGACGTCATCTGGGTGGAAGCAGCTATCTCACTTGGCTGCCATCTTTGCTAATGTTATAAAGGGAGCATGTGCCATGTGGCTTCGCCGCCGCCATCTTGGTTACTGTAACCACATAGCATAAACCAGCTAAGGTGGCACCCATAAACTCTCTCTAGCCCCACTGAGCTCTCTGCTTAGAACCCTCTGTCTTTATTAGACTAAGGAGGCAGCACCAGGTCTCCAAGACAGTCTGTATACTGATGGATTTTTATATGATATTTTTTTGGTCTGAGAGTGGAAATTAATAGATGAGGGGACAAAATCATGGGTAAGGGTTGTGGAAAACAGCACTTAAGAGCAGCATCGTTGTGATGATTGAGACTTTTAAATTCCTGAGGGTATAGTGCTCCACTCAGGCTAACAGAATCTGACTGGAGATGCGTGCCCAACTGCTACGTCTTTGTTAACTTCACTAAGCTTTAGTTATTTGGAGAAACTGAGTCATATAAAAAGCTGTAATATCTTGTAAAGGTACACTATAAAAGAATCAGGAAACTAAGGTTCCAGTCTCTCTATGGTTTAAAGCGTGTTTTGATACAAAACGTTCTCCAATTCAAAACTTATAATTTTTTTAAAGCTCAAACTTATTAGGGATAAAATGATGAAATCCTAATCTTACAAAAATTACTAACTTACTGTAAACTGCAAAAGATGATTAAGACATACAAGTTACTGGTTACTCACCAATTCTTTTTTTTTTTTTTTTTTTTTTTATTAACTTGAGTATTTCTTATATACATTTCGAGTGTTATTCCCTTTCCCGGTTTCCGGGCAAACATCCCCCTCCCCCCTCCCCTTCCTTATGGGTGTTCCCCTCCCAACCCTCCCCCCATTGCCGCCCTCCCCCCATAGACTAGTTCACTGTGGGTTCAGTCTTAGCAGGACCCAGGGCTTCCCCTTCCACTGGTGCTCTTACTAGGATATTCATTGCTACCTATGGGGTCAGAGTCCAGGGTCAGTCCATGTATAGTCTTTAGGTAGTGGCTTAGTCCCTGGAAGCTCTGGTTGCTTGGCATTGTTGTACTTTTGGGGTCTCGAGCCCCTTCAAGCTCTTCCAGTTCTTTCTCTGATTCCTTCAATAGGGGACCTATTCTCAGTTCAGTCTCACCAATTCTTTAATGTGCTCAGAACTGTAATTGTAGTCACTCTAAGTATAAGTAAAATCCATTTACAGAGACACACTATGAGGGAGAAACCAGTGTATATATGTCCTGTAATGTAGTTCTCTGTATAAATTGCCTGAGTTAACTCTGAATCAAGTAACCCAAAACAAGTTTAAAGTACAAGTTCGCTTATTGCGAAATAATATTCAACCAAGTATGTTTAAATAAAACAGGTTATGGAAAAATCGAACGCTTGAGTAAAATGGGTTAAATTTACAATACACTCACATGTCAGGGAGTCCCCAGGCCCAAGTAATTCACCTGGATAGAACACCATCAGAGAATGCATTGGGAGGTAAGGTCACCAGCAGCCTGCTGCTTCTGCCCCAGCTGTGTAGGCCTGACCAGCTGTGGCTGCACAGAGCAAATCAGAAAAATCCCCCCTTATTTATACGAAGATAAATTACTCCTCATGTCTCACATAAGAGGATGGATTCTCTTGCCCGGTGGAGGATCTTAGAGTTTGTGCCCACATCCCAAATGTATAGACAACAGAGAGGCCAGTAGTAAGTGCTTTGCCCTCCATGGCTCCTGCACTGACATATAAGGATCAACAGGGGATCCCTGTACCTAAGCCTACCACTGACTGGTATGGGACCAAAATGCTGGTTCAGTGGACCATGTCCTTTACCCTGGCGTTCAGTTCTTCTTTTTAGCAAAGGTTAGTTCCAGTGCCCACATCCTGATCATCCATGGCTCCTGATTAAAGGAGGCTGCCAGACTTACAACTTTGCAAATTTGTTCAGGATATAAAAGTAGTGTCTATGATCCCCTCGCTAGACAATCCTGTGAAGGTGACTCTCTCTCTCTCTTTTAAGTTGACAGTTAGTGCTGACTCTAACTGGCTTCCTTTACAAAGTTTCCAGGTGCTAGCTCTTTAAATGGGAGTTTTGTTGGGGGTTGGTTCTAATGCTTCTAATCAATCTGGCCCCCAAAAATCCAAACACTGAAGGTCTTTGTCCACAATTGGTTTTTGATTGATTCATAAAGAGCCAACAGCCAATGGCTGGGCAGGTAGACTGAGGCAGGACCTTTGGATCTGTGTGAGTGACGAACTGGAAGAGAGGGAGGAGGAGGAGGAGGAATTCCTCCATGATTTGGAGAGAGACGATCAGATTTAGAGATGCAGAAGAAAATTCATCCAAAATGTAGGTGGAAAGGGAAGGTGGCCTTGTGGGAGGGGCTGCCCAGAAGGAAATAGGACAGCAAAGATAAAACAGATTTAGGAGTCAGGAGTACTGGAGGGAAATGTGAATTATCCAGGGGGAGGATTAGAACTGCCCAGCCTTTGAGCTAGTCAAGGTATATTAAAATTAGCTGCTGCTGCTGCTGGTGTGTGTGTGTGTGTGTGTGTGTGTGTGTGTGTGTGTGTGTGTGTTCACAAGCAGATGCCTGATTTCCTTTGTATCATATGTCACCTAGGAAGGGATTTCCCTAAGTTTCCAGTAACAATGGTTGGTGGTAAGCCTTTACTACTAGGTGACATAGCCCATGTCATGTTTTACTGACTTAACTTAATGGATCCGCCTCTAGGCCTACCCTTGGAGATTAGGAAATAGGATTTCCTTTTTCATTCCCCGAGATCCCACCTTGGAGGATTTAGTCCCTCTTTCGGGATGGTGTCATTGGTGGGTTTCCTCTTCAACTCCAAAGAGGAAGTTCAAGATTGAATTCTTTTTCTACCTAAGGCTTGGCTTAGTGACAAAACCCAGTCATTGTTTTAAAGATAAGTGTAAAACGGAGAGGTAAGGTGGGAGTCTGAAAGAGAAAAACTCTTTGCAGTTTATTTACACACAGTTTCCTTAGACAAATGTTGGTTGCGCCTTTGATATAGAAGATGTTGTTCTTTGGTTTAGCTCATGAAACATGCACAGAAGCAAACTGTGGGTAGCAATGCGAGACAGAAGATTTTAATTACAAAACAGCAATTATAAAACTCCTTCATCCTAATCAACGGTGTCTATTATTAAATCTCCTTTTGGACTAAGAAAACAACACAGCTCATATTTTAAATTAATATGGCTTTTTGTATGATGATAAAAACTCAAAATTTTATTTCTACAACATGCTCATATACAACTCAGTCCTGGTTTAAAATGTTTCTCATATGATGATAAAAAAAATCTCAAGATCATAGAGGTCCCTTCATATTAACAAAAGCTAATTTAAAATGTGTGTCTAATCAACTGTCTCTTTGTTAGCACATAGCCAATGGATGCTTCTGTAAATAAATGCTGCTTCTTTCAGATGTTATTTAAATATATAAGCTTAAAAATTATTTCATATTGTTCTATTGCTACTTTGTAGTATTTTAAAATATGTTATTGCCCACCCTTTGCAAACTCAGATATGCTTTATGTTATTAATTCATAATTCACCCTTGTAGTTTTATAAGCTACAGATATACAATGTAAAGATCAAATGTTCTCAGTCTCTTTATGGACTGTGTTTATAGATTTAAAAGTTTGGTTTTCAGTGGAAGGGGAAGCCCTTGGTCCTTCCAAGACTGAACCCCCAGTGAATGTGATTGTTGGGGGGAAGGTGGTAACGGGGGCAGGATGGGGAGGGGAAGCCCATATAAAAGGGGAGGGGGAGGGGTTAGGGGGATGTTGGCCTGGAAACCGGGAAGGGGAATAATAATCGGAATGTAAATAAGAAATACTCAAGTTAATAAAGATAAAAAAAAAGGTTTGGTTTTAATACAATTCAAAATCATAATTTTTAAGGCTCAGACCTAACAGGTTTTAGTGTCAAAAGTCAGTATAACAGTTCTATTCTCACAAAAGCTACCATAATTAAAAATACAGAGAGCCAGTACCTTATGAATAATCATATCCTCTAATGTATTCAGAAATATATTGAAAGCCATGCTTAGAACGGATGCAGCTAATTACAATATTACACTTTAGCATCCTGTTTTATGTTTGCTTGTTACAGCTAGAGTAGGTAACTAGAAACAGACACGGATTGTCTAACTTAGATATGCTTAACAGACACTAGCTCCTTCCTGTCAGAGATCTGCTGAATATGGCCTTAAATGCTTACACTTACTATGACAGAGACTCCCAAATCCTAGCAGTGACACCCACCTCCCCCAAGATCTCCAAGAAGATACAGCAGAGTGACAAAGGACTCTACCTGGTTTGTGATATGCCAACCACCGGGGCCACACTGTCCCAGTGCCTTGCCTGCTGCCAGGGCTCGGCCTGAACTGTGGACAAATAGAGGGCACCCAGAGAATTGGATGTCTCATGTTGCCTCAAAGTGAGGGAGTCTTTCCCGTGTTCCTCCCCCACAGAAAAAAAAAAGCCCCTCATCTTCTGCAACTGATGGCCAGATTGCATCTGTCTGCATTGCAACAAGAACTTGAGAAAACTGTTTAGGTCATGGACTAACCTCTGTCATTTTAATTAATATATGACATCTACATTATAATTTATCCTTCTCAGGTTTCTGATTACATTGACAGCTAAGCTGACTGCAGCTTGACAAGCCAGACAGCAGACACGTAGCTCTGAAAGAGCCAGGGTTGGGGCCAATCTGGGGCCAGTGGGAAAATTCCCACCACAACCTCTGAGCACAAGAACCCCCCACCCCCTTGCAGGAAGATAAAAAGCTGGTTTAGTTCCTGGAACAGCTACAAGCCAAACTGTTACACAAAGCTACCTGTGGCCTCCAACCGACCTCCCCTTGGGAAAGTCTTGAATGGCACACTGAGTCTGATCTGAAAGTCGTTTCACTCTACCAAATGCTCATAGTACCCTGCCTAGTTACCATTGTGCAAATTGTTTGCAAGGTATATAACTCTCTGTTAGAGTCTACTCAGGGTTGTCTCCCCTTGAAGTGGGAGGACCCGACATGTCGGAATTAAACTCCTCTTGCTATTGCATTGATCACTGTCTCCGTGAGTCTCATTCAAGAAGTCCTGGAAAAGGGTTCAACTTGGACCTCACAGCTCCTTACCCCAAGGTAATCCACCACTGTGTTAGTCAAGTCATTAACTAGTTCAGACTACCAGATCTCTTATCATAAAGACAAACTGGTTTGCGTTGCACAGGCTTCATGAGAAAAGACACATGAATTTCAGACGTAACCTTTCATATGTGACCTTTTGCCACTCCCTTATCTAAGAAACTAGTTTACAAAAATGTTTCAGTTTCTAACCCCTTACTATGTCACTGTTCTATTAAGACTTCAAAAGGTCTGAGTTCTAACATTAATCAATGGAGTTCTGATAAATTATTACCCTAATTCTGATAAAACATTCCACTATGCGATCCACCTTCATACTCAGAAAGTAAAAAAAAATTTAAGTTTCCTTTGATTGGCTCTTAAATATAAGCTTAAAATTATTTCTCATTGTGTTTAATTTATTAAACATTCAGTCTTCAGGATAGAGGGGAAAAAACTCCTCTTGACCCTTCTGTTCCACAAAAGGTTTTTGTCTTCTCTGAGATCACTTTAAAGACTATTAACTGTGCTGTTAGCAAATTTATATTTTCTGTAAACTTAAAAACATTCTTGTAAGCTCCAGGAAACCCACTCAGATCTACCTCTCATGGTACCAAATGGGTTCCATCTGGATAAGTATCCCTGTCAATCAATAGCCTGGATTCCCAGCTGTTGCCTATTCCAGAGGATTCCTCCCCTGCTCCCTGGCTTTGGGATTCCTCTCCCCACAAACCACCAAGACCATGAACCTAAGGGTTTCAGGTGTACACCTAAGAAAAAGGTTTTCTTCCAAACCTACTTAACTTTATTTCCCATCTTTAGTATGTATATGTGTTTCAGCATCTTGCCAAGTCCACGGGTTTACGGAAAATCTACATCCAGAACAACTCCACAGAAGCAGCCCACAGTTGTTCCGGTCTACTCTCACAGATACTTCTACTGGGCCTGCACCTTCCTGTGGGCAGATGGTCCCACAGACCTTAGAGAGCAATGAAACAGCCAACTCCCCCAGGACTTGACCAGCATTCCCATCCCCATTTTCTTAGGTCCCCCAAAGTCAGCCATCACCCCAAAGTCAGCATGAAGAGATTAAGGAACACAAAGACCCCATTTCTGTCCCCACTCCCTCCCACCCAACACCTCTTTCTAGTCCCTCATTTTTAATTAAACCAAAATGGAGGAATGTTAGCATTTCCTCTAGGCTACACCAAATTGCCTGGCTTGCTATAAGGACTGTTCAGCTTCCAGATCTCTTCTCTCTCTCTCTCTCTCTCTCTCTCTCTCTCTCTCTCTCTCACACACACACACACACACACACACACACTACAATTCCAAAATGTCACATTGAGGAAATAGTGACCCAAAGCAAAACCGAAAGCCAGCTGGGCAAATTCCAAACTCTGCATCTCCATGTCTGATGTCAAAGTACTCTTCAGATCTCCAACAAACTTCTTTCTCTTGAGCTGGTTCCGCCCTGCATTGGCAGCTTTCCTCAGCAGATATCCCACAGCTCTGGCAACTCTAACATTTTGGGGTATCTAGAACAACTCAAATTTTACAACTTCTTGTTCCAGTATCTGGGATCCACATGTGATCTTCTGGCATCCTCCAAAGAGCTTGGGTTACTTCTCCAGCTCTGCCCTCTGTAGCACTCTAGGCTTTGGTTGACTCCACTGTACTGTTGTTGCTGTTCTTGGTGATCATCCCATGCTATTGGCATCTCCAATACACTGGGGCCTTTTGCTGTAACTAGGCTTTATTAATAGCCTCTCATAGTCTCCCTTCACAGCGCCAAGCTTCAATTTCTTTGCATGATCCCTTAGTCCTGGGATATCAGCTGCAACTGAGGCTGCAACTTCACCAATGGCCTTTCTTAGCCTCTCACAATGCCAAGCTTCAGTTGTTCTCTCATGGCTGATTTTAACATATTACCAAGTCCAGCTGCAGCACAAGGTACAGCCTTGGCTATCACTGGAACACAGCTTCTTTGTGCTCTCAGAGAATACCTCCTTGAAAATTTCACCTCAGTGATACTGGTCTCTTCTTAGTCACTGCTAATTTCTTGGCTCCAACTGACCAGAATCAATTATCTCAGTAGTACCTTCTATGCTTGACTCTAAAGCTTGAATCTGCCAACTTCTGTTGCTTGCTGGGGCTGGAACGTGGTCCCCTTGTTCTATTACATTATCATTACCAGTTTTTGTTTTCCAACTGCTTCACTGCCTAAGCTTGGCTGTCCTGGAACTTGCTCTGTAGACTGATCTTGAACTCAGAGATCTGCCCGTCTCTGTCTCCTACATGCTGGGATTGAAGGTATTTACCACCACTCCAGGACCTAAGCTATTCTTTACCTGGAACTTGCTCTATTCCTGGCTGGCCTTGAACTCAGAGATATGCTTCCATCTATCTCCTGGAATTAAAGGCATGAACCATCACACCTGGGTCTAAGCTTTTCATGGCCACTATTTCTCAAGATCTGGATTGAAAGCCTATATCTTCTAGCCTCAAGATCTGGATCACAGGTGTGCCCTCCAATTCTGGACTACAGTTCATTTCAGATTAAAAATCCAAATGAAAACAATAACCAGGTAATAATGCCTGGCATGATATAACTATCTCTTGTTCAACTGCAAACACAAACAATAAGTTTAACTGGGTGGGATCTTGCCCTGAGGTCACCACTCCATTAATTCTATTTAATATCCTTGAACACAGGATTTAGCTCCATTGCACTTCCTGGTGCTCCCTTGAACCATACATTTTGTATTCTTCCTTTCTAAGCTTGCTACACTTGATCAAAATGCTCTTCATGAGAGTAAAACAGAAGACAAAAATCTATGCTGGGATTCTTCTTTGTCCATGCAATTAATTGAAATCTTTTTACTTTAGCCTCTCAGAAGAGGGAAAAAAGCAGCCACATTCTTCACTAAAACATTACAAGAAATATCTCTAGGCCACATACTAAAGTCTATGAACCCTCTTGAACTAAGTCTTCAAAGTTCAAAACACATTTAGGAACACTGTCTTCCATGATTTTTCTAGTATGGCCCATTAAGTGCTACTTAAAGCATCCAACTGCTTTACAAAGTCCAAAAATCCACATTCCTCCAAACAACAACATCGTTAGGCCTATCACAGCAATACCCAACTCCTGGTACCAACTTCTTAGTTAGGGTTCCCATTGCTGTGAAAAGATACTATGACCAGGGCAACTCTTATAAAGTACAATACTTAATTGGGGCTGGCTTACGGTTCTGAGGTTCAGTCTATTATCATCATGGCAGAAAGGGTGGCAGTGTCCAGAAAGGCATGGCTCTGGAGGAACTAAGAGTTCTACATCGTCATCCAAAGGCATACAGGAGAAGACTGGTGTCCAGGTAGCTAGAAGGAGGGTCTTGAAACCTACCCCCACAGTGACACACTTCCTCCAACAAGGCCACACCTTCTCCAAAGGTGAACAACCTAATAGTGTCACTCCCTGAGCCACTCGTATTCAAACTACCACAGAAGCCTACTTGGGTTTGAGTGAAGTCTGTAATTCTCTTGTCTAGTGAATACCCTGGAGCCAGTAAAGCACCTCAGGTAATCTTTCTTCACCGACTAACAATGCACAGCAGTGGTAAACCACTTCCCAGTATGCTGGAAGCTCTCTGGTTCAGTCCCTTGTACTGTCTCCATGGCGTGGGACTTCCTGAAAACATCACTTACTTGCCTCATAAAGGAATAGCAATTGCTCCATGTGGGTGAGGCTTGAGAAGACTCTCTGGGATGCAGAAGACAGAGCTGTAGCTGCAGTGGTGCCATGGACCACTCAGAAGAAAGGGACCCTATAGCGCTTGTTGGCTCATAGGCATGAGAGACACTTTAGACCAAGTAAGGGATCCTATGGAGACTTTAAAGCTCAGTTGGAGGCATGCCTGCCTACGACCTGTGAGGCCCAGAGTCCAATCTCAAGCACTGTATAAATTGAATGTGGTAGCCATGCCCTTGATCCCAACAGAATACACAGTGAGTTCAAGACATCCTGGGCAACGTACAACCGTGTCTTAAGAGTAAGACAAAGTAATGCATAAAGCACCTGAACTGTTCCTGAGAGTAAGAGAAAGGGCAGGATCTCTACTTCTACAAGTTAATATTTGGGAGGGAGAAGAACTCACGGATTTAATAACAAAAAGCAGAGACATGTTTTTTAAGATGAAGGATAAAGTCCTCGAGATGGGAATGACTACATGATAGAACAGATGCCAGGAGGAGGAGATTGGAGAGGAGCAAACCGGACTGGGAGGAGTGATAAGGAGTGTTGCACCGATGAAGAGATGGGAAATGTGAGGGAAAGGAACTGAAGTGACATGAGTTCCAGGAGAAAGGAGAGAGCCAGGGGAAGGAACAGACTTACGGGGAATTACAATATGTTTTTGGAGTTAAAAATAAATCTTAAAATCGAAAAGGTAGGGGGCTGGAGAGATGGCTCAGTGGTGAAGAGCACTGACTGCTCTTCCAAAGGTCCTGAGTTCAATTCCCAGTGACCACATGGTGGCTCACAACCATCTGTAATGGGATCTGATGCCCTCTTCTGGTGCATCTGAAGACAGCTAGTGTACTTATATATGTATGTGTGTGTGTGTGTGTGTGTGTGTGTGTGTGTGTATGTATATATACACACATATATATATACATGTGTATATATACATATATATGTGTATATATACATATATACATGTGTATATATATACATACATATATATATGTGTATATATATATATAAATCTTTAAAGAAATTGAAAAGGCATACAGAAGCCCAAGCAACATAGACACATTTGTATCTGGGAACTTTATATTAAACTCATATCATCAAAAATAAACATGGAAAACTGTAAAATCACAGGAGATAAGGTCATGTAGAAAGGAAGCCTCCTGGTTGACTTTTCACGAATGCTTCTGACTGCAGAGCTCGGAAGGCAATGCAGCATCTTCTAAATGTTGAGGGAAATGAATTGCATGTTTGCTTCATTATTATTCAAAACAGGCATGCATTTCCCCACACTTGTAAGAAAGATTGCTGTCCACTGATTTCCCAGCCACAGCTACTAAGGGGTCCATTTTAGTGGAGAGAAACAAACTCATTCCAGAAGGAGAAAACAAGAAGCCACACATTACATACAGAAAACTGATTTGTGTCTGTGTAGGTGGGCAGACCTGTGGGAGAAAGATACACTATTCAATAAATAGTGCCAGGCATTTCAGTACCCTCAAGGGAAAAGCAAAATGAAATTGGCTTCCTGCTTCACTCTCCACATAAAGACCAATTCTCAGTGGAATAACTTGAAAGGTAGAATGACTGGAGATGGAAATGTAGGAAGATTTCTTTATGACCTAAGGGTAAGGAAGAACTTATTAAACCATAAAGAAAACCCTTGATTAATTTGACAATGTTCAAAGTGAAAAAGAAAGAAACAGAGAAGAGAAGAAAGGAGAGGAGAGGAGAAAGTACCAAACAATGAAAAGAAAAGGAGGCTGCATATGGAACATGCTTTGGAAGAGAATACCCAAACGGGTAGGGATTAGAAAAATCGATTCAACGACTGAGTAAAGAATTAACTTACAAATGACTTGGAAGAATGTGAACATCTCTGCACACGCGTAGGTAGACTGACCTCTGTAAGCGGACTGAGAACTGGCTATGTTCAACTCAGTGAAGGCAGTTGTACTGTCGCACAGAAAGGAACTGGGATGAGAAAAAGTATTCAACGGATTTTATTCATATTTATTCTTTAATCTCCTTTGAAGGAATCAGTCATATACATATAGATGGGGATCAGGAAGATGGCTCAGTGAATAAAGACACTTGTCACCAAGCTTGACCACAGGAGTTTGATCATCCCCAGGGTTGACCCAGAGAAAGAGAAAACCAACTCACACAGCTTGTCCTCCAATCCCAGCGTAAGTGGTGTTCTGTATTCTTTCCTTCTTTCTCTTCTCTCTCTCACACACAAATAAATAAAGGAATAAATACATGTAAAAGCCTGTTAAAAGTTGAAAATACCAAGTCATTGAAGTGTATTTACGTATTTATAAGGAACATTCAACAATTAAAGCTGATATTTGACAACACGGCAGTTTCTTAAATTTCATCATAGACCAAGGTAGATGCTGAGGTCAAATGCTTTCATTATTATCTTCAGTTTTACACATCTGATACACTCACACACAAACACATGCACACACATACACACACACACATGCACATACCACACAAACACACACAAACGTGCACTCTCTCACACACACAGGCCCACTCATACATGTAGACCCACCCAAACATACAGGCACACTCACACAGTGTACACACAAACACATGTACACATACAAACACATGGACTTACATGCACACACACACAGAGGTATACACAGACAGGTGCACAGACACAAACATGTGAGTGCACACACACACACACACACACACACACACACACACACACATGTGCTCATACATCCCATTTTTTAATGATCTCTTTTCATCAAAGTGGAAGTGCTCAGAAGTGACCCTTTCTCTTTAACGATGTGGTGTAGATATTTTAAATATGCTCAGCACTTATACGCTTTAATTGTCTCCCCTTTAAAATTATATCAATCATTTTCTGTTTGGGGTACAGTGTGTTCTGTTCCAAAGGAAAAAGCTCTTCTTGGAGCCAAAGTGTTGCTGAACAGTTCTGCCAGAGACCTTTAGTTCACTAGAGACAGAAACTTGGGAGTATTTTACTAGCAATTAGCTTCTAAAATAGTAGCGATTTCATTTTCTCATTTATACTTGGAAGCTGTACATAGGATTTATGAAATTCCTTTTCTAACTTAGGTGAAATTGTTAAGAACACTTGTTTCTATACAGAAATCTCAAACGTTTGATTTTACCAATAAAGACTCTGGGGCCAGATGCTGGGGTAAAAGCCCACTAACTCAGAAAGGCAGAGAAAGCACCCAGCTGACCTTCCTCTTCAACCAATGTCCCAAAAGGAAATTCTCCTTCTCCACTCCATCAAAAATCCTTCAAACTGAATGTCCCTCTTCTCTACTTCCTGTGCACCTCTCTATCCCTCTTCATGACTTCCTTTTGCTTTCTGTTTTTCCCCCTTTGTTCACTCCCTGTCAACTGGTTCCTTGCTCCCCCTCTTGACCTATGGCTGACTTTATTTAATCCTGTTGACAAGAAACAGAAAGCTCTTTGATTAAAGGTGCATGCTAGGTCCAAGCCACACCAGTAAACAACACAATCTCAGTTTCATGGTGTGATCAACACCTGTGATCAATAATGTGCTGCAACAGAACACACCATGTTCTACTAAGAAAAATGGATATGCCAAGTCTGGCCTTCCCCTGGGACAGTCCTGAGAGGACAATGGTGATGGTTTGCATATGCTCGGCCCAGGAAGTGGCACTATTAGAAGGTGTGGCCCCTGTTGGAGTAGGTGTGGTCTTGTTGGATTAGATGTGTCACTGTGGGTGTGGGGTTTAAGACCCTCATCCTAGCTGTCTGGAAGTCAGTATTCTGCAAATAGCCTTAGATGAAGATGCAGAACTCTCAGCTCCTCCTGCACCATGCCTGCCTCGATGCTGCCATGTTCCCACCTTGATGATACTGGGATGAACCTCTGAACCTGTAAGCCAGCTCCAATTAAATGCTGTCCTTTATAAGATTTGCATTGGTCATGGTGTCTGTTCATAGCAGTAAAACCCTGACTAAGACAGAAGTTGGTACCAGGGACTAGGATATTGTTGTGATAGGCCTGACCATGTTTTTGTTTGGAAGAATGTGAATTTGGGGACTTTCGATTTGGAAAGCCATGGAATGTTTTAAGTGGGGCTTAATGAGCCATCTTAGTAGGAATATGGAAGACTTTGCTGCTGTGAGTTATTTGAACTGTGCAGATCTGGCCCAAGAGGTCTCATTGGAGAAGAACTTCAGTATGTAACCTAGAGGCTGTTTTTGTGGTATTTTGGTGAAGAACACAGCCACCTTTTGCCTTTGTCTGAAGAGTCTGCCTGAGGCTAAGGTGAGGAGATTCAGATTAATTGCATTGTCAAAGGAAAGCTCAGAAACACCCATCATAGACTTTGTTTTCTGGTTAAGCCTCATGAAGACCATTTAAATAAGCATAGTGAGGTGAGAAAGAAAAAAAATATACAAAATAATCATTCAAGTATTAAAGGGACTCCAGAGAATGAAGTAGATCCAGGGACTAAGTCACTATACATGGACTGACCCTGGACTCTGACCTCATAGGTAGCAATGAATATCCTAGTAAGAGCACCAGTGGAAGGGGAAGCCCTGGGTCCTGCTAAGACTGAACCCCCAGTGAACGTGATTGTTGGGGGGAGGGCAGTAATGGGGGAAGGATGGGGAGGGGAACACCCATATAGAAGGGGAGGGGCTAGGGGGATGTTGGCCTGGAAACCGGGAAAGGGAATAACATTCAAAATGTAAATAAGAAATACCCAAGTTAATAAAGATGGAAAAGAAAAAGAAAATGAAATAGAGTTGAATCCTGTGTTCAAGGATATTAAATTGAATTTTAAAAAAGTGGTGACCTTAGGGGCAAGATCCCACCCAGCAAAGTTTAGGTCTAGACTTGGCAGAAAAAGTCTTTAATCCCAGGAGGCAGAGGCAAGCAGATCTCTAAATTCAAGGCCAGCCTTGAACAGAGCAGTTTCTGGATGAAGAAAAGCTTAAGTCCACACATGGTGGTAGATGCCTTTAATCCCAGCAGTACAGGAGACAAAGGCATGCAGATCTTTGAGTTCAAGGTCAGTCTACAGAGCAAGTTCCAGCACAGCCAAGCTTAGGAAGTGAAGGAAACCATTAGAAAACAGAATGCTGGTCATGATGTAATAGAACAAGGGGGCATATTCCAATCCCAGCAAGCAGCAGAACTCAGCAGCTTTGGCCATGTGGCTCTGGATTTATATTCAAGAGGAGGAGACTCCTGGGACAATTGATGCTGGTCAGCTGGAGCTAAGAAGTTAGCACTGATTAAGAAGAGACCAATATCACTGAGGTGAAATCTTCTGGGAAATGTTTTCTGAGAGCACAAAAAAGCTGTGTTCCAGAGATAGCTGAACTTGGTAATGTGTAAGAGTTGCCCAAGTGGTACTAGTTTTGAAGGTATGAAGGAGTAATAAAAAACAGCTGAGGGAAGGGAAGGCAATTGATGAAGGTGCAGCCTCAGTTACAGTTGATGACCTAGGAGTGAAGGGTCATGCAAAGGAGCTGAGGCTTGGCACCATGAAGAGAGGCTATTGGTGAAGCCTAGTTGCAGTAGAAGACCCCAGTGTATTGGAG
This sequence comes from Rattus norvegicus, assembly GCF_021556685.1. NCBI lineage: Eukaryota > Metazoa > Chordata > Mammalia > Rodentia > Muridae > Rattus > Rattus norvegicus. Next base: position 103,174,652 of record NC_141548.1, on the reverse strand, counting down.
ATGCCAGTACCAGTGGGAAGATCACCAAAAACAGCAGCAGCAGGATCAATCTGAGCTTAGGATGCTACAGAGGACAGAGCTTGAGGAGTGATGCCAGCCCCAATTAAATGTTGTCCTTACAAGAGTTGCCTGGGTCATGATGTCTGTTCGCAGCAGTAAAACCCTAACTAAGACAGTTTCCACTCAGCATTCTTAGACTTCATGTATGATCAGACACCATGACCAAGGCAACTCTTGTAAGGACACCATTTAATTGGGGCTGGTTAACAGGTTCAGAGGTCCAGTCCATTATCATCAAGGCGGGAACATGGCAGCATCCAGGCAGGCCTGGTGCAGGAGGAGCTGAGAGTTCTACATCTTCATCCGAAGGAAGCCAGGAACAGACTGGGCATCCTCAGACTGCTAGGAGGAAGAGCTCCAAGCCCACCCCCACAGTGACACACTTCCACCAACAAGGCCACACCTTCTAATAGTGCCACTCCCTGGACCAAGCGTATGCAAACGGTCACAGAGACCATTCCAGGTTGGGTCAGTCTGGCCTGCCTTTGTCTTCATTTCTACTACAATTTGCATCCAATTATTAACCACAAAGACACAGCATTCACTAAATAGTCATCCTCACAGTTCCCATTTACAGATGGTGAAACGGAGACCCTGAGAGGTTGCCTTCTCCAGGGATGACAGTTACTAAGTGACCAGAGATTGGAACCCAGAAAATCTGATTTCCAAGCCAGTTGCCCACATCCTTCCGTGTCTGATGATGTCAGTGACTTCAAGTGACTGCAGGTGATTCTGTTGTACTCTTATTCATCTTGGCTGTTGGTAGCACCTGTTAAGCTGCGCTTAGCTTTCTACCTCAGGTCTTTACTACTGCACACACTCTGCTTTGCTAGATAATGCCTAAAGTTTTCTAAAGTGATGCTAGCAACTTAAGCTCCCACAATACTGATGGTCTCATGCATCTGAACTGGTGTTGAGATCCATCTTTGTGCATGGTAGGTTGTACCAGGGAGCATCATCCCCTGTCCGTGCTCGATGGACTAACTGATTGGCTGGTAGCTTTGGAGACAGGGCTTTACTATGTAGCTCAGGCTGCCCCAGAGCTCACTATGGAGCCCAGGCTGCTTTCGAACTCCCACTCTTGCTGCCTATGCTTCCCACGTGCTGGAATGCTACATGCGAATCATTGTTCACAGTCATGATCACACCAGCTTACTATGATTCTAACGTGAATTTCACCATCTATTAATGAAGTGGTGATTTCTTTTTACTTTTTTTTTCTCTTCTACTTAGTCCCATTCAACTCTTCCATCCATTTTTATACTGCGTTGTCTTTCTTTTCACGCTGATGTATAGGCATCCTTCACATATTCACAATACTAAGATTTCATCTCTAGTAAGTGTATCCAGTATCTTCTTTTGGCTTGTGGCATCTCATGCCCTTTAGTGCCTCTGAACAAATGGAAAGTCTCGATTTTGTAAATTGTACTTTTATACTCTCTCTCTCTCTCTCTCTCTCTCTCTCTCTCTGTATATGTGTGTGTGTGTGTGTGTGTGTGTGTGTGTGTGAGAGAGAGAGAGAGAGAGAGAGAGAGAGAGAGAGAGAGGTGTCCAGGTATGTGTGTACCATGACGCATATGTGGAGGGCAGAGGACAACATACAGCAGTCAGTTCTACTTTTCTGTCTTCCATGGAAGTCAGGCTTTCAGACAAGTGCCCTTCCCACTGAGCCATCTCTCCAGGACTCTGAAAGTCTCACTTTTAAAGGAGTTGAATTGTCAATCTCCACCCTTAAGAGTCTGTGTCTCCTTTCAAGCATTTAAAACGGTGTTTTTTAACCTGTGGGTTACAACCTCTTTGGGGGTCAAACAATCCTTCCACGGGGGTTTCCTAACACCATTGGGAAACGGAGATATTTACATTATCCTTCTTAACAGTAGCAAAATTCCAGTTAGGAGGTAACAATGAAAACAGTTTTGTGCTTGGGGCTCACCACAGCACAGGGAACTGAATTAAATGGCTGCAGCATTGGGAAGATTGAGAACTGCCGATCTAAGGTCTCAGGTCCTACCTCAAAGATGTCTTGTGCCACCATATTAGTCTGCTTGCTATTGCGGTGACAAACACCATGGCCAGAAGCATCCCAGGGAGGATAGCCCTGGAGTTGTGCTCCATCACTAATGGGAGTCAGTTCTGGAACAATGGGCTGGGCCTCTCCCATATCAACCTTTAATAAATAAAATGCCCAACAGGCAAAACGTCTACAGCCCAATCTTATGGAGGCATTCTCTCAGTTGAGGTCACCTCCTCTCAGGTGAGGGGACAAGCTTGTGTCAAGTGATCAAAACAAAAACAAAACAAAGGACAAGAAACCAAAAGAAACCAGAAAGCACCACCATGTTCCCCCAAAATATTTAGTTTTATATTTAAGCTTATTGTTTAAATGTGTGATTTCACGTTTAACTATTCCATCTAATTAGAATCGAATCAACAATTTTCCCATATGGAGAATGTAGGGGCTCAACTTACACTTTTTATCGATCCACGGCACAAACGAATGCCCTGACACTACTACCTGCCTGCATTCTCTCTGTGTCCTCGACCCCCACTGTAGCTGCCCTCTATCCAGAATCATGTGCTTTCCTTACGCAGTGTGGTCTGCCTTCAGCTTTTTGCTTATTTTCTAGTGGTCAGACTATGTCTGCCAGACAGACCCGTTCTCTTGGGGTTTGAAAACCTGAGCAGTCACAAGTCTCCAGCAAAGCGACATCTTTATTTGAATCAGGCATCGAATGCTGTCCAGACAGGGACAGAAGCACAGACACGGGAGCTGGTTGTGGTTTTTGAACTTTCGTCTTAGTATTTAAGCAGATGACAAAATTTTATTGTACTAAGGCTGCTCCTGACTGGACAGGGCCACAGGGCAGACTCAGGAGCTGAGCTGCGACTCTGAAGGGAAATTGAACGTCATTTTTTAAGGATGATATCATAAAGTGAGAGGAGCAAGGTGGGCCGTAGCACTGCCCAATCATAATTTGACACAAGGGCTTGAGCAAGGAAGTAAACATTGGTAATGAGGTCTTATCCTTGACTCATAGATTTGGTGGTCTTCTGGTAGACCTCTAGCTCAGAATTCAGAGTGGTAAGGGAACCAAGGAGTGGGCAGGCTGCACGCGCACACTCAATTAAGTCAGGACGGGCAATACATTTACAATGTGTTTGCCTTAGTTCAGATAACCCACCGCTTTCCTTTCCACATTCTTGACTGGCTAAGACACACATGAAAGGCCGGAAGAGGCAGGGTAGGTGTTGGTTCCGGGGCCTGGGAACCTGAACTCAGTTTTGACCCTGCCAGCAAGATGGAGGTCATTCCTGACATGTCTCCACTCAGGCAGCTGTCTCCTGACAATTCTGTGCCATCTTAGTCACTGTCATTTTTTACAGTCTACTGGCAGATGAGCGTGTTTCCTACTGAGGCTGTTTCCCTTTCTCCCCACGCGCCAGCTTTCCTTCCAATTTCTACACGTGGGTGTGGCCATGTGGCTGACTTCTGAGGAGTGAGCACAGTGTGAGCTCTCATCCATTCACCTCCGTGGGCTCTGACCTACGACCACCACCGCTAAAGCCCTCTGCTTTCTATTCCTGCTGTGCTGTGGGATGCTCACGCCCAGACATCTTTGGAAGGCACAGCTGGGCAAGGGGCATCTCTTGGCACTTGCGTTCCCAGGAGCCTGCGGTGATCAGGGTCCCTCTTGTTCTTGCTCTCCATTAATTGACCTTATCCTATGAGAAACAAATTCTCCTCTCACGAGGCCACTGAAACGTGTACTCGACAGCAGATGGAGTTAACTTGATTAGTTCATATTGACTTGAATCCTGCGGATTTGATCTGCACATTTGCACAAACATCTACATAGCTGTTGATTCTTTGTCAGTCTGGAAGGAAGAGCTCTGTCTCTTTTCTTCCCTTTTTTTTTCATCTTTTTGCACATTTCACGTCTTATATCTCACGACTAGCCAAGAGTTCCTGTACAGTGTGGAAATAAAGCAGCTACGGCTTACAGTTGCCTTGCTCCTGACAGTAAAGGGAACCTTTCAATCGAGTATTACTCATTGTTAATGCTTGGTGTGGGGCTTTTGTCCGAATAAATTCCCTTGAGTTTATCAGACTTTTTATTATAAACAGATGCTATCTTATCTAACGATGCAATTGTATCCTGGAGCAGATAACATAGTTTTCCTCATTGCACTGATAATGTATGTCTTCTCCCATAAACATATGCACCTATGGTTTTACTGTCTTTGTCTGAGTTGTAAATCAAATAAGATTAGCCTATCTTTTTTTTTCAAACTTATTGCTTTGCATATAATTTAACTTTTTGTGTGTGTGCACATGTTCGTGTAGGCAACGGTGAATGTGTATACGTGTGCACGTGTGTGCAGGTGTGTGTGTGTGTGTGTGTGTGTGTGTGTGCGCGTGTGCACGCACAGGCAAGTGGAGCCAAAGGTCAATCTGAGGTGTAATAACACATTTGCAGAAACATCTAAATAGCTGTTGACGCTGCTTCGGTGTTTTCTCTATCAAACATTCCACAGTCTGGAGTAACAAGTTTTACCTTATTTCTTCACTATCCTCCCCCACCTGGCCCCGCCACATTTCACTTTCTTTTTTCTTTTTTTTTTCTTTTTTTTTGGAGGTGGGGACTGAACCCAGGGCCTTGCGCTTGCTAGGCAAGCGCTCTACCACTGAGCTAAATCCCCAACCCCTACTTTTCACTTTCTATGTCTCATAACTAACCACGAGTTTGTGTACAGTGTGGAAATACAGAGACTATGAAATGACACCTCAGGGGCTAGCCGCTTTGTCTTTTTTTTTTTTTTTTTTTAAACATAGTCTCTCAACATCTCAAGACTCCCTGATTAGATTAGCCATGTGCCCCACTTCTGGGACTGCAAGCACGCACCCCCGCCTCTGGCATGTTTGTATGAGTTCTGGGGACTGAACTCAAGACCCCATGTTTACAGGACAGGCACGAAGCTAAAAGAGCTATCTCTCCAGCACCAATAATTTAGATTTTTAAAAACCATTGACTTAAAGTTATTTCTTTAATCTTAGGGGGTTTCACTCTCCCTTAAATTTTGGCCCGAGACAGGTTGGTGAACATTGGGTCATCCCTCAGATTGCCTAAAACAAGCAGGGTCTTCCAGGTGAGCTCAATTTATTAGAAGCTAGGGATGGTGTTGGGTTATGCTACAGAACCCTGTGCTTCCCTCCATCATAATTCCACGATACTTAAAGAGATAGTTTCAATATTTTATCTAGTCGTCTTTGCTATTCTCCAGAGACTCACCCAGTGTATTCATTCCATTGTGCCCAGGACGGTACTCTGAAATGTCCAGTACAATTAGATATAAATTTCAGAGTGGTCTGCTGAGCTAGGACCAGTACTCGACAATCAGACCCTGGTTTACTAGTTCCATTGCAAGTGAACCTTCCCAAAGGGCAGGGCTGAAAGCTTGTTTGGCCTATGGGATGACATCCACAGAGAACCTCGTTGTAAGCAGCAGACACTGAACATTGGCGTTGACTATCAAGAATGACTTTTCTCTTTTACATTCTAGGTTCAGTCCTAAGGCAGTTGCCGTAGCTGTCTGACTTAATTCTCATAGCCATCCCAAGGGATCAAATCGCATCATGGAGCAGGAACGTAGTCACCTGTGGTCACACAGGTGGACAGAGGACAGCCAGGCCTTGAGTTCAGCTAGCATGCCTGCCACGACAAAGCTTGGAGCCCCTTCTGCTGCATGAAGTGAGGTTGGCGAACGCCAGTCTAAACCATCCATCAACAGAGGGCACTCACGCTCACCAATGGCCTGGGCTCCTGCAGTGGCTCCTGTGGGTAGAATACATCAGAGGTTGATTATTTGTATCCTCAGTCAGCCATCAGGTATCCCTTAAGCATGCTGATTGATCTATGTACAGATTTTGCCCAGAGCAAAACAACCTAGTATGTGGTTTGCACTCAAAACTTATCGATGCCTCTTAGAGTACTTGGGATAATCTACACGTTGACCAAGTGTGCATGGTTTTTAATTACTCTTTGCTGTCTTAATGGAAGCTGTCATCAATATTGCATTGTGCATTGCCAAACGTCTTGATTCCCAAGCGCTACCCATTTGAACTTAATACTATGAACACATAATTTGAACTTAATAATTTGAACACATAATACTATGTGACGACATAGAGAAAACTACTCTGTTAGCTTTAAAATTACTTTGGTGGGCTACGCGAATGACATTCTGGAGTTTCAGAAAACCAGCATCTTCTCCCTTAGATTTAACAAATGTAAACAGTATATTTTGTTTGAATTTTATGCAGTTACTTGGCTTTTTATGATTTGGTTGGTTATTTTTCTGGTTTCTTTTAAAGGGATTATGGGGATTAGAGATGTAAACCGCCGTGAATAAAATCTTAGACTTTAAAAAAGTTGTTTTTCCCCTTAAGGTATGTGGACATTTGCCATATTTTGAATGAATGATAAAATCTTTAACTTTTTCACTATTCTCCCTTATGTGCTGGAGTGAACCTAACACCATAGTTGGCAACATTTTTACAGTCAATTTTCTTTGTTTAAAAAAAAATCGAAATTTAAATTTAATTATATCTTTCCTTTCAGTTTATAATGATATCAAGTGTATGAGTGATGAGGTTTGAAAATGATTGATCACTACTCAGACTCCCTGGGAGCAGAAGACCATCATGCACAGACTTTAGTAAGGGACACTCTTAGGACCAAGCCAGGAGGAAGAGAAGGGAGGAAGCATTGTTGGAATAGAGGCTGTGAAACAGATTCAAACAGGCCTCTGCTCATCGGGGGACTGGGGATAACTGCAGGATTGTTCCAGTTGGGGCGAGGCTGAGGTTTTATATTTATTTCTCATCCACTTGGACAAGGGCTATACTGAAGGAGCGGGGAGACTTTGGACTGCACATTTCTCTTTAGTTTATATGATTCTGAAGGAAGGCTGAGAGACACAGGCTGACTGCTGTAGTGCTCTCGGATCATAGGGAGGAAATCTTCACCCCACTCCACCCCTATATCCATGATATTGTCTACGTGGCAGATTTGGTTTTAGCTTGCTGAGATAAAGTCTCATGTATTACAGGCTGACTGGTCTTGAACTCTTGGTCCTCCTGCCTCTACCTCCCAAGTGATGGACTTACAGGCACCAACCACCACCGATTCCCTCAGCATGGAGAACCCCCTCAATTCACCCTAATATTCTCTCTGTCTCTCTCTCTGTCTCTCTCTCTGTCTCTCTCTGTCTCTCTCTCTGTCTCTCTGTCTCTCTCCTTCCCATCCCCCCCGTGTGTGTGTGTGTGTGTGTGTGTGTGTGTGTTGCTCTAGTATCACAGTGCATGTGTGTATCAGAAGACATCATTGTGGAATTGATTCTATTTTTCTTTTTTTATGGTTTCCGGGGGATTGGACTCAAGTCCTCTGGCTTATGTAGCAAGTGCTTTATATTGGCTCTCCCTCAACCATTCCACCCACCCGTGCCTACATTTTTATTCCTGTAATGTCTAGTGTAATAGGCGTTCCCACCTTGCCAGACTCTATTTACTGCTCCTGCAGCTCCTTCTCTAGCACAGCATCCTCTGGAACCGCCTGTGACATTTCCAGCTCTCACTACTTGTGGGATGTGATGCCCGTGCAGCAGTTGGGAAAGCATCAGGAAACACCTACAAGATACAGCTTCCGTTTTGTTTGCATCTGTATTTTCTTCCCTAAATGGATTGTAACTAGATGATGAAAGCTTCAGACTGTTTATAGTGTAATAAGGAAGTAAATTGTGTGTGTGTGTGTGTGTGTGTGTGTGTTTTTTTTTCTGGTGTCATTTGGAACACATAAATTAAAGGCTCAAAAATATTATTAAATGATTAGTTTTCTAGTAGTTAGCTCCTTAGACAGGAATGTGATTGGTTGTAGGCAAAGGTAATTGCAGTTCCTATTTTAGAATTTTCTGTCTCTTCCAATACCACCAATGACTCTGATCAGATATTTATTGAATGCCACTATGTTCCAGACCCCCCCCCTCCCCCCTCACCTCCCTCACTCCCTCAATGGCGCCTCCTTTCTCAGCCCCTCCCTCCATTCCTTCCTTCTCTTAACAGAATCTTATACTGTAGCTCAGAATGGTCCGGAACACATGGGGATTCACCCAACCAAGCCTACTGAATTCTAGGACTACAGGCTCATTCCATCAGACTCAGAGCTGAGTACCATTTTAAGCAAGGAAGACATGGTGGTAAATTCCATCACGATGTCCCAGCCAGTGTGAGAGATAAGTCATGCATCTGCATCAGAATGGGGGAAAAGTCATATACTGTGGTTGGTACTATGAGGGCAATGTGCAGAGATGAGAGGAAGTAGCCACCTAAAGCCAGGGTAAGGTGACATTGTCTCCAGAAGAAACTGACTCAGCATGATGAGGAAAAGACAAGAACAAAGATGTAGAAAGGACTACATGTGTTTTAAAAATAGATGCCAGAGGACAGTAGTAGTTTGTTTGGGATGGGGGCTTTGGTGGTTTGAACAAGAATGGCTCCTATAGGCTTAGCTATTTGCATGCTTAGTCTCCAGTTGGTAGCTGTTTGGGAAGGCTTAGGAGGTGTGGCTTGTTGAAGTAGGTGTGTCATTGGTAGTTGTTTGGGAAGGCTTAGGAGGTGTGTCATTGGAAATGTGCTATGAGATTCCTAAGCCCACACAGGTTCATTGTTTCTGTCTACCTTCTACTTTCAGATCAGGATGCAAAGCTCTCAGCCACGGCTCTAGCACCATGTCTGCCATGCTTCTCACCAGGAGGTTAAGGGACTAACCTTCTGAGACTGTAAGCCAGTCCCCAAAGGCTTTCTTTTCTAAGAGTCCCTTGGTAAGGGTGTTCCTTTGCTGTAATAGAACAGTGACTAAAACAGGCACAAAGAACAGGATGTGGATGCTGAGCGAGGCTGCTTATGAAGGAAGTGAGTCCCAGGAAACCAGGAGACAACGAAAGCTTGCTGTTATCATTTGCTGGTTTGTTTAAAATAGTGATGGCACACTTACCTTGTTAGATTGTGAGTAGCCTCTAGTTTAGATCTAGTTAGGCAGAATTACCTTGTTAGTTTGGGAATAGCTTCACATCTCACTTAGACCTAGTTAGGCAAAGTAAACAGCTTTACCTTCAGGACCTCCCACTTGCTTTCATCCTTTAAAGATGTGGGGGGATCTCCAAAAGTTCATTTGGCTGGGGTGAGGCCTGGGATGACACATTCCCAGGTATGATATGTTCACTGGATATCATTAGCTAGGCTGTGTGGGTTTGAATTCTCACTTAATTGTAGATCAGTGGTTCTCAACTTTCCAAGTATTGTGACAGTTTAATACAATTCCTCATGTTGTGGTGACCCCCAACCATAAAATTACTTTGTTGCAACTTCATAACTATAATTTCTCTACTGTCATAATAATATAAATATCTGAATGCAGGGTATCTGATATACAATTCCCAAAGGGGTCACTACCTAAGGTTGAGAACTATTGATGTAGACTTTTGTGATTTTTGGCTAAGTTTTTTAATGCATTATCCCCAATCTTTCATTTATTGATAACGGTGCTCACAGAGAGTCCATGTGATGATTAAATGAGACACGCTGAGTTAAGAATTTATCACAGAACACAGTCAGAAAAATGTTAATATTTGTTCTTATTGCAAACATAAAGACAAGTTGACTTACTAAGTCAAGGTCCAAGACAACTTGTAAATGACTGCTGGAATTTATCATGTGCATTTAAATGAAAAAAAAAAGGCCTTCCACATGACATGAACTAAATAAACTAGGTCTAGTCAAAGAAAATTTATAGAGAATGAAATATATTTGCAAAAAAACTGGCAGGTAAAATGACTGTTGAAATTTTTCAAGAATGTGCTTGATGCTAAATGATCAGAATTTGCCTGCAGAGGGGAGTTCTAGATCATGTAGTGTAATCACTTTGTCATATAGACAAAGGAAAAATACACAAAGGCATACCCAGAAGGCCTTTCCAGGATTGTGCCGTTGGTCTTCATATTTAATGTGTGCTGTTTCCTTGTAGACAAAAGCTACAGAAAGTGTTAGCAGTGGAGTGCAATCCTTTGGCATTGTGACATGTCACCATCTCCACATGTGTTGGATTACATTCACAGTTATTCTGGAACACATGAAGCCCAGGGATACACTGAAGCAAACACATGGGGCCCAGGGACACACTGAAACAAACACATGAGGCCCAGGGACACACTGAAACAAACACATGAGGCCCAGGGACACACTGAAACAAACACATGAGGCCCAGGGACACACTGAAACAAACACATGAGGCCTAGGGACACACTGAAACACATGAGGCCCATGGACACACTGAAACACACATCTGAGGCCCAGGGACACACTGAAACACATTAGGCCCAGGGATACGCTGAAACACATGAGGCCCAGGGACACACTAGCCTTTTCACAAAGCTGTAATACTTTGATGAATATGGGAAGCCATATATATTCAAGATTCTTTATTACTTGTTATCAAAATATGTTTCCCAAAATGCCATGTGTAATTTCTGACCCCTAGGAATATGTCCTTATTGGGAAATAGAGTTCTCCATAGGTCATCAAGTCGATGAGGTGTCATCAGGGTGGGCCTCTATGGACATGGCTGGTGTCTTCATAAGATGATGAGAAGCTGATCACATACGGAGGGAGGCCAGCAGACAACAGTGGCAGACAATGCAGTGGTGGCCCTGCGAGCTGAGGATGGCAAGAATTAGTGTGGCCATCAGAAACTCCAAGAGTCCAAGGAGGACTCCAGCCAGAGTCTAGAGGGGAGCCTAGTTCTGCAGACACATTCAGAGTTGTTAGAGAATAAATGACAGCCATCAGAGTCTGTGGGCTCTTGTCATGGTCAACCTAGGGGTGGAGCATGAGTCTTTAGGAGTTTTTCCCCCTTCTCCTGCTCCTGTGTTATTTACTTTCCTTGATAGTGTGACCTACTACCTGGCAGCGTGAGGGTTTATTTCTGCTTGCAGCTTAAGTGGACACTGTGAGAGAAGGCAAGTCAGGAGAAGGCCGGTCACATCACATCTACAGTCAGGAAGCACAAGCTCTCAGAGGGTGGAGAGGAGCTGTGCTAGAAAACACCGAGGCCTTGTGAGCCATGTCCTCAATGCAGCCCTCACCTCAAGGCACACTTCTGGCTGGAAACTAAGTGTTCAAACATGAGAGTCTTTGGGAGATATTCTACATTTAGACAGCTCTCATGTACATGCTAATGGTCAAAATGTATTCTCCCAAAATGCATCTTGAAATCTTCACTCCCATGACTATGTGTATACTTGAAAATAGCCTTGCAGATGTGTTAATACGAGGCCCTTGGAATGGTCCTTCATTCAATACAATTGGTGTCCTAATAAGGTAATCTGAATCTACAGAGGAGACCTTCATATGACGCCAGAGGCAGAGGCTGGAGCAGTGTGGCTACAAAGGATGCCAGTGACTAGAAGCCTCTACTAGGGACTGAACTGTCCAGAGGATTTTATCCATAGCTTCTGGATAGCAGAGGCTGGAACTTGACTTATGCCCCTGTCTCTTGAGCTGCTAAGACAGTCTTAGTCTGGGCTTACTGAATATTTGTTGAATTGAAGTAATTGAAGGATCCCACATATAGAGTGAGGCTCGTTATTGTCATTATAAATCTATAATTTGCCCGTTGGCTTCTGGTGATAATTGTCATTGAGGAAATAGAAGAGGCGTCATTGTCAAAAAATGTTTGGTTAGAAAAGGAGATAGGGAATCACTGTGGGACCCAAACACTCATTTGAATACTGTCCCAGGGGGGGAGTGACTGGCCAGCAAGCAGTTGTTCCCTGTCAAGGCCAGCTCCACAGACCTTGTATTTAGGTCCTGTTATGTCTCTGTGAAATACTGAATTGTGAGGCTCAAATTATGGGTAAAGAAAACTGATGTTGCTCAGAAGTTGTTCAAACGGAGACCTGAGAGTGAAACTTGGGTAGAAATTCGGCCCTTAGCCACTCAGCTATTGTGACAGGCAGACACCGATCATCCCTTTCTAGGGATTCAAAAAGCTTACTGTGGCAGATGATTAATGTTTAAACCATCCTCCGTATAAATATGTCAGAGTCCTGGGTCTGCGTTTATTACGTGCTTCCTTTGGTTCATCTGTACACACCCTGGTCAGTCTCTTCAGACATAGCTGGAACTTGCGGCTAGTGTCCTTCAAACTGTCAAGCAGCTTTGGCTATGTTTTCTACCTTCCTAAGTCCACGCGTTTCATATTTTAATGCATGGGTTTCCATTCCTCAGTGTGAGGGTTCAGTGGAGGCCAGCGAAGGGGAAGCCCTGGCAAGGGCAGCATTTGGCTTGTGTGCTTCTAAGAGTTTCCCTTCAGTAACAAAAGATTTTCTAGCAGAAGGGAAGAACTGACCCCGTTTCGATTGTTTTAGTGTGCAGACAAGAACCAGTCTGAGTGTTTTTTGCTTTCATAAGCCAAAGGCCTGGGAAGACCCACAGTGAAGTCAGGACACAAAGGCAAACAAGAGAGAGGTCCAACTTTTCAGCCTCTCTGGACAGAATTGGATTTTAGCGGAAAGCCTTCCATGTGTGACCTTCTGCGACCTTTGTATAGAAATTTATTCTCTCTGGCTATTTTCCCCAGACTTTCAAATTACATCTTCTCAGGGACTATACATGAGTCTGGCTACTCTATGACTTCATGAAACATCATTGCTGGGCTAAATTCAATGGCTTTCATTCTGTTTTAGCAGAACCATATGGAACTTGACAAAAGCTAAACAAAGCTGCCATACCCTGGAGAGAAGCACTTCTGGTCCTAATAAAGAATTAAGTTCTGTCCGGAATCTCTAATAGTACTTTGCAGTTTATAACTACAAAGTAACAATGTATTTCTAACAGCGTGTTATTATGACAGGGAAGAAAACCCATTTATTAGAAGGAAAAATAATTTTAAAATTAACATTTCACTTTAAAGCCACCTAAATTTCGTACTTAGAATATGAAAGTGTAGCTTGGAGAATGGCTCACAGTTAAGTTCATTCCAACAAGGCTGTGGAGTTAAGATGAGCCAAAACTTGAAGTTCCAATTCATAAAAGGGTTGCCTAGTTTTTACGAGGTTTTACTTTTCCTCTACAGGCGAGTATAAGGGATCCTTTGTAAAGCTACAAACAGTATAAAATGTATGTGAACCAAACCGGTCACTGATCTACGCTGTCTTATGAAAACACCTCAGTGTGAGGAGTACCGGATATGACCTGACTAAAATGAAGCCAACCAGCACACGTGAAAGTCACACGGAACGCCGTGGGAAGACACCCCTAGTTGGCAGGTGGTCAGTTCTTAAAGGGACTGAAGCAAAAGAAGATATTGAAGCGGTGTGCTGGCTGGTCAGGCATGTTAAGATGTGACAGGAGAAGGTGCTGGGCAGAGCTAGGCATCTTCTTACCTGGAAGGCAGACGAGGGACAGCACTGTTGGGAGAGCACTGTTGGGAGAGCGCTGTTGGGAGAGCACTGTTGGGAGAGCACTGTTGGGAGAGCACTGTTGCTCTATAATCTAGACTCACAGAACAGTGTGTGTTTGCCGTGCTCTGAGTTTGGAATCTCTGCAGCAGCTGCACCCGCTTGTCCAGTATTGGCAACTGTGTTCATCGACGTAGGGCAGACTCGTTGGAAATTTACACAGACTGTTTAACATGGACCTTGGAGCCCAGACCTCCTGCCCCACCTCCCTTGCCTCCTCTGCTGAGGAACAGAGGGAAGCCATTATCGATTCATTCTTTGTGACTCTCGTGTATTCACAATACTCAAGTTATTTTTATGGGGAGGGAGGAGTTCAACAGAAATAGTTACTCAATTTCTCAGACACTTGGATACTTGAAGTGGGGCGATTATTCCTTAGGGAGTCGCCAAGTTGAATATTTCTGACAGTTTAAAAACATCAGTATGTTGAACATTACTTCAGTTTGCATGGCTGCCCCTAATTCTATAGTGTTGTAAAAAAAAAAAACCTCTCTGATTAAAGGACAGAGAACGTGTTACTGGGTCTGAAGTATCATTTTTGGATTATATAGTCCAAAATTAAAATAGTATTTTTGACAGAGAACTATATAAGGCAATTGGTACTTTATACCTAAATGATTTTATGCTAAAGAGATATAAAGCAGGCTGCTTTCATATCCTTTTGGGTTTGACATGCATGTTTGTTTTTTTAACCTTAGTTTTATTATTTATGTGTATGGGTGATTTTCTGTATACCATAGGCGTGCAGTACCTGTAGTGGCCAGAAGAGGGTGTCAGATTCCCTGGAACTGAATCTACAGAGCTGTGAACCGCCATGTAGGTCCTGGAGTCCCCTCAGAGCAGCCAATTCTCTTGACTGCTGAGCTAACTCTGCAGCCCTTGAGATGCCATCTTAAGAGCACACTCTAGGTAGAATGTGGACGAAAGAGCTACAAATTCCCTTCCAACCTGTTCTGTTCTTAGTCTATACAGCCAGGACTTTTGCATACAATGAATTCACTGTTCTGTCCCCCCTTCAGCAGCTACACATCACACTGACCACTTAAGCTCCTCCTAGAAATCTGCATAACAGGCTAATGGCTCCTCCCCTCACTCACTCATTCATTCATTCAATTCATTCATGAAACTCACATTCTCGATGCTTGGCCCCCATTTGCTCACTGACATGCGTGTCTCCCACGATGAGTCAGAATCATAGCAAACAGTGGGATGCACTGTTGCTAACTTTAAAGGACACTGGAAGCATTTACCAAGTGGTCACTCTAAATTATTATTCCTGCTACTTAAAGCCAAAGCCCAGGGCTGGAAAGATGATTCAGTGGACACATGTGTTTGTTGCCAAACCTGATGACATGAGTTCAATCTCTAGGGCTCACATGCGAGGACAGAATCAACTCCCTCAAGTTGTCCTTCTGCCTCCAAATATACACAGTGACATGGGCCACCCCCAAACAAAAGTGTAAAAGAAAAAAACCAAACCCAAAGCTAAATCAAATCAGTCAGTCAGTCTGTCTGTCTATCTACCTATTATTCATCCATCTATCCATCCATATCTATCTGTCTATCTATCTATCTGTGCCTCTCTCTGTCCCAATTAGAGACTGATGCTTGTTCTTTGGTGTCACTGAGTGGTATCCATGACAACATTTCTGTCCAACTAATTACCTACATAAACAAGAAGGAAGACCGCAACACAATCCTTTTAAATGCTTCTTTTATTTCATTGGTTGTACATTGGGTGAGTGAACTGAATATTACAACCAAAACATAGAATTGATACAAATTAGAGTCCTGCTTACACCGTGAGATAACGAATGAGGGAATTCTTTAAGAAGTGTTACAGAAAGATTTAGTAGAAATGTGACCAGTGGCATATGGCTGAAAGAATATTTCTGTGAAGTGCTGTTATATCCTGAAAACCAAGAGTGAAATGGAGTTCCCATACGAGTGGAGTTAGTTTCCTAACTTCAGTAAGCTGTTGAACTGATATCTTCCTGTCTTGGATATTGGTGATTTTGTTTTTGTAATTAAACAAAGCATTTAAGATTTATCCATCATAGTCAGACTTCTGAATATAAACAAACTTTTGGCAAATAATATTTATACAGAAAAATAGTTTTAGATCCTCTCAAATCCCAGAATTATTCTATAAAATTACATTATAAATAAATAAAAAGCAAAATCTGTTGTACATATATTTGTACATCTATGCATTTGCCTTGCTTCCTCCTTATTGGAAATGGCGTATTTGACTCTGCATATTATAATCACAATTCTGGAAAATGGATATCATAGTAAAAATACAGTCATCTATATTTGCTGGGGGATAGAGGTGATGTTTTGATGCTCAATTATTAAAGGGCTGAAAATAGCTATGTGCTAGTAATTTTTAAAATAAAAAATCATGAAAAGAAAGAAAAAGAAGACAGTTACAACAATTAGTCTACAAAAATATTTCGGTGATTCCCATAATTTACCTTTTTAGTCTACTATCTTTTTAATGCGTTTAAATGAGTAAGTAAAGAAAAAAAATAAGTCTGAGTGTTTTAGGCAAGTTGTAGCGTAACTACATTGTTATAGCTGAGAGAGTTACAAGTATCAATAATACATGAAGATGAGAACTATGGAAGTGATACAAGTTAGATACAATACCTTTCCACAAATTAAAAACAAACACGATACAAGCACTACTCAAGATTACACTCAGAATGGGATTTCTCTTTGATACAGTTATCAGATCTATGATGTAAGATAAATAGATAGTAATTAGACTTTGACCAACATGAATTAAATGCAGTTTTTTTCTCAATCAAAACAAAAATGATATGGTTGGATGCCTTTAGTTTTCAGAACAGGCAATGATACCAAAAATTTAAAATATTTTACATTCAATCTCAAAAGTCAAAATACTTCAATCACTAAAATGTTCACAAAGAAAATGGATGTTTTAAACAATTACACATAATATCCATTTATAACAGTTGTTTCATTTCTTAAACAATAATTTAAAAACTAGGTACTGTGTAGGCTATGTGCAACATATAAAATGTGAAATATGAAATATTTGGTACGATAGTGCTTAAAATAAACTTTAAAACAAACCTTCTGAACAAAATTTAATTGTATCGCTATTACCTTGAAGATCAACCAAGTATTTAAAAAAAGTAAACAACATTAAAATATGTTTCATCCATATATAGTATATATATGTATGCGTATATATAATATGTATGTACTTGTATTAAAGTTTTTTATACTTTTGAGACATAAAATATGCTTTAAGGTGAAAGAATTAAAAGAACTATTTTTTTCCATGCTGTAGTTAGTTACAACCCTTTAATCCAACTTTTAAAATGCAAAAACAGTAATGGATTTTTTAAAAAGTGAAACTATCTACTTCTTTTTTTTGTTTGTTTGTTTACATAGTAATTTAGATTAAAGTCACAGTTTGCATCTGTAGTGACTAAACTCAGACGTACTTAAACTGGAATATTATACAGACCTCCTCACCTACAGCTTCCCTGTTTGACTAGGTTTTAGTTTAGAGGAGTTACTCAGTAACAGGCAACCGGAGGGTGAGTTTGAAAGACCAATCCCTTAGATTCGACTGTCGGCATGAGCCTTTCATTCTTGTCAAGCTGGATGAAGTCTGGCAAAATCTAGGCACTTCTACAAAGTCTCTCTTATAAAACAACTTTAAAAATATACTTGTGAAATAATACCTCCAAGACTTTGTCGGGTTGGGTATGAAGGTCATACCGTGCAAAGTTTTGTTTTTTTTTTTTTTTTTTTCGATCTATGCAATGTTATTCTAGAATCCCATGATTCAGTGTGGCATCTCCTGGCAAAGCGAACCCCACACTCTTGATGTGTCCCCGGCAACTGTGCTTGAACTGCCACTCAGATTTTAGACCTGCGAGGCAGGTGCGTGTTTTACTTCACTTCCCGTCTCCTGCTTCGAGTGTCCGTCTCCTCAGGAAGTGAAATCATACCCTTATGATCCAGTCAGGAAATGAAATGGTGGTGATTGGAATTAGAATCGAACCTGCCCTTGGAATAGGTACTTAAACTAAAGCTAACTGCTTATTGCTAAATTTGAAGTATTCTGAGTCGAAATGTGTATACTGGGTGGGCTTTCTGCATCGGCTATAGTTATGGAGATAAGACAATATTCCTGGGACAGAAACTACGCTCAGAACCCTGTAAAAGAAAACCTCATCCTGTATGTCTTTGAACATCGCAGCTGGTCTCAGGTAGTTAACTATCTTAGGCTGGAATATACTAAGCATACCATATTTAATACTCGTATATGACATAGCAGAACTAGCCTTAGGGTTGCGGTCTGTCCGGAAGAACTAAATTTAGCATGCAGTTTGTGGCAATTCTATTGAGGAGCAAAGGGGATAGTATGTACAGTAACAATGTTTAGTTATTCTCAATGCAGATTCTTGGCATTCCATTCCATTTCTGTTGATTATTTCAGAATTATCTGTTAAAGAAAAAGACAAGCGCAATTTAGACTTCCTGCAGGGAAAAGAAGAAGCTCAAGTCTTATTCTTTTGCAGACAGATATTTGAAAGCAGAACGATCTCCAACATCTCACAGTTCTGACACGATCATTAACTTTGTAAAGCCTGTACCCTTCATGCTGAGGATGTCTGCACTAGGCCGTTTCTTCTGTGTGCCCGTGGCAAGGAGTAGTGACTCACACACACAGTGCTCTGTGAGACCACGGCAGCATGTATGTGGGCAGGCAGTCTGTCCCGCCCTCAATCTCTTTAAGTGATTTTGCTTTGTATTTCTTTGGTCTATGCTCATATCACTAATCAAACTGACATTAGATCTACTGACCAGAAAGTCGAGTCAAAGAATTCATCTTGGAAAGTTGTTTTTGAACTTAACTGTACACATTAATCAAGCAGATAGTTTAACTGTTCAGTTACAACTCAAAAAATGCAGTCTTATCAAACATAGCCTTGTGCCTGAACAGCAACCAGGTTCAAGTGCAGGATATGCTTAAACGTCACACTGAGAAGGGATAAGCATCTAATTAAGCAGTTAAAAATATTTGTAATAAACACAAAAGCTCAGACAAAGTTCAAGCCAAGCTACTACTAGCTCCAAGCTGTGGCTTCTGGGGTTAACATCCAAGGTCCCTGCTCTGCTCTGCATCACTGGACTGTGACTCCAGGGCCTTGCACATGCTAGGCCAGCACTCTGCCACTGAGCTAACCCCCCCAGCCCAAGGGTGTCCCTATCTAATCCAATGCTCTTGGGTTGAGGGGTTTGGGCCTATGCAGTCTAGACCAATAAGTATCACGCTTGGGTATAAAGTTTTATCAAAAGTATTTGCTCTTTGCAGCACACTAATGAACACAAGTTCATTTGTTAGGTAGCCAAGAAGAAATAAGAAATAACTGATGGAACGAACCCCCTGTGGTAAATATTAGCTAACACTGGTGCACATCGGGTTTCAGTTCCCAATAAAAGGGTTATTTCTAGAGATGTAATTTATTATCCTATTATATCAGAGTTTATGCCTGATATAGTTCATATGTAATACTTTAGTATACTCGAGTGATAAACATGTCCGTCCTTTACTTCATTGGGCGTACAGAGGCGGTCTATGGAATGGGCTAAAAATGGAGGTGACTTATGGAAATCTATGTGAAATGAAGGTTTGGAACTTCGAGATCCTGAGGCTATTCACCTAAGGTTTAATCACTCATCTTTACTTCTATGGCTGCACGAGTGTCTGGGAGTGAGGATGCTACACTGGGGCGGGCGCCCAGAAGACAGTGTTGGGAGTTCTGAGCTGCTCAACTCGGGTGCTGGGAACCAAACGTTGGTCCTACAGAAGAGCAGCAGCTTCAGGTACCCACCGAACTGTGGGTGACTGATCTGTGAATAAGGGCAACATAGAACTTTTATATGTAGATACTGTCATGGGATTAGAATGCATTTATCATACTGTCTTTGAATGACGTCATGGCAGTTAGGTAATACTTAGAATCTCCGAATAGTCAGTTTATACTTTGATTTTAGATTTAGGTAGCTGACTATTAAATAAGGCTTTCCTGTATTTCAGTCCCCAGCCTCCATGCTATATCTGTACAACAGATCTGCTTCCCAGTGATGTCTTCCGCTAATCACGTTCTAGTTTTTCCCCTATTTTCTCTTAGTTTAGCAACAGACCCTGAAGGGTACAGGGGACCCACTAGCTCCTTAGACAAAATAATGATGTATTTTTTTTTGGAATGTACACAGTTCTGCTTATTGGATGAAGTCAAAAAGCCGGACAGAACAAAATTACAAACACCTGATGGGCACCCTTCAGAAAACCTAGCAATGAAAAAGGGGGTTTGCATTACGGAAACTTACAAGGGTGCTTTTAACGTGTTCGTGACAGAGAGACCACTGGGGAATAGCTAAGCTGGAGCTCCTGCAGCCTGCCTTCCCCCTGCCAGTGAATGGAGTGCATGAAGCCAGTCAGTGCCTGGAGACAGACAGGGAAGAGTGGGCTCTGGTGTTGCTGGACGAGTCTAGACCAGAAAACTGTTTCTCAGGGCCGTACCGTTGTCTGTCTATGGCACGCCATGCGTGTGTAGGATGAAAAGGCTGGGACATACTCAGAGCAGCTGTGGGCTTCAAGGACTTCTGGGATTTGACCTCAGGGCTGAGTGAGACATTCAGTTTTTCTCCTTAGAAGCTCCATTTGTGGGTGGCAATGGTTTCCATGGAAGTCTCATTTATTGCTTCTTCTTTTCTCTCTGAGAACACTAACTCACTGGGACTGTCTGAATGAAGTACATTCTAGGGTGAAGTGTCCCTGTACCACATCCATATCTGTATTTCCTGGCACACCTCTTCATCACTTTGCCTCTCCCATTCTTTCTTTTTTCTTCCAGAGCTGAGGACCGACCTCGGGGCATTGTGTTTGCTAGGCAAGCTCTCTACCACTAGGCTAAGTCCCCCACCCCTACTTCTACCATTCTTTATGACAGTTTTTTTTATACCCAGATGAACTGGACGCTTCAGAAGGCTTCTGAACATTAAATACTGACAAAAATCATATTATTAAAATACTAGGCTTACAGTTGATATAGGTGAGGTGGCAATACACTACAAATCTGATGTACACTTTAACAAATGCTTAATTAAAATATCGGGGCTGAAGAGACGGCTCAGAGGTCGACAGTGCTTATGACTCCTTCAGAGGGCTCAGTTTGGTTCTCAGCACCCATGGCCAGTGGCCTACAACCAGCTCCAGGAGACCCGATGCTCTGGCATCAGCCTCTATGAGTATTTATTTGCAAGCATGCACACACACACACACACACACACACACACACACACACACAGAGCAAACATACTAATGAAAACCAACTTTGAGAACAGCACATCAAAATAAGCACAGCAGCCCGAATACCGGTGCTGTCTTTTCTGTTTTAGTCCAAGCTGAAGTGGTTCCCTAGCGTTCCTTACCCAAGGTACCGTAGCCCACACATCCTTGGAGGAGGCAACTGGAAACTTTATTAGGTCTACGAAAGTCTACACGTAAGTTAAATGGAGAGTTAACGTATCAAGCCTCTAGTTTGGGCTTGACTTGGTATCCACCCTCTTGACTCAGGCTCTGAGTGGGTCTGTCCCACTGGAGCCTCGTGCGTGTTGTAATTGCATTCTGCAGACATGGAAGTCCGTGCAGCATTAGCTGGCTTTCGTTGGTCGGATACACATTTACTCAATTGGCTCCTGTCATGAGAGTTCTCTTCAGGGAATGCAATTGGTGGCCCTTCTTGGACCCATGCCAGGGACTAGGGGAAACTGAGGCATACTAGCTGAGCAGGATGCCCTCGAACCTATGAGTCAGAGAAAGGGATGCTATAGGACCAGCTGGAAAGAACCAGTCTGGTGCATGTGTGGGAAACAGTGTTAGGAGACCTTTCCCAGGCTCTGGAGGAGCAAGTTCTGGCCCTGAGTGACCACCTACATCCTGTCCCAGTCTGAGGCTGAATCCCAATGAATGCAAGGGACTTCAGTCAGTCACCCTACCTTGCAAGAAAGGTCAGTTACAGTCACCCCACCCCACCAGATTGCTATTGTTTCTGAGAAAACCCTGCAAGCCACAACAGGCACTAAATCGAACAATCAAAGGATAACCATGTGTATATATCTTCCTGGTGGGTGATTCCCTTAAGTGAGTTGTATCTACTACGAGAGAACCATGACTGGAGAATTCTTAAGTACTACTATGGTCTGCCAATGTATGGTTACTCAAAACTTTGAACTGAAAATATTGTTTTCAAATTCCTCTCCCACTGAAAATAGAACATACAGAAATGAAGACAGCTGATACCCACAAAGTCTACACTTCAAGTTAGAAAACACAGACACACTTGACCTCCGATCAAGAGTGCCTTCACCAATCAGTTCTGGCCCCTCTGGTTATGGCAATATGTGTGGTACAAAAAGAGTTGGATGGCTGCGATAGAATCTACTTATTCACAAGGAAAGAAAATCATATGGATTAATTAAACTATGACCCTTAAATTGCTGTGTTTAAGTCTGGTGGATCTCTTCAGTGTGTAGGTACCCTATGCTATATATTCCGCGTGTGAGCAGAGTCTCTGAGTGGTCTGATATTTTTTGAAGACATCATGAATGACTCACAAGAGCATCGAATAGGTCTTCCCATCATGCACTGGGCAACCACTCTCTAATTCTTGTATGGGGTGTGGGGATGTGTGGCGAGAGAGATTATGATGAGGTGCTCTGGGCTAGGCTCCTCTAAGAAATACCAAGCCTTTCGGGGCCAGGTAGCAGAAAATCCTGTGACTGATCCATGCTACAGAAAATGGTCTTGTGTGGCTCAAATCCACGCCTGGACTAGATTCAGCAGCAGACTGTTGGTGTGCATATGCTAAGAGTCACTTCCTCAGGGGAGAGACCCAGCCAAGTCTAGGCTGTTGCTTCCGGAGCTGAGCAATAGTTGTAGCAAATCAGGGCAGACAGTGGAAGGGCCGTTGGCGGGACTGGGAGAGAATGTGTACTGGAGAGTTAATCCTGCAACTTCCAGACATTTAGTGCTCACTCCCAGGACTAGGCCACTAGACCAGAAGACGCCCGATGACTAAAAAGAAAACACGATCATCCTGCCCCGGACTCAATCACTAGCTATGAAATATTCATGTTGTCCTGTCTCCTACTTAATGATGATGGATTTAGGGTGAGCCATTCATCACTTAGAAGAGATCTGACCAGGATGTGAAATGCCCTTGGGTTGAAATCGAAAACAGTTTGTGCAGAAACGGAATCACTGAATTTGAACTCATCAGCGCCAGGAACTCAACCGTCAGTCTTCCTGCAGGAGGGCGCAAAGAATCATGGGATTGCTTTACTGTTTCGGAGACAACCACCTGTGCCTCGGAGTTTGCTACTTGTGGGTGATCTTTAGGAGCCGAATGTATACTCTCAAAAGGGTGAGTTTACATGGTTTCTGGAAAAGTTTACACTCCCTACAGAAAACACTCATTGCCAGGATTCAAAAGTGTATCTTCAGAAATGGCAGCTCAAATTCTCCGTTCATTAAGAACGATCAGTCGTTGTGGAAGACGTCTCGGTGGATGCATCCGTGCACCCAAACCCCCAAAACAACTTAAGAAGAGCAAGGGATGGGGTTGGGGATTTAGCTCAGTGGTAGAGCGCTTGCCTAGCAAGCGCAAGGCCCTGGGTTCAGTCCCCAGCTCCGAAGGGGGGGAAAGAAAAAGAACAAGGAATGTTTCCCTTAAATTTCCCCCGTGACTAGCTATCAGATGCTGTCTTTATATTGTTGGCTTTGGAGAGGTAGATAAAATATACCTGATAAAATATGTGTGTGGTCTTGCTGAGCTATGAAAGGACCTCAGAGGTTCTTGGTATCACAAACTTCAAGTCGTAGTGGATATTTCCAGGCAGGTATATTAAGTGAGTCCTCAGCAAATTCCCCAGGAGGGGTCTCTAATCCATCCTTAATGTCCCTGGTGTCTAGAAGAGGGGTGGGCACACAGGAGTCACCAGTATCTGGTCGAATGGACAAATACAGAGGAAATAACTGAAGACAGTACCCCATTCGCAGACGACCATCAGCTGAATTAGGGACAACACACAATATGGGCAAGAGTAGAGAGCCCAAGACTGCAAAAGACACAGCAGCCTTCTGTAATATGTGAAATATCTTGGAAAAATAGAGTACTGCTTCATATAGTACTGCTCCATACTGTCTTCACTTCTTGTCATATAGAGATAAAAAGAACAGTTCTCCAGGCTGGGGCCAGAATCACACAGGAAAATGTGGACAGCAAACCAAAATTCCACCAGAGGAAAATGTCTAAAGGTGGCAAATATGTTAGAAGACCATTGCCATGGTCACAGGGACCAGCGACTAGAGACAACCTTTTGCATAGTCACAGGGACTAGCAACCAGAGAAGACTGTTTGCCTGGTCACAGGGCTCCACAGCCATGGCATTTCCCCATTTTCTGAAACAAAACTAACTACGTCCTTTAAAGTGTAATGGAGACTTGCTTCTTTTCTACCATCCTGATATTTATTGACTTCTTGTTCTGTGATGGGGACTGAACCCACGGTCTTGCACATGCTAAAATGTGCTCTGATGATGAGGGGTTTCTAAGCCCCTCTCCTCCCCGTGTTGTTCTTACTCTGCCCTGCTCACACCCGCCACTGTTCATTTTCTTCTCTTTTTTGCTCTAGAGCCACACAGCCCTTTTATATGACAGCCATTACTGTCACCAAAGATGGTGTCCATTTCTGATGTTGCCAGAGAGGCAAAGCCCACAGAGCATTCTGATCGCAGCACATGGAAAGACATGTCGAAGGGTTATCTTAAAATTATATTTGAGACATGGTCTCATTTAGCCTGAGACTGGCCTCAGACTTGCTGTGTAGTTAAGTATGACTTTGAAGTTCTGATAGTCCTGCCTCTAGTCCAGTATTGCTAAAACAAGGGTGTGCTGGAACCACAGGTGTGTGGTGGACCCTCAGGTATATGGTGGAACCACAGGTGTGTGCTGGAATCACAGGTGTGTGCTGGAATCACAGGTGTATGGTGGAACCACAGGTGTATGGTGGAACCACAGGTGTGTGCTGGAATCACAGGTGTGTGCTGGAATCACAGGTGTATGGTGGAACCACAGGTGTGTGTTGGAATCACAGGTGTGTGTTGGAATCACAGGTGTGTGCTGGAATCACAGGTGTATGGTGGAACCACAGGTGTATGGTGGAACCACAGGTGTGTGCTGGAATCACAGGTGTGTGCTGGAATCACAGGTGTATGGTGGAACCACAGGTGTATGGTGGAACCACAGGTGTGTGCTGGAATCACAGGTGTATGGTGGAACCACAGGTGTGTGCTGGAATCACAGGTGTATGGTGGAACCACAGGTGTGTGTTGGAATCACAGGTGTGTGCTGGAATCACAGGTGTGTGCTGGAATCACAGGTGTATGGTGGAACCACAGGTGTATGGTGGAACCACAGGTGTGTGCTGGAATCACAGGTGTATGGTGGAACCACAGGTGTGTGCTGGAATCACAGGTGTATGGTGGAACCACAGGTGTGTGTTGGAATCACAGGTGTGTGCTGGAATCACAGGTGTGTGCTGGAATCACAGGTGTATGGTGGAACCACAGGTGTATGGTGGAACCACAGGTGTGTGTTGGAATCACAGGTGTGTGCTGGAATCACAGGTGTATGGTGGAACCACAGGTGTGTGTTGGAATCACAGGTGTGTGCTGGAATCACAGGTGTGTGCTGGAATCACAGGTGTATGGTGGAACCACAGGTGTATGGTGGAACCACAGGTGTGTGTTGGAATCACAGGTGTGTGCTGGAATCACAGGTGTATGGTGGAACCACAGGTGTGTGCTGGAATCACAGGTGTGTGTTGGAATCACAGGTGTGTGCTGGAATCACAGGTGTATGGTGGAACCACAGGTGTGTGTTGGAACCACAGGTGTATGCTGGAATCACAGGTGTGTGCTGGAATCACAGGTGTGTGCTGGAATCACAGGTGTATGGTGGAACCACAGGTGTGTGTTGGAATCACAGGTGTGTGCTGGAATCACAGGTGTATGGTGGAACCACAGGTGTGTGCTGGAATCACAGGTGTGTGTTGGAATCACAGGTGTGTGCTGGAATCACAGGTGTATGGTGGAACCACAGGTGTGTGTTGGAACCACAGGTGTGTGCTGGAATCACAGGTGTGTGCTGGAATCACAGGTGTATGGTGGAACCACAGGTGTGTGTTGGAATCACAGGTGTGTGCTGGAATCACAGGTGTATGGTGGAACCACAGGTGTGTGCTGGAATCACAGGTGTATGGTGGAATCACAGGTATGTGCTGGAACCACAGGTGTATGGTGGACCCTCAGATGTATGGTGGAACCACAGGTGTGTGCTGGAATCACAGGTGTGTGCTGGAATCACAGGTATGTGCTGGAACCACAGGTGTGTGGTGGACCCTCAGATGTATGGTGGAACCACAGGTGTGTGCTGGAATCACAGGTGTGTGCTGGAATCACAGGTGTGTGCTGGAACCACAGGTGTGTGCTGGACCACACGCATGGAATGCTAACAGTCACTCTAGCAATTCCCTTCTACCCCCAGCCTCTGAAGACAGTCTTACTTGTTATTTTGGGGACCACTATTCCAGGGGAAGGCAGGATGTCACCTCATCTAACTTACTTTTGAATGGAGATTTATTTGTGCAGAACAGGCACAGCCTGGGGTCCTGGGAACAAGTTGACAGTTTCACTCCAAGGAAAGCAAACAGGTTGGGTGGTCCCCGAGAGCAGTTCTGTTTCAACCACTCTGTTTTAAGCCACTGCCGAAAGTTAGCACCCAAAGATGCAACTTCTCTATCTTCACCGATGCCAAAGTCTGGTGGCTCAGTTTTGGAAAAACATGTTCCCTCCATTCTATTGTTAATAAATGGAAGACTTTGGGGATATGTTTTAATATAAAAAACTGTCAAATAAAGTATTAGTAACTGGGTTCTCTATATGGAAAATGTTAGCACCCCCCCACCCATTAGAGATTACCGACCAAGGCCCACACCAACAGGTTACCCGGACAAGATCTTCGAGTGGAAGTTTGTGGTTTGGGACCAAGCACCCACGTGTTGTATTGAAACAGGTCCTTTGTGGAAACATCTAGACTCCTGGGGTATACTACAGGGTGACTTTGATCATGGCCTCTGAAATCCAGGGCCTCTGAAGCTTATCTCTGGAGGGTTCTCACAGCAAGGCAGGACTGGTTCCTACATGCGTGCTCTGAAACACTCAAGGCTGCCCCAGAGTGACGGTCTCAGTTAGAAAGTTTCTTTCCAAGTCACGCATCACACACTCACCACAAACAACTCCCCTATTTCCCCAAATGCCATATAAACAAACCACCAGTGGCTTCAGAAATGGTGTCCACAGCTATACTGTGGTTGAGACATAATTATAATGTAAGTAATGTATAATGTAGGTAAATAGGGGGCTTAGGTATACTCGATATTGCTAACCTATGTGAACCAGACAAAAGCCACTTCCCCTTATAGACGGCTTATCACCCATGTGTGCTCTGTCCTTTGAGGAGTGAGCTTTCCTGTCATCGTGAATCCCTCTAACAGGATTGGAATTCTCTTTACACGCCGTCCATGATGGGGGTGCAGGGCTAGCCTATCCACTGTGGTAGGAATCAAGGCATGGAGCTTTCTCCATGCACCCGACGCAAGGTTTTTCTTCTCCAGGCTAGTCCCAGTTTCTGTCTTCCACCTGTGGGAGAATTCCAAGGATCATTTCCTCCATTTTACTCTGAGATAGAAGGGCTATCCTCAGCTCATCTTCCACTAACATGATATACTCTGTTGTAATTGAACAGTGTATGAAATTCGAGTGTATGTTCCCTAAGAACGACTGGCTCTTAAATACACTGAGGAGGAAGTAAAAGAATACGGTGGGTTCTCCCCAACCCATTTCTTTTCTTTTCTTGATCTTTTCCCCTGGTGTTATCGAAAATAATGAAGAGTGCTGTGTGTTTATTTCGTAAAAAATAGCTATGCGATTGTGTTTGATCTGCATCTGTGAAAGAAGGCAAAACCTAAGACAACACCTTAGGCTGGAGGGGTCAAATGAGAGCCAGCAAGAAAGCAAGCAGGCAGGGCAAGCAGGCAGGGCAAGCCATAGCTGGCCAGGAACTAGTCTGCGTGTGTGTGTGTGTGTGTGTGTGTGTGTGTGTGTGTGTGTGTGTGTTGTGAATCATGAGTGTGCACTCACGAGTGTACATGTGTGGTGTGAATTACATGCATGTGTGTGGTGCAAATGCATGAATATGTGTGTGCATGCATGTGTATATGGGTGCATATGTGCATGTGTGTCTATGTATGGTATGAATACATTCAATGCATGTGTGTTCGTGCATGCATATGTGTGGTGTTAATTACATGCTCGTTTGTGGTATGAGTGCATGTGTGTGTGCATGCATGCATATGCGTGTGTGCATGTATGTTGTGTGAATGCATGTATGTGTGTATATGGATGCATGTGTATGTGTGTGCACATTTGTCTATGTATGGTATGAATACATGCATGTGTTCATGTGGTGTGAATGCATTTGTGTGTATATGCATGCATATGTATGTGTGGTGTGCATGCATGCGCGTGTGTGGTATAGATGCATGTGTATGTGCACATGTGCATGTGTCTGTTGTGAATGTGTGCGTGCATGAGTGTGGAGGCTAGAGGTTGATACAGGCAGGGCGTTTCCTCAATTGCTCATGACCATATTTGGGGGACAGGGTCTCTCACTGATTTGGTTAGCCTGGCTGGCTGTTGGGCTCCAGAATCTCTGTCAGGTTCCCCAGTGCTGGGATCATGGATCCACACCCAGGTCTATGCTCAGCTTTATTTGTGGATGTTGCAGATTCAAGCTATTATCTTCAAACTCACAGGACAAGCCCAAGCCCTTTACTGACTGAGCTGTCTCACCACACCCCGGCTTGCACCACACTGCACTTCCCAGTGCTATTCCACAGGCTCTCCCTTAACTGACCACACCATGAGCTTGAACAAGATTGAAAAGGGCACCCAAAGGGCCTGCTGCCGAGCACCCAAGCCATTGGCCAAAGAACTTGAAAAATATACTTTCCAAATGCGGACTGTATACGTTAAAGAAGGCTACATTTTCCTATTGTAATATATAAATTTACTCAAAATATATAAAATTAGGGCCATATTACTAATGCAAATATCCTAAAATACTTAGAATATTTACAATGATATGTGTAGGAAGCGAGGCTGAGGTTAAGTAGGCAGCCCACTCCTGAGTGGTTTCACTGGTGCAGACTTCTAGGTGCGAGTGCTGAATCTAAGAAAAGATTTACACGTAAACGCTAATTTAGGTAACATTAGGATTCACTTTGTTATATAAATGGACAATAATCAATGTGTCTATTATTTTTTAATAGTTATTTTTGACATTAGACTTAAAGCTTTCACAGGTCAACAACTCAAGAATGAAAAATGTCAGTGTCCAAGAGAAAAAAAGGACCTGAAGCAATTATTTTATTTTTTTTTTTAACGATTAATTAGTTGATATGGCAACTGCAAAGAAATTTCAGGAAGATCTGTTCGCGCAATATAGGATTGTCTTTTTCTTTTTCTTTTTTTTTTTTTTTTTTTACAATTATGTGGTTTTCCTCACAGTAATAAATTAAAGATCCAAGTCAAGAAGAAAATAAATGCGTAAGAATGAGCTCCCGCTGGACTTAGCACAAATCCCCAACTCTGCTCCCTACCCTGCTTCTGGCTTCACTACCCGCAGTGTCAGGCCTGGGATCCGGCAGGGGCTGGCTGCAGTGTCTGTTTTCACAGGAGGGTCTGTTTAACTCAGACCATTAGGGACTGGCTTTTAAAGCACCAACGGCAGAAACACCAACCAAACGCTAAACAGGAGGACAGTGAAGTATTAGATGGTGCGCCTTCCAGTGTTGGAACCCCCCGGGGGCCGGAGGGAGAAGGGCGCGCTACTGCTGGTCAACAGCTTCCAACCAGATAGTAGACGAGCGATAGGAGAGACACTCAGGAGTCCCATCTGTGCCTCCGGCTGTGTTTGTGAGCTGTCTGAGCCCCTGTTCTCACGTTGCTTGCTTGTGGCATGGTATTACCTCCACAGGGCAGTGGGCGTTTAGGTGAGGTCACAACCAGCTCTCCCAACAACTCCCCAGGAAGCCCAGAAACACTGTGCTGTAAGACGTGGCAAGATGAAGCCCGAGGAGGATGCTTTATCAAGGACAGCAGCTGCTCTCTCCTCATTTCCTTATTACTAAACGTCCGTGCCAGTGCTTGGGTCTCTCTGAGGTGATCTGCATCCCATAATTACTCTGACTACAATTATTTGCACGTTTCTTCGTTGCCTATACCCTTTATTATGTAAGGCCCGCGAGAAAACGGGCTGTCTTTCCACTGCCTCATTCCCAGGGCCCCAGCTGTACGGTTTCCTCATATCCAGTGCTGAAGACACTGCCACTGAATAAATAGTGGGCTGTTTAATAATGCCTGCTGTCCCAGGGTAAACCTCACTTAACAGATCTAGTCCGCTGAAGAAAACCCCACAGCTGCACACAGTCACTGTCTTTCCGAAAACAGAACTCTGAAGGGGGGGGGGGCACCGGGACAAGGAAGAATCTTTATCATGAGAAGAATCATCTTACAATATAAGATTAGCAACAGCCTAGGTCCTCTGGCATCTTTCTTACCCTCCTCCTCCCACTTTTGGGAGAAGTGTTCAGGTAGACCTGTCCATTTAAAAAATGTGGTAAAGTATACATAAAACAAGGTCTACGTTAAGCGTTTCTGATGAGTAGTAGCTCACTGACACGAGACAGTCACTTTGCTCTGGAACTCTTAACACAGCCCACCTCCAGAACTTTTCCTCTTAATGGAAACCCGCACCAATTAAACACCACCTCTGAATTTTTCTTCCTTGACCCATGTGCTTTCAGTGCTGGGAACTGAAGCAAGGATCTGTGCACACACAACAGAATATTCTCTAGCCCTGAGCTACCCCGCCAGCCCTGGTTTTATGGAGACGTGGCTCACACAGCTCACACTGGCCTCTGACCTGACACCCTCTTGCCACAGTGTTCCGGGTGCTGTGTTTCCACACTGTGTCCACAGACAGTGCGTCTCACACTGTGTCTGGCTCTGAGAACTTTGTCCACCTCCTACCCTTCCTGGCTTTCACCCTTCCTGCTTCTGGCTTTAAAACGGGACCCCAGGTTCTGGACCTGCCCTGCCCCATCCGCTCAGCTGACGTAGGTCCGTGCCTTTACCTAGGAATAAATGGACCGTCCAGTCGTTCATTTTCACCCATCACCTGTAGGCTGACCAGAGCATCCTTTCTTAACTAATGACCCTCAGTTTACCTGAGGCTGTGGACAAGAAAGTTCTATGGAGACTATGGAGAAAAACCACCTCTTTTTTTTTTTTTTTTTTTTTTTTTTTTTTAATTGAGACCTCTGGGTCAGATCTGGGATGAGCGGCCTCAGGGTCCACCCTTTCCCTGCTGGGTTACTGCTCTGGAATGCTGAAACCGTGCCCTCTTGATCCACATCCTGGTTTTTGTCCCTGAACTGAAATCTAAGTTTCTCTGACAAGTCTCCACCGGTATTTACAGGCAACTGTAGTGCGGAATATAGATTTCAGGAAGTGTCCATCTCTGTGAGGACTTCTGAAATGGTTGAAATAGTCAAGGCTGTACTTGGACTTCTTGTTTTCGGTCGCCTGGTACTGAGGACTGAACACATTCCCTCCCTTGTGCATGCTGGACAAAGGTTGACCTGCTTAACTCTACTCTCCTGAGTATAACTGGCAGGATTTCCTAACAGCCAAACCCTACACAGACCACAAGTCCCTTCGAATGTGCTGGGGAGCACAGGGTTTGCAGGGTTCTGTGCCTGAGGTTTAAATGTTCAGTTGTGGGCCATTTATTCTCTGTGATTTGTTCTGATCTGGAAAATGCAGGAGGTGCTCCACAGAGCAATAATGAGTATTAAAGCGATGCCTATAAGGAGTCTGGTAGAGGTTTTGATAAAAGGGGGTTTTCTTTCCCTAGGGGTATTATTTTAGGATCCATAATCCTAAATCAAATTTGTTTTCAGTTTCTATTTGAATAGTTATTCGAATAATTCCACTGCACACCTAAATAGAGGTTTGAATGGTGCCCCACATGTTGGAAATATGCTTGTTTTTTGACGAGATTAAGATATTTTAGAATATCGAATGCACTGGCTTCCCTCTCTACAACACATGCTGACGTCACTGAGTGAAACCAGACTGAATTTCTCTAATTTTTTTTCACTGAAGTTTTGACTGTCATCCCATAATAATCATTTTTGCAAACTGAAGCCTCTTACTGTAGGAATGCAGCTCTGTGCATCAATGCGGTGTGAACAATGTCCACCACCATGGAAATCTGACGATATTCCCCCGTTTGGCAGCACTTCTCATTCCCACATCCCCAGCAGCAGGCTTAGTAGGCTCACACCATGAGCAAGACATCCATTCTCTTTTATTCTCCATACTCTTCATCTCTCTGATGGAAATCCAAAGTCATTCTACTCCTAGGACAGTATTAAACAATGACCCTAAACTATCTTTTTATTTCTGGCAGTAATGGAAGCTGAACCCGGGACCCCAAACGTTCGAGGGAAACTCTTCCACTGAGCTACAGCCCCAGCCTTTGACACTGTTTTATTACCCTAGTCAAAGCCACGAAATATAAATATTCCCACGAGCTTCATTATTATTTCTAGAGTCCTGCGCTTAGAGATAATGGCTATTCGTGGACACTTCTGCGAACCAGTCTTGTTTAACAAATGAATGTCTGCAGTCCGACTTTGAGGACTTCACTTCTCACGTAGCAGGGACTTCCCAGTTTACGCTTAACAAACCGAGATAAACTTCCAACAAGCAACTCAAAATTCCCCGTCCCAGGGCAGAGCACATAATGAACTTCGTCTTTGCTAATACACACTTCTCAGGTCTCCCTTTCCAACCCTCTGTTCCAGTGCATGTTTCAGGGGTCAGAAGAGCCCAGAAGAGCACAAGCGATAGAAATCTAGTCAAGCAACACCCCCTGTCCTGAACCCATGGAACTGAGCTGTTTTATGGCTGCTCTGTTTGTTGTAGAACAGCAACACCACAGACAGTGGGATTGATGTGAACCGTGCTTTGGGGGAGCAAATGAATTCTAAATGCAGTGTTAGGAGACCAAGTTTCTCACCCTATAACTGGGAGCAGGTCAGTTCGATACTTTTGGGTTTTATTATAAAATGGAGCTTTAGACGTTTAGGGCAGTTTGAAATCCAGCTTTGCTTCTTAGCAGTACAACCTTGGGCATGCTCCTCAGCCATCTCCCAGGGTCCCTTTGGGGACGTTTCTGCTTTCAGAGAGATAATTCACACCAAATGCTGTGCATGGTGTTTGGCACATGACAAGGGCTTCAGGCTGGACAGTGACTTGAGTTATGTCTGTGCTGTCAGTGTGCTCTGTCATCCTTGGGGTCCTTCCTTGATCCTTTAAAGCCTTTTCTTGAGAAGGCAGCTGGCGAAATGGAGAAAAGACTGCCCTAATTGGGATCTAGGCTTTCCTGCTTTGCTAATTTATGGGAGTTGGGCAAGGCGCTTTGCTGAATGATTCCAGCTCCTTTTAGTTTACAATGTAACTTGTTCCACGTAAATATGTTATTCTAGGGCTGGGGAGAGAGCTCAGTGGGAAGAGTGCTTGCCACACGAGCACCAGGACTCCAGTTGGGATCTCCAGCAGCCATGTAAAAGCCTGAGTGCACTGTGCTTTCATTACAGCCCCAGTGCTGGGAGGGGGAGAGGAGGGGGAGGACTCCTGGTGCTGGGAGCGGGAGGACTCCTGGTGCTGGGAGGGGGAGGACACCTGGTGCTGGGAGGGGGAGGACTCCTGATGCTTGCTGACCAGCCAGTCTAGTTTGCTTTCATTACAGCCCCAGTGCTGGGAGGGGCAGGGGGAAGGACTCCTAGTGCTGGGAGGGGGAGGACTCCTGATGCTTGCTGACCAGCCAGTCTAATTAAAAGAGTGAGTTCCAGGTTCCATGACAGGCACAATATTAAAATAAAATAAGGTGAAGAGTGACTTGGGTAGGCATTTTCTGTCGACCTCTGGCCTCAACACGCATGTGTCTTTATACACACATACACACAAACATGAAAACACACACACACACACACACACACACACACACACACCACACTTTATTCTACAGGCATGGCATGATTGTGGTAATTTGTTCTTTGGACTTACTGACTTACATCTGGATGGTTTAATAGAAACTGTTCTTCACCTGATGCACCCATGACTGAAGGGCACTGAGTGACATCCTACAGCGATCAATTTGATGATACTGCTTTTAGAAACATGCCATGGAGAGCAGTGGTGAGCTCCTGTGCCTGATGCTGACACGTGACAGAGTCCAATGGCTAGGACGGCTTATAGCTCTTCATAAGCCCTTGTAACAAAATACCAGTCATCCAATCTGATCTAGTACAAATCAAAGTAAAAGTGCCAACAGGAAGGTTGCAGGGCCGATGGCCTCTCTGGAACTTGTCAGTAATCATTCATCACCTGAGCCTTCTCTTCCCCCCAGTCCTTACCCTAGGGCCTCCCTGGTGGAGAAGCCACTTGGTGATGAGCTCGTGCTCAGTCCCTCCCTCGCGGTTCCCATGTAATCTCCATGGACACAGTTTCCTGCTTCCTGGGACTTCCATATTCCATTTCCTTTTCCATGAGTGACCACAGCGTTTTCTGTTCCCTGCTTCCACCCAGCCACCCGACAGGACCTAAGCTTAAAGCTTACCTAAGATAAACTGTTGTCACCATTTAGGTCTGTAACTGTAGCATCTCTTTACCAATATATTCCTTGTGTGTGTGTGTGTGTGTGTGTGTGTGTGTGTGTGTATATACGCATGTGGGACCCAGATGTTGATATCTGTGTCTTCCTTAACTATTCTCAGCCTTATTCCTGTGAGGTAAACTCTCACTGAGTTTGCAGTTCAGAGGTTCTATCCAGTGAGATCCAGGATACCACCTGTCTCTGTTGGGGTTCCAGATCTGTGCTGCCATACCTAGCTTTTTGCACAGGTTGCTGGAAATCTACACCCAGGTTTCAGTATTTGTGTAGCAAGCAGTTTCCTGAGTGACACAGTCCACAGTCCCTTCACCTGTGCTTTGAGATGGTGCCATATCTGACTAGCCTGGCCGACAGGCAGGAGATCCTCCTGCCTCCATCTTTCCATGGCTGGGATTACAGAGCTCTGCCTTGTTTGCCTTTTCTCTGCAGACTGAGCTCTGAGCTCAAGCTTGCACAGTGTCCTGTTGACAAAGCCATCCCAAGGCCCTCGCCTTAACCCTTTGTATATCTTCCAGGTTGGTCTGCACCTTACCATCTCTCAGTCTCCCCCACATCCTGCAGAGATGTGTCCCTGGCTACTTTGGGTACAGAATCTTACCTTGGGGTTTATTTCCCTGGCAGTGATATTTACATAGGGGGTTTCATGTTCTTAGGATGTGCTCTGATGAATTCGTATCTCCTTACTAAGCCACTGACCCCTAATTACCTCTAGCACCCCTCCCAACTGTAACTGGGATAGACTGAAACTTATGTGATCCCGGAAGTCACTGCCTCTTCTACTTCCAGTAAATGCAGCCACAGTTTCTTGGGACCCATCCCTCCCCTAAGGAGTGTCACTACCTCTCCCCCGCCCCCCATCCTGACCTCTGAGGCCAGGTAGAAGTGCAAGAAGGCATCTTGATTAGGGTGCAGAAAGGAGTGGACATTTGCTCTATTTGGAGTGGCTGCTACTGAGAAAAGCCCTACCCATCACTGAGCCCTTGGACACTGGCTGAGTTCATGCCCCTGCAGCTAGTCCACCCTTCCCCGAAAACCTCCAGCTGGGAATAACACGCAAGATGAGCTACATATCCACACAGCTCCGAGACAGCAGCCTGAAATTAGAGCGGTGGAACTAGCTTTACTAATACCTTAAGAGCCAAGTTACTCTGGGGATTACGACTTCCCAATCCAGAAACAACCCCCACCCGAAGTCCCATCAAACTCAAGAGAGTACTGGATTTGAAGCTCTAAGTAGGACAGTGCACCAGGCACCTCAGGACTCTCCCGACAGGTTAGCTGCTCAGAACTAGACCTGCTAGGTGCTATGTACAAAACGTGTGCCCGAGACTCTCACCGTGAGGTGTGAATCACTTGAGAAAAGTGAGACTGTACTGGATCACAGTGCTTACATAACTTACTTTCCCTAAAAATCTTAGGTTCTCTCATTAATCAAGCCTACATTACTTACTTTCCTCAAGAATCTGTAGGTATTTCCATTAATCTAGCCTCACTGTAGGCACCCCTGAAGCAGCTACCTCTGAGGCCAGGTAAAAAAAAGGCCTGTTTTTTTCTGGATTTTCTGAGAGATCTCCCATGCGCGCGCGCGCACTCGTGCGTGCGTGTGAATTCTAGCATGTGTATGTCATGATGCACATATGTGGGATTCAGAGAGAGGACTTCCAGAATCAATTCTCCCCTCCACTGAGTTCTGGGACTCAAACTCAAGATATCCAGGCTTGTGTGGCAAATGCTGTTTACCTGTTGAGCCATCTCACCAGCCCATTTCCTGACTTCTTACAGATAAAACAAACACAAAACAAACCGACCAACCACAACTCTGTCTACCCTTACTCATCCAGTTCACCTAAGCCGTGCAGTGTACTTTCACCTTCGAAAACATTTCCCCCTACCTGTAAAATCTAGACTCCTCCACTCGGGCAATTAGATTCAGTCACCAAGGAGCTCACACTAAGCCTACAAGGAAAATAGTTAAAACGGCTCAACCAGTGAAAGCCGGAAGAGGGAGGACTCTACCCAGAATGCAGTGCACAAGCCGTAGAGTCTGATAGTTTTCTACCCACAATGCAGTGCGATGGTTCGTGATCTTTGCTTTTTTTTTTTTTTTTTTTTTTTTTTGGAGACCATTCACTCCGGGGCTCAGCGCTTTTTTGTGTTCAGCTCTCAGGGATGGGCAGACTGTGAGAAAAGAGTGTTTGGCAGTTTGATCCTCTGCACGGGAGCCTGGCCACTCTGCTGTGTATTCCAGGCGGGAGAACTGACAGAAGCCTACCCCTCCCACACCGGGCCCCACAGAACCAAGATACTTTCTCGTGAGACAAACACAGGTCCTAAAATGGGTCAAGTGATGAAGAGTGGAAATGCTGACGGCCTCCTACATTTGTCTGAATATAGTCCCAGCAGATGGCACGGAATAATAGAAATCCCACGAGGCCGAGCTGTGTTAGGCATGAAGCGGAACATCCTCGCCACAGTCGCCTTGGGTTATGTCTACAGCAGCAATGGCCGTAAGGCGAGATAGGTTTTCCTTAAAAGTAGCTCTTACAGAGGCCGGTTAAAACACAATGGGTGATTCTGGTTACAGGCAACCACACTATTTTTCTGGTAGAATATCACTGAGGTCGAATGTCAGATGTAACACACCTATATTTGGCGTGTCTGAAAGATGAAATTTTCTAGCTTATCAGATATTTCAATAAAAAGGTGGGGGCGGTGGTGAGATGGTCGGAGGGTAAAGGCACTAGGTGCAGAGCCTTACAGCCCAAGTTCAACCCCGAGATTCTAGATGGCAGGAGAGAAACGGCTCCTGCAATTTGTCTTTTGAGCTCCACATATGTGCTGGTGCGTGCACACCCTAAATAAATAAATGTAATCGGAAAGTGTGATATATACATGACATACACATTATCAACTAATTTTCACCAAACTTTTCTTAAGGCCAAATCCGTTGAGTGGGCTTAGTCTTAGGAGGAGTTACAGAGATGTGATAGAGTGTGAAGGCCAGGACCATGAACTGGCATGTTTTGGGGACATGGTTAAGTGATTGTTCACACTGTGATGGAAACACCACGTGACTTCGGTTTTTGAAGGCACTGTGTGGGAGCTCCAGAGATCCCTAACCGCTATAATTGTTTTCCTCCGGGACACCCCACAAACCAGAATGAACTGGCTTATTCTTTTCTATCCTCAGAACTGTAATGCGGAGCCAGAGGCAGTGGGATCTCTTCACAGTTGAGGGGAGTCTGTGCATCCCTGTGGGGCTCTAGGCTTCCGTAGTTCTCCGTAACAACATATTGGGGTAGGCACACTGAATGCAAATGACCAGTGAAGCCACCAAGTTACTGCTCTGGAAAGAACTCAGAGCCTAAGAAATTACTTCCTGTGGTAACCGTTCATGCCTTACACCTCTCTTTCTGCCAGCTAACAGTTCTTTGGGCAGCTTCTGTCATAGTGTGGAGGTGTTTGTGTGTGGCTTTAGGTTACTCTCCTATGTAACATGCAAGCCCTGGCCAGCTGCCACTGATCCCGTTCAGAATCTTGTCAAAAGGTTTCAAGTCTCCGCAGTCTTCCACCTCAAATTCAACCGTCCAGTCTTCTCAGCGTCTGTTCCCAAGACTATTCTTCCCGAGATCCCTACTTGGGGCCACACCCGTACACTGACCAATCGAATGATTGGCTCTTTTCTAGCTAACCTC
Source organism: Rattus norvegicus (assembly GCF_021556685.1). Taxonomy (NCBI): domain Eukaryota; kingdom Metazoa; phylum Chordata; class Mammalia; order Rodentia; family Muridae; genus Rattus; species Rattus norvegicus. The sequence continues at coordinate 103,136,345 of NC_141548.1, read as the reverse complement.
TATGTCCCTCCCCTCCCCTCTGCTGTACCTGCGTACTAATGTGTAAAATACGTTTTTGAAAACCCAAAATCCTCAAAAAAAAAAAAAAAAAAAAAAAAGGTAGCACAGTCCTGTAATCCTCTAGGTTGCAGGAGTTTTAACCCACATCTGTCTTTTATTAGATAAAATGTCGATAGTGAAAAAGCTAGGCAACCCCCACACTAAGTTGTTCTGCATCACTAAGTTCTACACAGTCTAACCCAGTGAGTGGCCAGAACTGGCTCACGGTACTGCACGTCATTTCACTTTATTACGATGTTTTGTTTTTTTTTTTTTTTAATTGCTTTTACTGCTGTTGCCAAGGCATTCTGACACTGAAAGATGTGGATCGTCAAGTCTACGGGAGAAAAGTCCCCTCACACCCTGCTTCCTAAGACTGCTAGCTAAGTCTTTCTTAGATTTATTCTTTAGAAATTATAGATCATGGTCTCAGGTCCTAGCATTGCCTAACCCTAATCCTAGCGAGGTCTACTGCATAATTTCTAAACGTGACCCCGTGTTTATCTAAGTAGCTGGCCTCCTCCCTATGTCCACATTCATCTGCCCAGTTTCGTGCCCTCCTTAGTTGGAGACAACAACCAGGCCGATTCCCCTTCCCTAAAGGCCTTGAGTTTATGGTGACCCCCGCCTGAAGGTTACATTGTGAAAGGTGACTTTTGAACATTCATTATTGTGTAGGAGGCAGCGAACTGGGGGCAGAAGAGCAGGACCTGTGTAGCCAAACTGCCTGCTGTAAACCCGACCAGGGCATTTATGCCATGTCAGTCCAATTAACACAGGTAAATGTTGTTTCAGTTTTACCATCTATAAAAGGAGAAAGATGAACATTTTACCAGTCTCGTAAACCCACAGTGAGGATCCAATGGTATCTATTTCACACACACACACACACACACACACACACACACACACACACACACACGCGCGCGCGCGCGCGCGCGCACACACACACACTATGGAATAGAGTCAAGCTATGTAAAAATGAGAACATTTACAATCATATATGCTATGGAGTAAGCTATTATTATTATTGTTATTATTATGTTTAATTTAATATATTGAAATTAAAAGATATTAATTAAATCAGAAAATAGCTCAATACGTTTGCTTGTTATATTTTTGTTTACTATGTATTTTTAGAGCTAAGCAGGTATTTCTTTAAAATAAAAAATAAAAAATTCCAGAATGTATTTATATTCTGTCTTTCGCAAACTGCTAGTCTAAGGTTGAGAGACTTTTCCTGGTCCTGGGCATCAAAGCTGAAGCTATGGTCTGTGTGCCTCCTGGGGCTCAAGTAAACAGCTCTGGGTGGAGGCTGCCCCTGGGAGTTTCGGAGTTTCGGTGTGCCCTCTTTCTCCTTCAAATCTCTTGCACCTAATTAGGAGTACCTATTTAGTATTCAGCATCTGAAGCGGCAGACAATCTGAATTAGCCAAAACTCGGTTGAAACACAACTGCGTTTTGTGCCCAACACAGCGCGGGCTCTTGAAGGACTAGGGCAGGGTGCCTGTCACTCAGTGAGCTCCGCCTTCCGCAGCCCCGCCCCCCACTTCCTCCTTCCGGAGCTTCAGGGCCACAGAGCCTCCAGGCTCCTGAGTTTTTATTGACTTTCGTGGGTCACACGGGCCTGGTTCGATTGGCATTTACAGAGTGAACTTTAACACGATAATAACCTGTCCTTTCACAGTCATTATTCACCTCCGAGTTTCCTGCTCGTAGGTGCTTAGAGCTTTTTGCTAGTCGCTTGGCTCTTCAGAGTTCATTGAGATAGACAATGAATATCCTATCCGAAAGTGTACTTATGCTGCAGTGATCTGCTTTTCTGTGTTGTCTCTCTCCAAGTGTAACAGACCTTCGCGGGAACTGACACCCCATTTCTCTTCACCATCAGAAGGAATCTAGGATTGGGGCAGCCACTCACGTCTCCTCTAGTTTCCCTGCCCTAACAAGTTAAACTTGTTAGTTCCTTTATCAATCATACCCTGAGGGGGCGAACTTAGTCTTCCGGCTGGCCTGTTCACTCCCTCCCCCCTTGCACTCCTCTCTATACCTTTCCCACGTCAGTGCTTTCTACAAGCAGCACCAAAGGGTCACTAGGCCAGTCGTTTATCACTGTGGCAGCACGCACAAGTGGATGCGAGCAGAACGTACTCTTCGGTTCTAAAGCGTTTCTTTATCTCGCCCTTCTCCCTTTTTTAGGAAAAATGTCTGCAGATCAGAGACGCCCAATGTCATAAATGTGGAGTCTTACTATAGCAGGCACTCCTATAGGATAAATGTCTGCAGATCAGAGACGCCCAATGTCATAAATGTGGAGTCTTACTATAGCAGGCACTCCTATAGGATAGCAGAGACTTGTTTCCCCCGGAAGGGGGATGTTCTAACAAACTGGATCAATATCACAGAAACCTGGTTCTGACAGGCAGCACTTGACTCCCAAAGCAGGCATCCAGGCACCCTACACAGAGTAAGTGCAAAGGGCTTTGAACCTACTTAGAATGGTGCAGAGTCTCTCTCCTGTCTCCCATCCCTGTTTAGAAGCACAGAACCTACCAAATAACAGACAGGTGTCAGGTCTTCCCAGTTCAGGAAGTTATCTGCTGCTCTTCCCAATGCTGGTTTGGAGGCCAAGCTGGCCTGGCACTTGTGAAGAGCAGAGGTGGCCACTGTCCTCCTAGTGTCTCTGGGGTCCGCTAACCCTGGGGCCCACTTCCCATAGGTCTGCCTTATCAGGACTCAGTAGGGTGTGGCATTTACTGCTGCCTGCAGTCCCACCTCTCCTTTAGAGGAAGCCCAGAGCTCTAGGGTCATGAATTCACACTGGAGGCGAACCCACCCTTCCCACCCTTCCGGCTTGCAGGCTGAAGCTTGGAAACACCCGTCCACACCCTGGCATAACCTCCTCCTCCACCGTTTAACTTACCATTTCACCTACTTGCCTGGCCCTCCTCCTAGGGTCTCAGCCCACATTTTTTTTTTTTTAAAGAATCTTTTTCACCCTTTCTCAGCATGGTTGAGTTTATTTAAAACAAAACACAAAATGAAAAAAAAAAAACCAAACAAACAAAACCCCCAGAATTATTCTATGAAGGGAAGGTCTCCCTGTGGAGGTGCTTTCCTCAGTGAGATAAGCCCACCAGCTTACATCTGTCCCTTGTGACCACAGAGCAGGAAACAGCCCCACCGGCTCTCCCCAACGAGAGGCATCCCCCAGGCTCTAGTGGCACATGCATGAAGCCAAAATAGTGAATTCTCATATTCAGTTAACCCATCAGTGGGGAGCCCAGCACACTGGTGGCACAGCGTTCACTCAGGGTCGCTCTTAATGCTGGGTCTGAGCAGATCTTCCAGGGTACACTGAGTCAACACCTGTGTGAGGTCAGTTTTCATAAGGAATATTGGGACCTCGAATTCGACACTCAGGGTGTGGGAGGAGAATTTCTGATTTTTTCCCCCCATCACAGAATGAGCCGAATCAAAGTGGATCTGGTTTGGGAGCACCCACAGGCGTAGTTCTACGTTCCTTAGGTGGTAACTCGCAAACCGCTGGGTAAGCAACACCCTACTGAAGGGAGCTTAAGCCTGTCAGGTTAATCACACAATATTAGGTACGAGAACAAACAGTGCGACACAAAACGTAGCTACGCCATTATCTGCCGTAAATGTTAACTCTAAATTAAGTGCAACCTGTCCACAAATGCTCGCTGTAAACCGATCAAAAACAAACAAACAAACAAAAAAAAAACAAAAACAAAGTTTGATGGATAAACACGAAAAAAAAATTCTCACCGAGAATTTTTTTTTTTTCCTTTAAATATCGGCACTCATTTAGAGTTCGGGATTTGTGAAAGAAAAGCTTTAAAAGGAGCAAACCTGATTGGCTGTGGCTGTTGCTGCGAAGGGGACACTTGTTGCAGGAGTTGTTGCTGCAGAGACAGTGGCGGACGTAGCGCTGTGCATCATGGGTACTTTCAGGAGGGGAACCATGGGAGCAATGAACAGGAGGGTGTAGCATTATGGTAATAGAAGTGGTATTTGGCATGGTGAATATCAGAGCAGCAAGCCATCATGGGTTAACCAGCAGATGGCATGCGACCACAGTGCAAAGCAAGGAAGCATGGGAGAGAAATAAAAAGGGAAAATAGCTTATTACAAATACAATTAAAGGAAGTTTTCAAACATAATCAGTGATTCCCAGAAAGGCCAAAGCACACCGCTTTGATCAACGTGTTTACAAATACTTTGTTTCCAACAACAGAGCCATTCCCAATTCGGAGGACGACATCGTGACCAATAGTTATGGCTGTTTCTCTACATAACATGATAGGTAACATCCAGTGAACCAAGTGGACTAATCATATATTCCAAAACATCACAGGCTCAGTGGGCCTAATTTAGAATAAGATGAACTTTGGAATCAGTTGTGGTTAAATCAAAAAAATTTTTCCTTAAATTTAGAAGCCCAATTGTAAAGTGGAGTTTCAGTGGCCCCATGCTTTACTCCGGTCACTAAACAGTGAGGCAAAAGAGATGGCCTTGGCGTAAATTCTAGAGCAGTTACCATGAAGTAACCAGATCCATACTGCCAATGTTTACTTTCTGAATTTGTAAGTAAAATGGATCAGCTGTCCTGAAGACAGACTTGTGTGCCAAGGCCTGAATGTGAGAGAAGACCCCACTGTTGAAATTCCCCACCTAAGGGAATGTGGAGGTACAAAAATAAAGCAAAAACAAGAAAAAAAAAAGCCATTACCAATAAGTCTGCCCTCTAAAAAGATAAGTAAGCAAGGTAGTTCAGACACTTGGTTTCAAAATACATCCAAGTATAATTTTATTTTCCAAAAATAAATACTTCTGGGAAACTCTGATAACTCTAACACACAGCAAAGAGGAGATAAAGGCACACCACTATGAAACTTTAAAACATTGATGAAATTAGCCTGCCTCTGCTTGCCTCATGCTAAACCAGATAAACTATAAAGAGAAACAGCACAAATCATTTAAAAAAAAAAAAAAAAGCACACTTGCGCTTGTGGCTTTACGTCTCTGTGGCGGTCATTCTAGCATTAAGAGGTCACATTAAAAACCATCACTCTCTTAAATACACAAGCATAGCTTACACGTTAACTCTAAAGCCATTAAGCCTTCAGATCTACTTCCTAAAGCATTCTCTACTGTCTCTGAAATAAATGTCAAATGGTGAAGGCATTGCACATCATATAAAAGACAAATAAAAAAGGTTGAAACCTACCAATACTGGTAGCGGGTGTCATGCACAAAACTGACCCTGAAGTCATGCAATGGGGGGGAAGGTGAATAAAAGGGAGAGAAACAGGTTAGCTGTTTAGAGTTAACATTCAGAGTGAGATCGAAGCACAAGGAGGTTAGTTTACACAGTTCTTAGGGCCGTTCACATCGTCAGTATAGCAGATAGATCCAACTTCCTTAAAAGCCAATAAGATCCCAAGTCCCACTCTCTGAGCACTCTCCCCTTTCTACTCTAGGTCAACATGATCCTAAGGAGGATGGCATGTGATGGTACAACTGTGTCCTTCTCTGAAGACCTCAAAGGGTTTTCCACACGTGATCAAGTTAACCCGGTCAGGTGGAGAGCAGGTATTTTACAGATGAAAAAATCTGAGGCACAGTAACTCCTCCAAGGTCGTGTGTGCAGTGTGAGCCAAAGGCAAGGCCAGGCCAGGGGTAGAGTCCAAGCCAAATCCAGGCCAGAGCTGATGCTCGGCATTGAGTCATTTTGGTGATGAAATGTGTGCTGTGTGGATAGCAATGTGAGAAGAACAGTGAATTGAGAGTTCGCATCCTCTGAATCAAAGCCCTGACAGATAGGGCAGGGGACTCTCACATTGGGCGCTAGGAACAGGTGGACGCTCCTGAGCAGAGCCGCCACACAGGTCTGGGATCTGCTCTGGCGAGGAGACTCTCTGTGGCACAGGGCTGGCACGTGACAGTGACATCTAAGTGCCACACAAGCAATCGTAGGACCCTGGTGAGAGATTTTGATCATGGCTTCCGAGGGATGGAAGAGTTAGAGAGTCTCGGATTGGCGTCTGGGTTAGTGGGTGGGAGAGGGACGGCAACTCCAGTGCTTCTTGGGGAAGAACTGTGGTATCTGTGAATGATCTTAATGCCTGATGTACATGTGTCAGGAAATTCTGACTGAACATCGATGCAAGGCAGAAGACGGAAAAGCTGTGTTGGGAGCTCTGAGGGATTGTCTGCCACTGGCTCTGTTCCTCAGAATGTAAAGAAGGCAATGTTGGGGTTCCTGGAAACTCAGGGTTGTGAATGTGTCAGAGTGGTAGTTTTAAACGAATGTAGGTGCCTCTGCTGAAGGTTTCAGGACTACATGCTAAGACGTTAGATGTGAATCTAGCATCTAAATATCTTCATTCATGTTCATAAGGACTTCTTGCCTGACCTACATTTTGACCAGACTGCTATCACTGACTTAGGAAAAGCCTATCCAAAGCAGGCTACTGCTGGCTTCTTTTTTTTTTTTTTTAAACTGGAAATGTGGCAGCACACCGAGACACACACGTGTACTCACATGCATCTCATATGATCTCCTCCTCCATCCCCATCTCTCTACTTTCATAAACATCTAGAAAGTTCCCTGCACCACACTTTGATTTCTTGGCTTCCATCTGTCCTTCAGCCCTTCAATCCTCTTCTAGTTGGTTTTATTCTCGCTCTGTTATAACTTCATCCACAGTTTCCAGGACATTTTGCACTTCCCTACACTCTGCATGCTAAGCCACTTTCTTTCTTTGAATTCTTACACACACACACACACACACACACACACACACACACACACACACACGCATGCATGCATGCACTTCTAAAAACTTGTACTAAATTCTCTCTCTATGTGCTGGAGTTTTTAGAGCCTGTCCTGGATCCTTTTTTTTCCCCCCTGCTCTGTGGATCTTTTATGAGTGTTTCAACTCCTACATTCCAAAGCTCTCAGGGATCTCGTGGCTTCTACGTTTTGTGCCTTGCTAGATTGAAAGTCTCTCTACCTAACGTTTCTCCTGGCCTCCCAACCTGGGTTCCACAGGGGTCTCCAATGGAACACGCTAAACTGTGCTATCTCCTGCTCTGTCTCCTCCACATCTGGTAACACGTGATGGATGTCATCACCTGCATGACACTTCAGCCTCATGTAGCCCCGTCCCCACTGAGCCAGCATGAGGCTGTTTCTGAGCCTAGTCACCACTTCTGCTGCTCTGCAAGTTCCCATCCCATCGCTACTCATGTCAGCCCTGCAACAGCATCCTGTCTGGCTTTCGTGCTCCCCCTACTCCAGGATCCACTCTGCTGGCAGTCACTCCACTTCTGGGAAGGCTTTGCTGCTTTGAGGATGGAGGCCCTTCTAGCCCAGGCCCTGACTACCTTTCCACCGCATCCCTCCTTGCTGGTACCAAGGTCTATCTGGATGGGCCTTCCTTGCTTTCAATTGAACACATCATACTTTTAATCTAATTTTGGGCCCCCCACCCCAGATCTAGAATAATCTTTAGTGACTTCTTTCTTTCCTCAGGTGTCAAAGTCCGAGACATTTCTTCAGAAAATCATCTCGTCTTAATTTCCCCACCTCCCCCAGTCACCTAAGTCAGTTTCCATTTACATTTCTTTTAATTATTTGAACTCTTGCCTTTTCCTTCATACTACTCTAAATTTTAATAGCCTATTTATACAAGTGTTTAGCATTTTTCTCATTCTGCTGTGGACTCAAAAAGGCAGAGAACCCATTTAACTAGATGCATAGGGCACCTTGGGATACCCCTGTGTGGAAGTCAGTGTTCCAGCCTACTTTAAAAAACACTCTGGGGGAAATTTATTCCTGAAAGTTATTAAAGGGTCTAGTTTGTAAAATTCTCCACTTTAGAGTTAACTGTGTTAGGCTTCAAAAGATTCTGAAAAATCCCTCTTTATTCTTCCCATGTTCTGTAATGAACATGCTTTCTCAATGGCTTCCAGAGTTACACTTGTGAATATACAAGGGGTGTGAACTATCAGAAACCACTCCTGCAGTCACAGAGGGCAGTGTGTCACTCTGGCTTGTGTCCTGGATGTGGAAAATGCCCAACCCCGCTACTTCACTGGGCCCCTCTCTCTGCCGGCCAAGAGTGATTTGAACATGGGACAAATGGAGCTTAGGACATGAGGGTTGCTCTCCTAATGCCAGATCCTGGTTCTGCTCTGCTTTGAAATCCTCATCCCCACCTTTTACCTAGTTCTACCCCCTGCTCTTCCCACAGATCCTATGATTAATGCATGCTATCACTACAGGGAATGGTGCTCTGTTCTTCAAACCTATTCTTGTCATACCTGCCCAGTATGTTCCTCCCTAACAGTAAAATCTCACCCCCCCCCTTAAATTTGTTAGCAAATTCTCCTGCTTTGGAAAATCTCCCTTCTCTGTATTGTTCATGCCAACATCTGGTGAAGGTGAACACTTGCCTCTCACTCCTCCATCCCAGCTCAACCCTTTGTCTCGTCCTTCATACTGTGGACCCTGGTTGTTATCCAGCTCTGGGCCCCTTTACATTTTTATTGTGTGTCTGCAGCTCAGACTCTAGCACATGCTTACGGAATGCCTGCTGAACTGAACAGAGTCCATACGTTTTGAATTTAGGCAGACAGTTTCCACTGAAGGTGAACCTTTCACAAGAGCGTAAGAAACTTTATGTAACACTTATGGTTTCTCATTACTCAGAAATGTCTGGCCTAGAACCTTCCACATGCACTTCCAATGTAATGAAGTATTTTAAGGAAGGACCCTGCACTGTTACTCTGACCAGCGGGGAGCCTCACCAGGTTGCAGATGCTCTAGATAAATTAGCATCTCAAACACGTGCTTCTTTCTTCCACTGCACAGATACTTCATCTCAAACTGCCGTGAGCCAGAACTAGCTGGGTAATTCTCAGTTGTGCATGCTGTTTTGTAGTGTAAACACAGCCTCAGTTTTCCCATCTGCAAATAACTTCTCGCTACTGACAAAACTGTGCCGATTTGAGGAACAATAACAGTGTGTCCAGGAACACTTAGAGTAATTCAAGATAAACTTGTCACAGAGATGCCCAAAGCCGTTAATCACACGGCTGTTTCTGAGACCATGCACGATTTTGCCACTCTCTTATCGTAGCAAGGGAAATGTATTAACTTCTTGGTTAAAATAACCCCTATAAAAAGTTTAAAAAAAAAAGAAAAATAAAAAAGGAAAAATTTCACCCACCATAGTTGTAGAGAATAACCCCATACTCTATGTCTTACATTGGAATTGAAAGCCTAGAGGCAGATTTCCTAAGATCCCAATTCACACTGTGTCAGTGGGAGGATTTTAATACATAACAAAGTTTTGCTGTGCATGGCCTTCTACGTAGGTCACCGTCCAAGAAGATACACACCAAAAAAATGCTTTTGATCCGTATGTATGAAAACTGCTCATGTAAAACATTAACAGAAGGATTAAAAAATTGTTCACTGAAAATAATGGGTTAACCATCTGCCAAAAAAATCACCAGAGTGTCGTCACCTGACCAGCAGAGGTTTAAAAACAACAGTGCAAATGATTATCGCAGTCATTTTTATATAAAGTTGGAAACATGGCTTATAAGAAAGACTCCCTGAAGCAGACAAACAAGAAAGCCTACCACAGTCGTGGAGATTTTTCTGTGTATATGAGAACTTCTGCTGAACCTATTTTAGTAAAATTATTTCTGTCACTTCAGAGAAGTGTAGTGAATTTCTTGATAGTTCAAACACCACTCCAGTACACAAAATTCACATGGTTATCCACTGTGATCTTTATAGCAATAGTAAATATGCTATAAATACTTGTAATTCACAGAACTAACCAGGCTACAGTTCACCTTTTGGCCTCCAAAGGCTACAGAAAGTTGCCAGCACAGTTGAGCAGTTCCTGAGGAATCCACCAGAGGGCGACAGACACAGCCCAGCCAATAGGGACTCTTCACCCTTGCTTAGCAAATACTTAAGGGAGTCTTTACAGAATCTTAGAGTGGGGAGAGTTTTGATGAATTAGCCAGCCAGTCCATACTGGATTGGGGTATTCCACGTGCTGTAAAGGGCCTCACTGGTACTCCCAGGAGATGGTAACGTCTGTATTACCCGTTCTTCAGAAACAGACTTGTCTTTCATAGTTTTCATTCAGTAATTTTTTTCTCTCTCTTAACGGTCTATAATGGCCACAAGGTCTACAATGAGACACTTGTAGTAACCACACAGGATCCTCAGGGTGAGCTGACCCTCTGGTAACTATGTTATTTCAGGTGCGTTACCATCACAAATAGGGCTAAGCTTGGACTGCATGGAATGTCATTAATTAAGGTTGCAACAGGGTGAGATATGAAAATATTTTTAATATAGATACAGAACTCACGTGCTTTCTGACAGTGCATTTTTATTAATAAGTATAGTTTATAGGTTACTAATTCATTTAAAATACTAATTCAGATAGATTACCATTCGTTTATAGTTTTTATGCAAAGACTGTTACTGGAATAAAAACTAGCTACCTCCAACCCTAATGTTCATAGGCTATGGCCTCTAAGATCCATATATCTAATCACATAGACAATGTCTCCTTGCTGTGATGGGACAAAAATATAGGCTTGGAAAACCCAGGGGCTGTTCTTCCCAACAAGGGTTAAGTCACCTGTTTCTAACAGAGACTAAAAGGTAGAGTTGGCCAGGGAAGATGACCATGTTTGTGAGGGTGTATGGGGGGGTGTGGGTGTGTGCATGTGACTGTGTCTGCAGTCTCTGAACTGGGTAAAATATGGTGAGGAGGGGCATGGGAATGGATAAGTGTTACGTTGGTTTCCTTCACCTGAATTAATTTTTCATGCTACTGCAAAAACAAATAAAAAAAAAAACCACTTTAATCTGATTTTGGGGGGAGAAGTTTGTAGACTCCATGTAGGGGCCAGTGGAGGTGGTATAATGTTATGTAAATGGAACCAGGCACTGGAACAGCAGCCTGGTGTTTGTGTCAGCTCTGCCACCTTGGAAAGTCACTTCTCATTATTGTGGGGGGGCCTCAGTTTTCTCATTTGTAAAACAGTCCACTGGATGAGGAATTCATGAAGACCCTTTTGCCCATGAGACCCTGAGGTTATCAGATGGTCTCTAGCGAGTGGTGGGCTGAGGGATGCTAGCCCCTCCTCTTGTCACTCATTGGCTTAGAAATGGAGGGCAAGCACCCCAGATAAGTTGTGAACTTGGTGAGAGTGGAGAAGGATGGAGAGAGAGAGAATGGATATAAAGATACGAGATTGCTTTCATTTGAGTAGCCTTAGCCTTTTTAGTGCTCTGAATAGAAGCAGGAAGAAAACGGTTAGTATTTACTGGAATTTATGTTTTTAGGTCATTGAGTGTTAAGGACAAATTTCAATTATCTCATATAAAGAAAAATCTTGCTTACATAAACTGCTTTACCGGGCTTGCATAAATAGAAGAGACCCAAAGCTTTAACCTGCTCCCTGTCTCTCAAGCTAAATCCCACCAAACACTTGGCTCTAGAATGCTAACTGCCTTTAGCTCTCAAAGCCAGGTCAACAGGCCTAGGTAGCCATGGCTGTGGTGGGCCACCCTGTATTTGCACCTTCTAAATGCAAACTAGATGCCACCAAACAGCTTAAAGAAATGAGAAGAAAGCACATGACCAGAAGGACACAGGACACAGACGTGGAGAGTAAGGGCACGTACCTGTGGGAATGAACGCCGTGTGTTGCTGCAACTGCGCACTGGTCAAAGCCTGCTGGTAGTGCAAGACGCTGGGGTTGAAGACCGTGCTGGCTCCGTTGCTTTTTTCAAGTGCTTGTCTCTTTGGTAAAGGGTGAAGAGCACCGGGAGGGAAGGCCTGCAAGGGAAGAATTCGATAAGATGTGTCCAACTTAACGCAAGGGTGGGTTCCAGGTCCACAGAGATCACCAAGTGCAACATTCTTTCTTTCTTTCCTTTCTCTCTTTAAAAAAACGACAGCTAAGGAGATGCCTCTGCCATGCACCTTAATTTAAACAGCGGCAATGTTGAATGAGTGAGAGTTTGTTATTGAGAGCGGAAGCATGAATTCTGTAACCCAAAAAACAGTAGCATCTCAACTAAGGAAAAGAAAAGCTATCAAGCAACAATGGAAAAAAATGGCTTCAGCTTTTTTTTTTTAAACGGGTTAAACTACACTAAGGGGGAAAAAGGAACATTTGTGTTATTATTAATATCTATTCTTTAACTGAATGGCAGTTTCTTGAATTTAAAGGTTAATAAGAATTACAATGAGCATTTCTCTGAGCCACATAATTTAAATTTGCTTCACTCCTTTTGGAAAAGGTATTAAAATTTTGTTAGATTTAATATTTATTTCCCAGATTACGTATGCAAATGAGATGACTAAACACCTTATTGAAATCCTCCACTTTAAAATTAATAATAATGATTGGCTGCAACCAGTATTTTACATACAAATCTCAGCTGGTTCTCTGAAAAGCTACATGCAAAGCGAAAGGTGAAAGGTCAAAGTACCAGGTCTACAGTTGCTTCGAGAGGTCGCTTCAGTGCTTTGGCAGTCGACTGAGTCTTTTAATAACAGGCAGCGAGCACATGATGGCAGTGGGCCAATGGGATTCAAGCGAATTAACATACAGGTAAACAGCAAGCAGAGGTGCATCATGGGAACGGCATTGCATTGTGGATAGGTGAGAAGGAAAAAAATATTCTGAATGCAATATACAACGTACAAAACACTAGGCATGCACAACAACAAAAATGTTCTCTAAAGAAATGAATATTACACCTTAAATTAGTATCGAAGCAAAAAATGCATCTACTGTACCTTAGTTAAAAGCATATAAGAGAGTAAAATATAGATGTTTGAAATTCAGGAAAGTTAATTAAAACAGCAGCTTGCATACACACCATAAGCACTTTTTTTTTTTTTATTGCTTCAGGGGGCGGGGAGGGGGGATGCAAAACTTTTAAGGACCGTAGGGCAGAAGAACATCTGATAAGTTAGTTCCGATATAACATAATCAAGTTATATAAAGAAATCAAGTGCATCCCAATTGAAAAAAAATCTTCATTTAGCTATGCTTTGATTCAGATGAACCTAACAAAATGAAGTGGCAAACTGAGCCAAAAAAATTCAGGCAAAAAATATTCAAACACAAGGTTATTTACGCAAAAAAACTGTTTGGGTTTGGGTCGTTATTTTTTGGCTGAATCACACGGGAAATTGCCTCAGTTCCTGTCTTCATTCTGCTAGGGTGGGTCTCAGCATGTGGGTGAAGGTCCCAGACCTCAGACAATTAATTTGAATTTAAACAGGAACTTTCCCAACCGTTCACTTTTACTCTGCTTCATTTCTAAATAACTAACTTATCATCCGTTCTGTTTCTGCTACATTTGAAATGATAATTTATTTCAAACAACTTACCGGATTATTCTAAGAAAATACCCTTTAAAAAGGCATTTCACATCCTTGGGTATTAAAATGATTTCTCTTTAGCAATACTATCTGTACTTTTAGCTACGATCAGGGGTTATCAGGTTGGTGACAAGTGGGGCTTTCACTAGAACAAGCAGCTAAAATAGCAGGGACTGAATGGCCTTCAGACAAGCAGAACGCTGCCTTCAGACAAGCGGAACGCTGCCTTCAGCTTACAACCGTACTTCTGGGAAGATAGCTTCATTTAAACAACCAAGGTAGTATTGGATATGGATTTAGACCTCAATGGAAAAAACAAAAACAAAAACCAAAAAACAAAAAAACCTCTTCTTTCTGGCTGTTAAAAAGTGGGGAGAGTCTATGCTTGGATCCTGTGAGAATACAGAAGCCCAGGAAGCAGCTTCAGTGCAAACGGGAACAATGACCATCCCCCTTTATGGTTAGCACAATAGGTAAATCCCCAAGGTTTGTCTGATAAAATTCAGTCTGAAGTTCTGTGGGAGAATGATGCTGTTGGAATCGAAAGGAGATGGTGCTTTGCCCTCAAGGTGGGAACAATTAATGCCATTCTCCTTGGCTCAGCATCCCATGATTCCGGATTTTAAAAAGGTGAGAGAAGATAGCTTGGGAGCGATGGAACTTTGAGAAAGAGACTAGAAGTAAGGTGAAAGGAACTGCAGGCAGAGAATCCCCAACAGGGAATAGAATGCTCTAGAAGGCAGCTTGGATAAAGGTCATCGAATGATAGATTGAGCAAAGAAAACGGAATATTGAAAACAAAAACAGCCCCAAACTCTTTTGTTTTTGAGACAAAGTCTCACTTTTTAGTCCAGACTGGCCTTGAACTCACAGCAATTCTCCTGCACCAGCCCTCCAGAATGCTAGGATTACAAGCATGAGCCACAGTGCCAAGCAACTCCTGGATATTATTAAATGTAAGTTCAATAAACTTCCATGATTCCACTTAAATCTTTCCTCCCTGTACAGCTTCACAGTGTTAACTGATGCAGGGTCTGCTTTACTGTGTGTGTGTGTGTGTGTGTGTGTGTGTGTGTGTGTGTGTGTGCGCACAGCTACACATAGGCAAGGTGGCAGGTATGTGGCCGATAGAGGATGACTAGGGGAGACAGTCAGCCTTGCAAGCTGTGGGTCCCAGGGATTGACCTGGGGTCATCAGGAGTAAATGGCTGATCACTGGGCCTTCCCGTTGGCCCTCACAGGCTTGTGTTTTTTGAGCCCCAGCTAGTCGTGGTTCACTGAAGAGGGCTCCACGGCTGCTCTCGCAGAGTACCCAGAATGCTCATCAGGTGGCAGAGTTCAAAGTCTGTCCTTAACTTTCGGTCTCAAGTCTCCCACTTTTCCAGCCCTTGGGATTTTGGAAACGAATTTCCTGATGGGTGGGTCTTTTCTGACTTGCCTTCTGGAAGAGTCTCAAAGGCTGGTACACGGGAGGGAACACAGCTTTGATACAACAGAGCATCCTTCAGTGAGTTCTCCAGGCAGGGTAAGTAATGCTAAGAATCCCTTTTTACGGCTGTCATATGGATGCCTAATGGTCTGGGTTTTCTTTTAGGTTGTCAAAACCTAATTTTTACACTTTAGAGTGACTCAGGAAGCTAAGGTAAAGTGAGAACAGCGACATTTCTCCCTTTCCCACTGCACGGTATATTTCTATCATTAGATGCAGTTTTCTTCTAAGATGCATTGAGGTTTTCAAGTATGAAGGGTTTCATACATAATACATGTATGTATTTAATACATATACATACATATTAAGCATTTTAATTACATCCGGCACACACAGAGACTATTTTAAAGAAGTCTGTATAGGTGTCACCACAGGCTTGCTGGCACACAGCTACCGCCACAGGTGAGAATGTCTGCACTGAATGTTCACCCACAGAGAGCGACCAAACCTGAGCAGCCCCGTGTGTGGTGTGTGTGTGTGTGTGTGTGTGTGTGTGTGTGTGTGTGTGTGTGTGTTTGTGTTTTGTGTGTGTGTGTTAGGAGTCTGTTTGGCAATTTAACCGTAGCTCCACTGCATGCCAGATACTTGGTCTTGTTTCTTGCTGGTCTTTTCTCCTTCACTGGTCCTCTGAGGCCTCGGTCTGAGTGGATGGACAGAAGTGACTCTACGAGAGGCTGAGATCTCTTTTTCACAGTCAAGGCACCGTCACACTGCAGGTCAAGGTGAGAACAACCATCCAGGCCAGCATCAGAGGCGAGGACGGAGAGGTCAGGGGAGCCAGGGGAAACAATCAGAAGTGCTGGTTTACGGTCATAAAGGGAGGCAGGCAGAAGCGTGCGCTCGGAGTTCCGGTGAGTGCTTTCCGGAACAATGGACACTTCTGTGGCAGACAGCAGCCAGTCCCATTTCCTTTCACAAACCAGTTCCATCTTGGTTTATGTGAACAGAGAGTGCACGTGAAGATCAAACGCCCTTTGTGTTAAAGCCAACGAAGGGCGCAGCTCCGAGGCACTCATTCTCACCTCTGAAAACTTCTCCTGAGAGATGCTCGTATTTTAAGAGGTGTTATGAGAGAATAAGGCTCAAATGGAGACAAATGCTTCTTCTTTTCAAGAGTCGGAGCTTTAAATTCTTTCTTAATGCCTGACTGTCTAAAGTAAGGTGGGAAGTCCCTGGACAATAACAAGAACCTACATCATAGAAGTGTGCTGTCCTTGGCTAAGGAAGTCAGATGAGCAGATGTTAACATTTTCAGCTGCACCCAGTTCTCCATCCGTCCCTCTAAATAAGGAAATAGGATAATAGTCTTTCTGCTGGTGTTCTGTGTAATCTTGACTGTAAGATTCATCAAACTGTACCTAGGCTGGTTTTCAAATGAGCCCCTCCCATTAACTAGAAAGACATGACAGGTTCAGCAATCTTCCCATCACTGTCACAAAGGTGCTGGCATTGTTCTGAAACTACATCGATTTCCGTCGCCTCCGAAATCCCGTGACTGCTCAGCACTCCAAATTTGGGCACAGTGTAACAATCCAAGAAACTATGGTAACTGACTCTCGCAGCACCACTGCAGTAACCCCCCTGCATTCTGATGAGCTTACGTGAGAATGTGGAGGAGGGCCTGTGGCAGAGCTCGCTCGCTGCAGCCTCATACTGTGAGGCTTTGGGTAAACGGACACTTCTGCTCAGGTCTCTACCACCCCGAGTTGCCTACCATGGACATAGATTCTGCACACTGCCCCGTCAGGACTGGATTTGGTATTGATTGTGTGCATTGGAACTCCGACTTCTAGCACGTATAACCACAGCATGACAAAGTCAGGGCTGAGCACGACAGTCGCCGTGACTACCGTGATTTTAATCTCCACAGATATTTGAGTGAGAGGGACAAATGTTTCCTTACTCATCTCCAGAGCTAATCACGTCTCAGGCTGAAAGACGGCCGCTGTGACCCAGGGTAATCGGTTCCTATCACTTTGACCGTCCAGATATAGCCATGAAGGTGACAACTGGCAATGATTTTCCCTCTTAATTAGAGCCTTTGTTGAAAACATTGTTTTCTCTCTCATCAGGTGTAAGAATGTGTCCCTACAGATCACTGTGCCATGGGGAGAGGTTGGCCTATGAGAGTAGAAATGACGTGCCAAGGGGGATGGAAGGGAGAAAGGGGAGACAGGCCTGGTAACAGTCCCCAACAGGTCCCAAGCCCTGTCTTTCTCTCTTTCTTGAAAGTGTTATGATACACAAAAGTCAACTTGGCCAGTTAAGCTATCGTCTCAATAGCAGAGTCCTGGTTAGGTCAGGAAGTGCCCTAAGTTCCTAGTGTGGCTTATAAAATGAATTTGGCTCCATGTGTACAGGAATGGAGAGGCTCAGTGTACTGCCTGAAAACTTAGAAAGGACCCAAGACACTAGAGAGATACAGTCTGAACCACGTGCGGTGCCCATGGAGAACAGAAGAGGGCTCTGGGTGCCCGAGTACCAGAATTAGAGATGGTTGTGAATCACATGGGTGCTAGGAATAGAACTTGGGTCCTCTGGAAGAGCAGCCAGTGGTCTTAACCACTGAGCCATTTCTCCAGCACCTAGACTATGCTTTTAGGTCCCTTCCATCTCTGAAGTCCTGTCTCCGGAGGATTGGCCTCGGTGTCCTTCCTTCTCCCCTGAGCCCACCACACTGTGTCCGTGCTGACAAGCACAGTTGTTTACTCTTGGAGGGCAAAGCAACCAGCCTCATCCATTCACTCCACCCAGCGGGTGCTTGAGGGCTGGCAGGCCCTAAATGGGTTCTGTGAGTGGATGTGATGTGCCCACTGTACATTTAAAGACTTCTGATGAGCGGGATGTCTTGCTTTAAAGTAAACTCATTAGAAATGTCTGCAGCCTAGCGCCCTGGCTCTCAGCTGTTTGCTGTGCACTCGGGTTGCCCTGAAGATTCAGAGGGCCTGGGCCTGGTGCACTTCGCCGAGCTGCTTTGGGGTTAGGCATCGATGGTAGATCCTTCCCAAACCATTCAGTTGATTCCTAAATGTAGCCAAACTTGAGGGGCAGTTTGGATACGTGATTCTCAAACGTCAACGTGCATGCCAAACACCTATGAGGTTTCAAATGTTATGTGTATGTGTGTGTCTGTGTCTGCATTTGCTAAGAGTCGGATCCCCCTGGAGCTGGAGTACAGCTATTGTGAGCACCTGATATGGGTGGTGATGGATGCCAACTGCAGTCCTCCCAAAGACTGTCCACACTTAACCACTGAGCTATCGTTCCAGTCCCTAACAGGGTATTTATTTTTTAAAAATTAAACTTCTGATCCTGAGACTCTGGGTGAGCCTTAAGATTCAGGAGTCCTCATAGGCTCCTAGGAGGTCAAAATGACAATGATTCCTGTGGCCAAGGGGCAGCTGGAGGCTGTGAGATTCTGGAGCAGAATTGGTTCCCGAGGGACAGTGAGGAGAATTAAAGGGCTAGCTAGCCTGGGCTATATGTCTTTTAGTTCATTTTTTTTTTAGCGCCAGCTAGCCCAATTCCATTTTCATCCTTTACTGAGTTGCTGCTGTGCTTGAAATCTCTGGAGCTGTTGGCAGGCAGCACAGTCAGGGGGCAGTGGGAGGAGAAGCTACCAAATGACAGGGTCACTAGTTGCTGTGCATTTCTGAGGGTCACCCCTGGGACTGACTTCAGCAGTAGGCTGTATCACTTGCTTTGTCCGCTCTCCTGAGTTCCTGCCAGTCTTCGGGTTCACTTCAAGGCCCAGGATGCCAGTAATGATTGGGGAGGCTCAGAGGCCAGATTGCAGAGGGGACAGAGTTCCCACATCCTGGGTTCCCTGCACCTTGGGGATTTAGTTATTGTGAAGGGAAGGAAGGGCAAAACAGAACAAAACAAGAAGGGGTGGGGGATGACAACAGAGCTTAGGCAGCGGAGCAGCGGGAATGGCAGCCTTGTCTCCCAGCTGTCCGAGGCACAGCTCCTTCCCACCCGCAAGCACCACCCGCGGCCTGGGAGGCGCAGCGGTGCGGGCAGGGCCGGCGCACTTACCATGACTGTGGCCGCGGCCGCGGCTGCCTGGGCGGCCACCGCGGCCTGGTTGGCTTGGTGCTGCGCAGCTTTGATTTTGGCCTGCAAGTGTGCAGGAGGGTGAAAATATTTGCATTTCTCCCTCATGCAACGCCCCTTTATGTAATCCATACAAACGGTTACGGTGTTGTCGTTTGTGTCGATCATGGTGCTGTCTGCCGGGTGTGCAAAGCGGCAGTCTGTCTCTCCCCGGGCACAGTTTCCTCGCTGGAACTCCCTGCATACCTGAGACAACAGGAAAGAGCAGAGAGCTGCAGAAGAAAGCCTGTGGCCACCGCACCAACGAGGGGGAGGTGGGCAGAGGACCAGGAGAGGCAGGAGGGGGAGAGAAGGAGGAGGAGGGAGAGGAGGATCAGGAGGACTGGGGGGCAGGAGGAGGAGGGGGAAGAGGAGAAGGAGGAAGAGGAGAAGGATCAGAAGGAGGAGGAGGATAAGGAGACTTCCCTTCATGGTGTCTTTAGGTTCCAAAGGTAAAACTGTTATGATCTAGAACCCAAGTTACTGGAATTGCTAAAGAATTAATTTGGGTTTTGTCCCCCCCCCCCTTTCTAGGGTAAATATTGAAATGGAGAAATTATTCTGAAACTTGTTCTTTTCCTAAAAGGGCAAAGAAAAAAATAACTGAACAAAGCTACCACTGTTTCTTCAAGGTATAGCATACTTGTTTCCATTACTACTTACGCTTTTGAATGCAACAGTTTTACAACAGGTGCATATATGTACCTATCAAGTAGCACACACATCTGTGTGTGTGTGTGTGCGCGCGAGCGCGTGCGCATGTCTGTCTATCAATCAATCAATGAAGCAATCATCTACTTACTGTCATCCTACCCTCCTTTTTACTATGCTTATGTGGCCACAGTGATGTAATTCACACACACTTTCTTTTTATTTACTTTTCATTCTCTCCCCTCCCCTTCTTCCCCCTTTCTTCCCTTCAGGTTCTCTCTAGTCCCTCTATCTACCTACATCTTACAAGCGCTCTCCCCCCTCCTCAGACAGTACCTCTGGGGAGCTCTATGTTCCTGGTACAGAAGGATGGTTAGCCTGTACACCAAGCTACCACAGTGTATAGACAGTTCTGAGGAAATGCCCATCTGTTCACCTCCCTGAGGATGGGGGCAAAGCTCCTGACTGTGGAGATTCCTGCGCCCACCCCCTACAAAGGTATCACAGGTAAAACCACCATCTCAGGACATCACTAAGCGCTTGTGACATCAGAACTTTCCTTTTAAACTCACTGTAGTATTTTTGATCGCTCGCAAAGAAGAAGAAGAAAGGTAAAAAAGACAGGAATGGAGAGAAATGCAGCAAGAGAAAAAAGAAAACAAAGAACAGAGAAGTTAAAAAACGTTGAGGTCAAACAACTGAACTTCTCTATCCTCTGAAACCTATAGTGAGCCAGGATTTTACTACACAGATGCATTCTGTAGACATCAAGAGTACTCTTCATTCTAGACCTTATGAAGTAAGAAAAGCCAACTTATATTACTTATGTAATTCATCCCTGCTATAAATATCAGCAGGAAGGAGCTCAAAGAATTGTGAAATTGCTTCTCCTGGGCTCCAGTCCCACAGCCAGTAAGTGTAAGCATTGGTTTTTTTCCTGGTCACCAGCGATGTTGCTGAAGGGACAGAGATAGGAAGCTCAAGTCTGTGAAAGCCAGTCATTTCCAAGAAAGTATTTCACTGACCTGTGGCCAAGCTAGGTTGACAGATGAGTATAGGTTGAATCTCAGAGTCGTCCCCAATTTCTTTCTGTCTGAGTACTGGCCAATGTCTCACCACCAGTCACAAACATTTCTAAACTAAAATCTACTCAGATAGTCACCTAGATTCTGGTTTTGCTCATTCTGTCTTTCAACAGAATCTCAGAGAGCCAAGGTTAGCTCTGGAGTCACCACGTAGCAGAGGCTGGCCTTGAACTGCCAATTCACAGGCCTCTTCTTCCCAGGAGCTGGATCACCACATCCAGGGTTATCAAAGCTCTGAGTCCTGACTATCTGACCCTGTCATGTATAGCTGGAGTTCACAGATGTTCTGTGTGCAGGGGATGTCCTTCCTGGTATGTACTGGACAGACTGATCTGTTAAGGTCATCTTCAAGTCACAGGTACCTTGTCTACCAATCCTGTAGAAAAGACCTTTAGTTCCCAACCTTTCTCATTGTATTTGGTTTTTGCTGTCATATCCTGAGCACCTAAGCTCCCTCAGCCCCAGCAGGAGGAGGCCAAAACTCTCAGGACAGATCTCAGTAGCCCTAGGCTAGCCTAAAGTCTCCCAAATATTAGTGACCAGTTTAAGTTCTCTCCATTGACAGATCCATATACTTTGGGTAAACTAAGTGAGAAGATGTAGTTCTGAAGATATTTGCAGTTTGGCATCCTAAATTCTAAAGCATTTGCCAGGGGCTAGGCAGTAAACATTTCTTGCCCCCAAGATACACTTGGTTAGTTTTTAAATGAATGCACACTAGAAGAAGATCCCTTAACAGGTCTGTATTCTAAGCTTACAGAAATTACCTAACAATTCTAATCAATAACGGAATGGAAGGAAGCCTTTCAGAAATCTATCAGAATCTTCCATAACCATATGGAATGCCCCACTATCGGGCACCGGGATAGTGAAGCAAGACCAAAAGGAAAACCCTTGGCCCTGATTAAAGAAAAATTTATTCAACCACGTCTGGGAGGATTTGCCTGATCCAAATGTAAAAGTGGATGTGTAAAAATACACGCACTGAATCCTTTTGAATATCAGAGGACATCCGGATTTACTTTAAAGGCAACATATCAATAACCACATTGACTCCTACTTACCAATAAAGCCTTTAAGACACAGGACAGCATCCACACCTCATTCATAGAACTGCCAGGGGCTCAAATCCTATTCACTTTGAGCGCCCCATCTTCCTGACCTGTTGGGGTTCTGACCATTTCCCGGACTTCCAGAGTCCACTAAACGCCATTGCTGCTGTGCACAGCACTTAAGACCAAGAGCCAGCTCTGTGGCTTACATCCTGGTGACGTCCATATTCTATCAGGGTCTCACTCTGTAGCCCACAGAGACCATGCACTGCTCTGTAGTCTGCTCTGGCCTTCAACTCCCTGGTCTTGTGGCTAGAGACACAAGCCACCATGCCTAGCTTAATATTTTATCCTTATACATAAAACCCAAGCAGCTGACTTTTGCTTATATTGTTCTTTGCCTCTGGGCTAATTTCCTTTATATGGGGCATTCATTTTACAGCACAGAATTACGAATACATGGGGTTGCAGCAGCGTGTGCTCGAACATGAGCTTTTCTGCAGGATGAAGTTATTTCACGAGCATTCATGCACTCTCATAGACACACACTTCTATCGTCTAATGCACCTCCAAACACAAACATAATTGAAATACCTCCAGTTTATCGGTCCTGAGAAGTTTCTGAGTTGCAGTTGAGCCCGGGACAGTGACCGGCGGACTTCCCGGAACAATGACAGGTGTGGTGGGTAGAACCTCTGTTGGGACTAACCCCACTCCAGGGGTGACAGGCGCTAAGTAAGGAGCAAAGCTAATGGCCGCATTTGTCCCTATGGTGGGACCTACAGGAAAAGTGGGCTGTCAAAGGAAAACAACACAGGAAAAACTCTCTTAGTATAAAACTTACCAGCTGAGTGTCATTTGAACAAGAATTCACACAGTCATTAGTAAACGCTACCTGAGAGAAATTAATCCACTGCCTAGAACACCCTTTGTGTCAGTTTTACAATTTAACTTTGAATTGCAAATTTCAAGTAAACACACCCTTTTTTCTTTTGTTCCTCAAAAGTTTAAAACATCAGAGATCCTCCCCTGCCCAGACCTTACAAACATATGGGAGAGCATCAGAGAAAGCCAATGCCCAGGAACGGGTTAAACAGATTCTTCCTGTGAAATGGTCTCAACAACTGAAAATACTAATTTCCACCCAAATTGCCTATCATTCCAAACTACTGAGTGCTCTAACCCAGAGGCAGGAAGACCCACAGAACATAGGCTGGTCACTCTATGCATTTTCCTATAGGTCTCTACAAGGCACATGGGTAAAACAACCCTTGATTAAAGCTGATATTCAATTTGGCCAAATTCACATGTTTTCAAGCAGTAGAGCTTCCTCAGGGTTTATTTTGTTCAGATATACCGACAATGTTTCAGTCTTTCATCACTATCATGTGCACCCCCAACTCATAGGAAGCTTTCATGTGGACCTACTATGTGCTGCTCTGCCCTATGTGTCAGTATATCCTTTCATTCTTGAAAAGTTGGATGGGAGAGCTTGCGATTTCAACTGATCAGTTTTGCCCATGACTGCATAAAATTCAGTTTTATTTCCTGAAATAAATCAGAAAAGCCACAACAAGCATGTCTGGACCCTAGTTAAATGAGTTTTCCATCACTACAGTCCTGCTAAAAATAATCATACCTTGGGTCGATAGAATAATTATTTTTAAGAGTTTCATCTAATCAATATCTAAATGAGACTGCCTTTCAGAAAAGATACTGACAAACCTTAGACGACAAACCTTGTTTCACATTTATTTATTTAAACAAAGTCTCAATAGACAGTCCAGGATAGACCGTAGTAGCTAGTTATACAGCTCATGCTGGCGCTAAATTCAGCAACCCTCCGGCCTCAGCCTTCCTTCGGAGTGCTGGGATTCTGGGAGTGCAGGTCCTGTATTTTTACCACTGTTAACATGGTTTCTAAAGATGTTTCCAAGAATAAACTGTACACTGAACATATCCTAACAGCTCGTATTTCTTCACTTGGTTTTCATTTATAGGGTTTTGTTTTTCTCTTTATTTGAAGGCTTGAACCTAAGTAAGGTCTCATACAAGACGGCAAGAGAGAGCTCTTCCACTGAGTTCTGTCCCCAGATTTACACACAATCCTTAACCTATTTGTTTTCACGATGAGTTTTTAAATATGCCCAGTCACATCTTCATGTAACTTTCTAGCACTGAGCTATGCCACTGCCATGTGTCATAATATTTCTCTGTTTTTACATCGAGGGTGATGTTCGTGTTGTCTGTTTAGACTCCAGATGAGTTGTTTAACACAGGGAAGCTGACAGTCTGCATTAGTAATGGGCTTCCCTTTAGGACAACAGAGCAATGTCTCTTATGAATGACCACACTCGGAAGCAGCAAATCGTCCATAGTTTGTGCAGAGATTTCTAGAGAAGCTGCCAGATCTTCACAGACGTGGCCGAGAGCAGAAGGTGACTCCAGTGGACTTGGGGGAAAGCTGGATAGCCATGAGGACCCTCACGTCCTTATGGTTCAGAGATAATGTCTGCTTTGGGAGAAACTTGCACCACGAATGCCATGCACTGGAAAGGGATAGCGGCTTGATATGTTTTCTTCCCTGACTTTCTACAAATTTTTCCATGGATGTGATCTGTTACCCACTAGAGTCCTAATTATAGAAATCTGTGGCTTTTCAGTAACTGTCACTTTGGTAATTCAGTACTATTGAAAAAAAATCAAGTAACTCAATAGTATAAGGACCACGTTATGCTAGGATTAAAAATATCAACCTTGAAAGGCCCACACACATCAGTCTTTCAATGGACCCATTGTATCTGAACTGCCTTGGGTTGGGGTGGATTTTTAAAGTGGTAAATGCTGGTGCAATAAATAAGTCTTGTCAGGAACCTTGAAATTCTCATTTAAAAGACTTACTATGTGAGGAGTGTGTGACTAAATTTGGGGACCACTCATAAATGAGAAATAAAAATGGTGTTATATTTGTGCCACACGATTCAATTCAGAGAGGAATTAACAAAGCAAGTATTTAGAAAAGAGACCTTCCAAGCACTTCCTCAATTGGATTTTATGGATGTAAAGATTTCTTATTTTTGTAATTTACCTATTTATTTACTTACATACATGTGTGCACGTGCCTGTGCCTGTGTGTGCCATGTGTGTTTAAAGGTGCCCACTAGGCCAGCAAGGGAATCAGATCCCTTTGGAACTCCAGTACCCACAGTTGCAAGCTGCCCAACATGGATGCTAAGAAAGAAGCTTGGGTCCTTTGGGAAAGCGGCAAGAACTTTTAACTGCTGAACCATATCTCTAGTCCTCTCTTTCTTTCTTTCTTTCTTTTTTTTTTTTTTTTTTTTTTTTGCATGCAGATTCCCAACCCTCTCTTCCCACAGATGAACATGGTGGTGTCACATTGATCCTTGGCTATCTGTGAGGCCCTCAAGATGTATTTTCCAAAGTCCCTTTTGATACCAACAAATTTATTCCAACAAAAAGCTAGATCGGGCCTTCAAACCTAAGTTGGTGGTTCACCCTCTGTAAGGTCCTGAACTGTATTCAGTATGCATTATGAATGTCAGAATTCAGTACACATCATGAATGTCAGAACTGTATTCAGTATGCATCACGGATGTCAGCAGTAGCGTTTCACTAAGACACAGTGCCTTTTAAAACAACAACATAGACGTAGAGAGAACTATGTTAAACCTAGACCTTTCCCACTTAGTTATTTCCTGAAGAGGAAATTAAGTTCTTTGGATTTTAAGTTTTCTCAGCTGCAACAGACAAGAACAATCACCTGAAAGATAAGCTTAAACAAATGTCTCTTTGTCTTCTATTCCCCACTGTCCAAACTCCACCAGTAGCTGCCCTCACTAGCAGCATAAGTAGTCACCCCATTACAGTCTTCGCCTCAAGATGATGTTGGTCTAGCATGAGCACAATCGGCACAGCCATGCACGCAACAAATATAAAACATGGAATTTAACTGCAGAAAATATCCTGTCTGCAAAATGTATGCTGGAAGAATACTTCACGCCGTGGGAGACTCCGATGTTTAAAGTCCACTGGCCTCATGACGACAGACTCAGTTAGGCATTAGACGGTTATCTTTTTTACTCAGAGATTTTCACTGAAGTTGCCAAGTGAGAATGCTCTTAGGGTCATTTGCTGAGATGTGTGTTCTCTACTAGTAGTGTGACAGACCATAATAGGTTGCATCTGTGAATGATTCTCGCAAGTTCAAAGCATTGTCACACATGTCGTCTTTAGCCTTCCCAAACTAATCCACGAGAAGCAGGCATAGCAGGGGAATTGCAGCTTGCAGGCGAGAGCTGGTCAAAGGGCAGCTCCTGAAAGGGAAAATCAAAGCAAAGGCTCCTGGACTCCTGGCTCCCAGTGAGGGCTGCCAGACACTCTGGTGCTGTCTACAGATCGTGTCGGTCATTTCTTAGAACACAGGATGGAGGGAGGGCCTGGAAGCAGCACAGCTCATCCACATGTCTTTGGAGCATAGACGGAGAACACCATATGTCCTTCCACTGGCTCAGGTCTTCCTTCTATGGATGGGATATGTCAGCCTGCCCTGATCAGTTGTATCAGTTCTTGCTGCCTAGGAAGAGCAGCTCTGGATTAATCCTCATTTTAATCTGGAAGAGATCCTGGATTAATATGAGACGCCCGGGGTTACACTTCCATCAGCCACAGATCATGGTGTCTGAGATCAGTTTTCCATGGACATCTGAGACAAGAGGATCTCGGCCAGCTAAAGGACTCCACTCTTAAAGGCACACCAGCTCCAGCCTTGATGACAAGCTTCTAGTATTTGCACGGCGTTGCTACCAAGGGGTCTAAGACACTGTCCATTTGGTGTCTGTCAGCTCTCAGTGCTAAATCGCTGATGAAGAGGCCCAAGGGCAAGATCCACAGATTTCTTGAAGAAAATCCCTTCCGAAGGGCTGGTCTTCTTACCTCCTCCCCACCCTCCCTCCACACTCCTGCTTTCCTCCCCTTTATTTTCCCAGCACCAGAGTTCTGACGTACACAGCAGAGCTGGCAGAAAGCAGAATTCACAGGACTTTATGGGGCACAGTGACAGGGGGGACATTTAAGGTCCTTCCATAGGTACTGGGGGGTGAACAAAAGGGAACACCAAGAAAAAAGTGTGGGGGGGTTGGGGATTTAGCTCAGTGGTAGAGCGCTTGCCTAGGAAGCACAAGGCCCTGGGTTCGGTCCCCAGCTCCGAAAAAAAGAACCAAAAAAGAAAAAGAAAAAGAAAAAAGTGTGGGGAAAAGAAAGGTGATGTAGGAGCAAAGGGTGGAGAGGGAATCTGCCAAAACGAAATGCAAAGGAAACACTGCTTTCTAAGGTAAGAGTGAAACCAAGGAAAGTACAAGACCCTGTTTATGCTTTGAAAGACCCCGCCCCCATGTTCACACAGGAGACCCTGGAGTTCAGCCACAGAAGAAATTAAGATTTGGATGAGGGTGATCAGAAGTACAGAAGTGGGCAGTGTTGAAGGCAGACAGGGCGGGATCTTTGATGACCTGCATGACAAAGTGTCTCACTCTGCTTGGCTCTGCTTGGCACTGTTGGTTGATGGTTCCAGTACCGAGATGGGAATGTAGTGGATTCAAGACTTGGGTCTTGAATATTTTCTTGCAAGAGAATTTGAGCTGAGGTTAGACAAAGACTGTTCTATGAACCTGGAGAGATGTTTGCACTAGGAACAGGCATTTGGGTTCCTAGCCTGAGGAAAAAATGCATGGCTTTCGAAATGGATTGGGTTACCAGAAAGAGGGTAAATAGAAATATTCGCCTTGGAAACCAGAACATCAGAGTTGAGAAGCATGAACTCGGCGAAGGAAGACAAATGAGGCATCAGAGGAAGGGGAGTGTTCAACAGGAAGAGACTGTTCATTGGGCAGAGAGCTGCTAGGATGACCAACTCATGAACTTGGTCTGCGAGAGCACAGACCATAAACCAGGTGGTTTCTACAGACCTGAAGTTCATTTACACAGGTCTAGAGGCAGGGATAGTTAAAGTGACGGTTCCAGCATATTAAATATATAGGGAGGGAGGGTGCACCTGGTTCATATTACATTTTAAAGTCAATCAGTCAGTCAGTCTGTCTGTCTCACCCCCCCCTCACCCCTGTGTGTGCATGTATGGAGGTTAGAGGATACCTAAAGAGAGAAATTAGTTCTCTCCTTCCACCATATGGGTGGGGTGCTGGGAATCCAACATCAAAGTCAGGCCCAGCATGATGGCAAACACCTTCCCCACTGAGCCATCTGGCTGGCTGGTTGCCAGCTGAAAGATGGTTGCTTCTGGTGAATCTCTAATGCCATCCGTTAGGGCTCCACCTTCCTCTCTGGTGGTTGGCCTTAGTTGTCAGTTCTACTAAGTGATGTCAACGAGTAATGAAACACACTGAGAGTCTGTAGCATGTTTCCAGAAAGGGCTGTTATATGGAGCAGTGACTAGCCAGGGGTGAGGCACCTTCAGAGTGACACCCCCCCCCAAATGGGTGCTCCAGATAAAGAGAAGTCTGAATGAAGCAAAAGCTGGGCAGTGTGCGCCCCTGCAGCCCCTGCCTTTCTGGGGATGTGTAGCACCACTGATGTAATCCTCCATTTACATCAGACTCTGGGGTCTTTTAACTTCTGACGTGAGTTAATGCCCATGGTTTGAGGGCGATTTAGGCTTTCATTGCCAGAGAGGACCTGCTCACCCTCCTGGACTTGGTGGAGACATGGTTGCTGTTGGAGTACCAACCCTACTTTGGAAGCTAATCTAATGGGTCCCTCTGCTCCTCTAGAGAGCTTCGCCTAATACAACTTCCAAATCAGGTCATGCGGAAGGGGTGGGGCTTCAACATAGGGGGCTTGAGTAGTCCTGCATTCAGACCAACCAGAAGGGCAGAAGTGACCAATGGCTTGGAAATATAGAGAGTATTGTGGAGAAACTTCAGTGGTATGAATTGGGGGATGGGTGGAAGACAGGAAAAAAGAATCCTTATCACTTAAAAGAAACTGAAGTTGGCAGGAGGCAAAATGGAGTGATTCTTGCTTCTTCGGTCACCGATTTACTTGTTGCTGAGTTGACTGCAGCTGCTGTACCACACAACGACACTGATTTATCCTGTCATAATTCCGGAGGTGGGCTGGGCTGCAATCAAGGTACTGACGGGACTCTGGAGACTTTGGGGAGAATCCATTCCTTGTCTGTTTCATCTTCTGGTGGCTGCTGGGTCTTCTTGGCTTGTGATCACATCGAGTCTGGCTTTGTGGACATGTGGCCTTTCTGACCATGCTGACACTCCCTTTGCTCTTTGCCCTTTGCCAAACTCTTCTAAGGACACTCTGAGAGAATCTCGCTATCTAATCACAACTGCAAAGACCCCGTGTGTGTGTGTGTGTGTGTGTGTGTGTGTGTGTTCCTGTGTGTGTGTTGGTGAGTTGTATGTGTGGTGTATGTGTGGTGTGTGTGCGTGCTTGTATGTGCACATGTATATGTGTATGTGTGTGTGCACTTGTGTGTGCATGTGTGTGTATGTGTGTTTGTTTAAGCAACATGGACATGTACGGGAGGAAACAAGAACTCTGAGGACCATTATTCAGTGAACTGACTAGGACACAAATTGATTTCTAAAATTTTGAAGAAATTTGTTGGTAGAGCAGTTGAATATTAGAATCAGCACATTCTGCACTTATACATCTTGAGATTTAAAAACCAATTTATTTTTTGTAATATTTGAAATATTTAATTCATGAATGTATTAAATTTGTAAAAATGTATAAAAATACATAAAAATATAATGTTTAAATGGGCCATTCATTTTTCATAGAATGGTGGCTAACAACTTCTAACTAGTATTTGATGCAAAGACACAAGCATTACTTTCAAAAACAGTTCAACTAATATTTAATGACATGAATAGATTTTCCATATTGAAATGGACATAACCAAGTACCAGGGTCAATTTTTATTAGTTGCAAATAAACAGGAAGTGCCCAGTTTGAATGATGGAGATACATAACACCGTGTTGTCTTATCGACCAGGCTCATATTAAATTTATTGCCCTGGATGTTATTTAATATGCATAAGTACATTATTTTGACATTTAGGTAATTTAATAAAATAATGTATATGGGCACATCAAAACTGAATCATAAATTATGTATGTGTGCAGCTGTAGATAGAGCCTCTGAGATGCCTGGTGTCTGGATTAAACTGCACTTTGTGTCTGTCTGTCTGGGACATACTGTTGTCTGTCCATATGGGATGGCTTTTCCGGCCATGTGATGACTTCTTTGACACGCTCTTCACTTCAGGCAACCTTTTCTTGTGTAATATCCTCCTGCCTCTGTCTGCCTTACTCAGCCCCGTTCATGCGTCCATTTATCTGAAAAGCCTCCGTCTGTCATATCTTGGGCTCATCTGCATCTTTTCCCACCCTTGGAAAAGCTGGATCCTGAGTCAGTTTCTACCTGGAGGCTATCAGAACTGCTAAACTGTCTGGACTCTCTCCATCTTCCTGCCCATCCTCCCCTGCCCAACCCATCTCACGGAAACACAATAGAGAAAATGGAACTCACTAGTCTCTATCCCTTTTAATTTAGCTCTGCTCACTCACACAGACTTTTATTACAATGCAGACTGATTTTTATATAATAGCCTTTTGTGAAAATCTGCCCATTTGGCTTTTTTAGAAATTAGCTTGTTTTTGACAAATAATTCACATTGTAAATGAAACCCAGCAGAGTCAAATGCACATCTTTCTCCCCTCGGGCCTCAGTTCTAAAGCAATTTCTAGACCTTTAAGAGGTCGTCTCAAACACTGACATCAGGGAGAAGAGTCTTGCACAATACATATTCATACACTCGACTCCCTGGGGCATCGACTCTCTGGTTCTTGCTGCTACCACACCCTTTTCAGGCTTGGGAGAGACAGGAGATGAAGCGACCAGGCTATTTCCTGGTGTGCTGCTTGTTTGTGACATCCGTCCTTCCATAGCTGTCGCCCGCCTCCAGCTGGAGCACGCTGTGCAGAGCACCCAGGCTAATGATCTAGTTCAACTCATTAGCTATGTGATAGCAGAGAGCTCGTTTGTCTCCATGTTTCTCTTTCCTCTTTAAAATGATGCCAGCGAGCTATATAAAGTATCCACTATACTGCTACATACAGTATCCACTACACCACTACATACAGGATCCACTACACAGCTACATACAGTATCCACTACACCACTACATAAAGTATCCACTACACCGCTACATACAGTATCCACTACACCGCTACATACAGTATCCACTACACGGCTACATAAAGTATCCACTACACGGCTACATACAGTATCCACTACACGGCTACATACAGTATCCACTACACGGCTACATACAGTATCCACTACACGGCTACATACAGTATCCACTACACGGCTACATACAGTATCCACTACACGGCTACATAAAGTATCCACTACACGGCTACATACAGTATCCACTACACGGCTACATACAGTATCCACTACACGGCTACATACAGTATCCACTACACGGCTACATACAGTATCCACTACACGGTTACATACAGTATCCACTACACGGCTACATACAGGATCCACTACACAGCTACATACAGTATCCACTACACCACTACATAAAGTATCCACTACACCGCTACATACAGTATCCACTACACCGCTACATACAGTATCCACTACACGGCTACATAAAGTATCCACTACACGGCTACATACAGTATCCACTACACGGCTACATACAGTATCCACTACACGGCTACATACAGTATCCACTACACGGCTACATACAGTATCCACTACACGGCTACATACAGTATCCACTACACGGCTACATAAAGTATCCACTACACGGCTACATACAGTATCCACTACACGGCTACATACAGTATCCACTACACGGCTACATACAGTATCCACTACACGGCTACATACAGTATCCACTACACGGTTACATACAGTATCCACTACACGGCTACATACAGTATCCACTACACGGCTACATACAGTATCCACTACACCGCTACATAAAGTATCCACTACACGGCTACATACAGTATCCATGACACCGCTACATACAGGATCCACTACACGGTTACATATAGTATCCACTACACGGCTACATACAGTATCCACTACACGGTTACATATAGTATCCACTACACGGCTACATACAGTATCCACTACACGGCTACATACAGTATCCACTACACGGCTACATACAGTATCCACTACACGGCTACATACAGTATCCACTACACGGTTACATACAGTATCCACTACACGGCTACATACAGTATCCACTACACGGCTACATACAGTATCCACTACACCGCTACATAAAGTATCCACTACACGGCTACATACAGTATCCATGACACCGCTACATACAGGATCCACTACACGGTTACATATAGTATCCACTACACGGCTACATACAGTATCCACTACACGGTTACATATAGTATCCACTACACGGCTACATACAGTATCCACTACACGGCTACATACAGTATCCACTACACGGCTACATACAGTATCCACTACACGGCTACATACAGTATCCACTACACGGTTACATACAGTATCCACTACACCACTACATAAAGTATCCACTACACGGCTACATACAGTATCCACTACACCACTACATACAGGATCCACTACACGGCTACATACAGTATCCACTATACCGCTAAACTTATTTTAGGTGTTACAACCTCTCCGCCCATAAGCACTGCCAACTCTAAATAAAATGTGGACCGATTCCCACATGAAGATGGCTTAGACCACAGATAAGAAAGTGCTAGTGTGGTCTACACTTCCCAGATATGGGTTAGAGGTCGTCCTTGTCCTATCGGCACACATATACCTTTCCATTTAAATTAAGAGAAACAAGCCATGAAAAACACAGTTTTCAGCATCCACTGAGCTTCAGAGCTAACTGCTCTAATCGTAACCATGATGCTAGAGTAAGTGGAGGTCACTTTCGGTCACCATGGCTCTGCCGTACCAACCCTGCTGTCATCCAGCCCACCCTTAGAAGAGGCACACTCACCACAGGGTGGAGCGGTGTTCCTGGAAACATGAATTGCATCTGCTGGGCAAGCATCGCTGCTGCAGTTTTTTGCTGGATCAAATTGTTCCTCCCATTGATTTCTAGCTGAGTTTTTAGGTGTGTTGGAGGATGAAGATATTTGCAGTTCTCTCTTGAACAGCGGCCCTGCAAAACGGACAATCTGGGATTAGGATTGCACTAGGGAGTCAGCGACTACATTGTCAACAACATTACTTTCTTTCCTTAGGTTCCAAGGCAAGGGCAGTGTGTGTGTGTGTGTGTGTGTGTGTGTGTGTGTGTGTGTGTGTGTGTGTGTGCGCGCGCGCTCGCTTGCGCATGCACGTGTACAATGCATGTGTGTATGTGCATATATGCATGTGTGCATGTATGAATATGTGTATGTGCATATATGCATGCATATACATGTGTGCATACATGTATGCATGTGTGTGCATACATGCATGTACATACATTTATGTGTGGATGTATGTATATGTGCATGTGCACGTGTGTGTTAACAGAGAATGAGTCAACTATTACATGATTATCCAGGTCCCTCCCCTTGTCTTTCCCCTCCCTCTCTTCCATCTTTCTTCTGTTAAACCTAGACAACTCATTTCAAAGAGGTGACAGCTGTGAGCAAGGAGGAAGGCCTCCGAAATCAGAAGCACACGCTGCTCTTGATCCACCAGTCTTTCAATCTGCTGCACACTGCTTTGCACAGGCTTGGAATGAGGATGGGGGTAAGAGTTTTACATGTGTGATCCAGACTGGCCAAAGACAAAGTTTGCAGCTGTCGAGGATGGGCAATGGGGACAGAATCCCTGGAACTGCTTACTGATACCCACCCAACTGATCACTCCTGTGAGCTGGGTAAGCACCCGCACGTTGACACATATACAAAGCTGCCACACTGTCCCTCACCCTTCCCCATGACAGGAGACTCTGACGTAAAGTCATAGTTGACAGTAAGGTGTGCTCATGGCTGTGTTAGCCTCCAGATATGGAAACAGGTAACATGGGAAAAAAACATTAGGTGATGAGTGTGTACAAACAGACCTGAATAGTCACTACGTCTGGAACTGCAAAACTCCAAAGTTTGCAAAACTGCCAATCATGTGAGAATTACACTTATGTGCGAGTTATGCAATTTCCAGGGAAAGAAGAGCAAACTGTGGTAGTTGGTTGGAATATCAACATTCCCTAAGGAATTAGTCTATCAGCAACCTGGCAAAAAGAATATGGGTTTGTTTATCAGATTACTATTTTTAAAAAAGAAATTAAAGCAACCATGGTGGACTGGAGGAATGAGTTTGTTTATAGCTATTCTGATGTATAACATCTGGAGTTCTCTGTTTCTACTAATTCCAGCTGTACTTTTGGCATCTCCAGCTTCTCCTCTAGTGAGGATCTCCCAAGATCCAGGCTCAGTCCTGGTGGTCTGTGCCATCAAACCGTGCCATCCTGAAGCTCAAGCAACCGGCTGCCTCACTGTCTTGGAGTAGACATGGAGAGGAATTGACTTCTCAGGAATCCTTGGCCTCAGCAATATCAGTTTCTCAGTCTCGAGTTCTTGTTGTGGCTTTCCTAGTCAGCTTCTAGATGCAGACAGACATCCCAAGGCTCCGCCAACTGTGCAGATATCAGGGTAGCTGGAGATGCCACCACCCCTATCCCCTCTGATGCTCAGCAAATCTGGGTTTGATTGTTTTCGACTTCCATTCTGAATCTTAGCTCTCATCAGTGCTTTGAGACTTCCCAGAGTCCCTCAATTTCTATGAATTTATTTCAGTCATCTCTTACTTTACACCTCTGTTTTTTTCTCTCTTGACAATCTTCCCCCTACCCCCACCCCCAGCCTCCTGGTTTGTTAAAATTTAATCTCCAGGAGAGCATTCAGACTGGTCCAGCTTCTTCATCTCAGCATGTGGTCAGCCAGTGAGTCAGCTGCCTTGATGTCATATGTCCAGATGAATTCTGTCATCTGTGAAGGAAGGCAGTGACAGGATCTGAAACAGAGCTACATCCTATCAGCCTGGGTGTAGAGGGATTAAACAAAAAATTTCTTGTATAAAAACTAAGGTGGCTTCGGTGATCTCAGTTCCAAGTCCCCAGGCATATACACTGCACTGGGCACCTGACACCAAAGAAACAGTGCAGACCATGCACATGTGAATCTGTGCACACAACCTAGGGCCGGGAAAAGCAGGAGGGAAGACGAAACCAGCAAAATGTCTACCATGCAGCAGGATGGTAGATGGCTTGCGGTACAATTATCAATTTGAGCGCTAATTTTCTAATTCGATGTTTTGTTACTACTCATACAGATTTTTCAATTGGCTGGAAAATATGGTTTTCTAGTTAACACTGCTATTCCTTCTTACAACTGAAACCCTTGGAGAACTATATTAACCATTTTCCTAGTGACAGAATGTGGTTTATAACATTAGATTCATCATTTATCAAAGGACTCTCTCTTTTCAAGAGAATTAATTCAATTTCCTACTGTCCTCTCTTCCACACTCTGAGTGCAGAATATTATTGATCTTCAATGTGCCAGGCAATTTATACGTGGTTATCTCATTTTCTCCTTACAACAGCAGTGATGACTCCTTCCTTCAGAGAAGACGGGATCTGAGGAATGAGGTAACACTTCCCAGACCATCTATGCTAAGGAGTGAGCTGTATTGTACACCCATGTCTCTCGAGTCAGTTCTACCATTTCTCTGAGATATTTATTAGCAATGGTTAAAATCCAGGACAGATAGAAATCTAGTGCTGTCCTTCAGAGAACAACAGGTGCAGAACAAAAGTTGAATACACAGGCATACATACATGCAAGAATGTGGGGCAGAGAGACAGTTATTCGCTCAGTCTAGGCTGGCCAGTGCGCAGGGGTCAGTAAACTCACAGGTTCTGGGCTCATAATTTAGCTCAGCCCTTCCCCACATGTATCAATTGGATTGACTGATGATTTTTCTTAATTTATACAATGAAAACAATGACCATGTCCTTCTCTTAGCACTGTCCTGTGGCTATATAAATTAAGACACAGATAAAGTTCACAGAGCTGTCTGGTATACAGGAAGTTCTGAGAAATGTAATGAGTATTAGAAAAAAGCATGTGTATATGGTATTTTGTTTAGAGTAAGTGTTAAGATCACAGATTCAGTACCATTCTCATTAGCTCTTTGCTTCTACGTGGGATAAGCTTTCGAATCAAAACAAGATAAAAACTAATTAATTGTTATTATTTATATACCACGTCTGGAGTTCTTTTCAGTTCAATAGAATGTTTTTACAACTGTCCCTAGATAAGCAGTGTGGACCCTAGCTCAGTCTGGCATCAGGGTTTTGAGGAATGTTGTCTGTGGATATCTCAGACATTCTAATCCAAGCTCTGCGAGACTCCAGGAAACAGAATCTCAGTAAGAGACCCTATAGGATTCCAAAATCCTAAAGGAAAAGCTACTGTCAAAATACAATGAGCTGTCTGACACACTAAACAATTTGTAGAAGAATTCTTGCGAAGGCCCATGATTTCTCAGGACATGCGTCCTTGCACAAACAAACGGCTGGTTATCAAAGCAGGTTGTCATAACTGACTGAGACGGGCAGCACAAAGATCCAAAAGCATCTCAGTAGACCACCATGAAGCAAAGCCAAGGCATCACAGACAACGTCTGCTGAGGTTAGCCAAGAAACAGACACAAAAACGTCTATTTTTCCCGGTGGCTGCTGGGGGTTATTTATTGTTTTCCTTCTTTTCAATGTCTCCTCTCTTTTGCTTCTTGGTAGAGACGTCTCTCAGGGGCTGCAGGAAGCAAGGCCCAGCCCTGGGAAAGTGGTGGGGGAATGGCGCACACCACACACCACTGAGGGCTCTTGGAGCTGGAAGCTGGAGGCCAGGCTGAGGCCCGTGACGAGGGCTGGAACTAAGGACTGATTTGGAGCCAGTAACTCTTTCACTTCTTGTGAGGGGCCTGCCAGGTGCAGGGAGGGGAGACGGTGGTCAGGTTCCAGGCCAAGTCACGGATCCACTCAACTGATAATTACTACTAGATATTATGCCTAGTGCATGCCAAAGGTGAGCGAAAAACCACCACACACTGTCTCCCTTCATGAAGCCGGTGGGCTGGCGGTAAAGACGGTGCCGACCAAAATTTGTGTACTCCACATGATGAGACATGCTCTAGAGGCGATGCTGAGGAACAGTCAGTGAGAGGGCCAGAAATGACAAGTGCTCTCTGAACTGAGGACTGAAAGGCCAAAGTGTGTGTGCGCTTCGTGTGCTGTGGGAGCCGCACATGGATGTTGACTGTAGGGTCAGTGCACACGGTATGCGGTTCTATGTGTGGCGTTTGGGATGCCCACGTGTATTGAGTATGTGTGTGCTGTGTTGCTCCGTGTGTTGGGGGAGGAATAAGATATTAGGACACCAGAGGAAGAAGCAGGTCCCATCTGAGAACTCGCACGCGGCTTCCCAAGCTGGAGCTCAGCGTGAGTGTGAGTTGGGGAGGTGAAGGAAGACGAAGCCGGAAGCAGTGGGCAGAAGGCAGATGTGGATGGAGGACATGGAGACTGCAGTTAGAGGACCCAGCCTTCACCGTCACTGAAGGTCTTTAAGCAAGAGACTAACACTGATTCATGTGACAGCCTGGGAGCCCTCACCTTCCAATGCCACATTTCTTTTGTCTGTAGGACTTGCTAGGAAGACCTAGCAGAACTCCGATTGGATCTCTGTGGCTCAGTCTATATGCCCAAGAAAAACTCCAGGAAGGTTTAGATTAGGGATGGTGGTTAGGATAAAGTCTGAATTTCAAGCAGAGCTGAATTTTATTAAAATAAGCAACCACGGTGGTCAGGTTTCAATAAGGAGAACCCGTGTCCCTCTCCAACAGGGTGAGTTAAGATACTCACTGAGTGCACCTTGTCTTTGCAGAGCAACAGACTTGAGCTATCAGAATCGAAGGGTCATTAAGTTATATGGCAGGGAATAGAAAAATTATAGCTTTGGCAAAGAAAAGACTACAGAATCAGGGTAGAGTAAGAAAGAGCATGATAGAAAAAGGCCTTTTCTTTACATTGCCTTTTAAAAAAAAAAAAAAAAAAAAAACAAGTAATTTTTAGAATCTTTTTCCAGGATGCTGCTAATTGAGAAAGCCAACTGGAATATGGAAGCAAGAAGGAAAACATCATCTAGGGAGTAAAGAATTGCCTCTGAAGACAGGCGCTTCTGTCCAAGGGAACTAGCAGACACTCTGTCACAGCCCTCTGTCTGTGTGTGCATCTGCAGTTTGAGCAGTAGCAGAAATGGTGACTTGACGAAGAATTCTCATTGTGTGTTTGTCTTGGCCATATGATGGGTCACAGCTTCTGAGAAGGTCCTTTGTGGGAGACAGGCTCCTGGTGGGCTCTAACCCCCAAAGCTACTCTTCTGAGCTCCACCGCACCTAGCCTTGTCTGGTCACTGAACTCTCAGGGTAGGGGCAGGCAGTGCATTAGACAACCATCAGGGCAGATGGTTTGTGCTCTCAGAGTGGCCTTTGGAGACATTCCTGCATCTAGAGCCCTGCTGCGGGCCATGGCAAGTGGTTCCTGGGAAGCTGAATGTCCTGGACCCAACCAATGGGCATGGGAGCCAGGGGAGTCTGTCAGATTCCTGGCATTCCACAAGCTTCCTGAAACCTGCAGTCAGGAAGTTCGCCCCCACCCAGAGTTACATTCCTGAGTTCCCTACGTGGCCTGGAGAAGTAATTTAAATGAAGGATTAGGAACCAGACCACTAGGTTTTCCAGTCCAGATCTCCTCTTGTTGCCAGGGGCACTTAGGAAGTGTGAAGTCCCATAGGCAAATGCAGATACAGTTGCTAAACTTCACAGCTTCCCAATAAAAACTCCGGGTTAATCCATAGGAAATGCTAGCGGAGTCCTCAGCACAAGGTAAGCACTATCTAAGCTTTCTTATAATAATTAGCATGGTTGTCACCATTAACCCCTTCTTTACTCCGAGGGTAAGGATACACATTTTAAAATGGCACTCGATTGCATTAGTAGTTTCTCTCGCAGCTGTGATTCTGTCTGGGCTGTGCACCAAGCTCTTTAACCCTTGTTACTCCTGTTCTCACACCTGGTGCCAACTTTGGATATTTATCTTTTCAAAGGGCCTTAGA
The DNA here is from genome assembly GCF_021556685.1 of Rattus norvegicus. NCBI lineage: Eukaryota > Metazoa > Chordata > Mammalia > Rodentia > Muridae > Rattus > Rattus norvegicus. The sequence goes on along the minus strand of NC_141548.1, from coordinate 103,097,203 downwards.
TCTGTCTCTCTTTAATATCTGTCTCCTCTGCTGAGACTTGCCAGGGCTGGTCCACACAGCGTGACTCACCCAGAGTTAAAGCAGTTAGTGTTACATTTGGAAATTCCTGATTGTGGCTTTCTCCCCAGACGGTCGTGGGAACTTCTACTTGTACCTTATAAAAGCCTGTGTCTTGTTTTTCCCATCTACGAAATGAGAGTAATTCTATTCTCCTGTGTCAATGTCTTCTGACAGTCCTTAGAGCCTTGGGGGCTGCAGAAGTTGCTCCAAAAATACACATAAAGGGCTGAGTAGTTTTTCCAAGTCTCTGTTCTCGAATCCTCCCAATCTGGTGGAAACAAGAAGCCACATAAACCAAGTTACAGTAAAAGGTGATTCTGGGGACGTCTGCTGGCCATGGTCCACAGATGTGCTGTGGATTACAGGAAGTCGGTCTTGCCAGGTGTGGGGGACATCAACAAAGGCTTGGGTTCAAACTGGTCAGAACTAGGAGGATTTCTTAAGTGCAGACCATATACACAGCTCAGAACTGAAAACCATCAACTGGTAGACCACCATCTTGATCCTTGTACCCGAAGCAGCTCAGCAGGTATTTTCTAGGAGGCTTGATGGCTAAGTGGACCAGATGTTCGAAGCCTCAATCCCCCTCCCATCCCCCACCCCCGTTGTTTCAAAATTTGTCAAGGTTTGTGAATCAGGGGCAGCGTGGGGTGGAAAACTGGCTGTGATTCAAAAGGGAAGCTGCTACATTTTTACCGGGTCATTATTACTTAGGGGTCAGAGTCAGGTAAGCCGGGTTGAATTTAACATTTGACTGGAACTCTTGCTAGTGAAAGTGTGGGGAATGGTTTGGTTATTTACATCAGAACTTAATTTATAACGTTAACCATGGCCCCAAATAGCTCTGCTCAAGGCAGCAGAGGCATAAGGCTCTTAGCCTTGTTTTGAATTTAAATAAACTAATTGAGCCACATGAGTTCTTGTATTATTAACTCCTGCCACACAACACAGCAGATAAAATACAAGCACACAGGGGGCTGCAACCAGAAAGACATTGGAGGCTTGGAAGTAAATGATAATCAGAGCTTCCATCGAAAGGGAAAATATTCCATGTTGCTGGGATGGTGCAGATCTAAAATAGGTCCTTTCTGCTCATTACTTGGTTCCACTTATAAGGCCAGTCGTCTTTTATAGACCTTGTATGTACTAATTTTCAGGTAAAAAGCAAAGCTGTTATTCTCATTAAAGATGTTATCATCAGACGTCTGCAGGTGTCCTCTTCTGGGGCATGTTCGTCTTCCTCTGTCACTTCTCAGGTGTGGGAGAAAGAGGCAGGAAGCTCCCAGGAAGATTTGCAATGGAGGCTGATATATGAAGGGAAAACCACAAATGCTAGGGGGGGTCATTAGCAACTCCAATTGTGCCTCTACCAGTGACAGCACAGTTCCTCTAGCAGCAGAAGAGGAGCAGGACTGAGGACACATAGATGTGTGCACTTGCTGCCCTTGGGGACACATAGGTGTGTGCACCTGCACCCTTGGGGATACATAGGTGTGTGCACCTGCTGCCCTTGGGGACACATAGGTGTGTGCACCTGCTGCCCCTGGGGACACATAGGTGTGTGCATTTGCACCCTTGGGGACACATAGGTGTGTGCACCTGCTGCCTCTGGGGACACATAGGTGTATGCACCTGCACCCTTGGGGACACATAGGTGTGTGCACCTGCTGCCCTTGGGGACACATAGGTGTGTGCACCTGCTGCCCTTGGGGACACATAGGTGTGTGCACCTGCACCCTTGGGGACACATAGGTGTATGCATCTGCACCCTTGGGAACACATAGGTGTGTGCATCTGCACCCTTGGGGACACATAGGTGTGTGCACCTGCACCCTTGGGGACACATAAGTGTGCGCATGTGCTGCCTTTTCTCCCCAGAAAAGCCACACAGCTGTCACTCTTGTCCTATACCAACTGTGGTATAAAGCCAGAGTGCTCTGCAGGGCTGGGGCACTAACCGGGGAGAGGTGACTGACATTTGCTGTTTCCTCTGCAGCTGCATTTAGGGCAGATATCTGCACCAGAGGGCTGGGAAGATGGGGCTGCCTCTCCCAGGTGTGCTCTTCAGGCAGACCGTGGTCGATTCACTGAATGCCAAGGAACTATTCACCTCTTCGGAGACTGGTGGTGTTGGCACATGCCTTTATGTTTGTGACAATTTCATTAAATGAATAAAAATAATAAATGGAGAAGAAAGAAGAAGAGTCAAATGCTTGTGTTTGCCATCTCAAAGCCTATGTGGGCATAGGTTCTTGAAATGAATTGTGATTGCCTGGCAGCCTTGGTCTCCACACTGCAGTGCCTCCTGGTGGGGAAGAGTGTTTACGGTTGTCTTGACTGTTGAGCTTGCTCCTCCTCCTCCTCCTGCTGAGGCTCCTGCTGCTTCTCCTCCTGCTCCTCCTCCTCCTGCTGCGGCTCCTGCTGCTTCTCCTGCTCCTCCTCCTCCTCCTGATCCTCCTCCTCCTGATCCTCCTCCTCCTGCTCCTCCTCCTCCTCCTGCTCCCCCTGCTCCTCCTCCTCCTCCTCTTATGTTAGAACTGAAAACCTGTCAGTCTGGAGAAATCAGTGAAACCAAAAATAACCTGAGTTCTCTGGAGGTCCAGGGAAGCAAATTTCTGGGCAACAATTACCTTGTTTGAAAATTCTTCCACTTCTATTTTTCCCACTAAAATATACGTGACTTCTGAGTCACACTGGGTGTTTGTTAGTGCAGACCGTGATACACTTCAACCTAGCAAGAAACCTGTCTCGTAGCGACCCGTCTAGTAGCGACTCGCATTTTTTTCTGACACAGTGTTCACCAATGTGTGCAGTGCCAGGGGTGAAGACGGTGAAATGCTCGCAGCGCGGCTCGGGGATCTTGCTGTAGGGAGGGGAAGCCTCTTTTGCCCCTCATTTGCAGAGCCCACAGCACTGACCCCCTCTGCTCACTGCATGCAGTGAAGGTCACCAATGGCCTTCCTTCCCCCTTCCCAGGAGAATGTGCTAACCCTCTATGCCACACTCTATGTCATGAAATGGTAATTAAGATTCAGAGTGTTGGGGCTGGGGATTTAGCTCAGTGGTAGAGCGCTTACCTAGGAAGCGCAAGGCCCTGGGTTCGGTCCCCAGCTCCGAAAAAAAGAACCAAAAAAAAAAAAAAAAAAGATTCAGAGTGTTAAAAAGCTGGGCACAATGGCACACACACTCGTAATCCCAGTGCTGGGGACATGGAGACAGATGAGTGGACCCTGGGGGCCCCATGGCTAGCCAGCCTAGGCTGCCTGGAGAGTTCCTGACCCATAAGACACGCTATATTGAAATACAAGGCAGCTGACAGCTGACGTTTCCTCTGGACTCCACATGTGCACAGACACATGAACACACACGAGCATTTGTATACACACAAGCACACAAGCATGCATGCACAAAAGGTTCAAGATGGTGAGGATCAGGGTGGGTTAAATACCAAGTGCCACTCACACACACTTCCGGGACTTTGCCAGCCTCGGCAGAAGGGGCTGGATATGACATTACAGTCTTAGGTTATCTAGTTAAGGGTACAGGGTCCTGATAGGAGGCAAGAAGTGGTCATTCAGAGAATAAATGTTAGTTAATGCTGGCCGCCATTTTATCACCAATTACTACCAATTCCAGAGGTTGGTCATTCTCCAAGGATGCGCTGTGTATACAGAGGTAACCACACCACACAACCCCGGCTACTGCAGTGGTTTTCAGACTGAACTACTGTCCAGTCAATCACCTGCCTCAGGGTAAGGGGAGGATATTTCTGGAACTCATACCCAGACAGACAGCCTTAAAGACTGACATTTAGCACGGGTGTGTCTGTGCCACTTATTAAAACACAGAAAATACAGTTCTAGACAGAAAAACAGCCACATTCCCAAGCCTGGTGTTGTCGAGTATCTTTGCCACTTTTCTGTCCACACCCATGCCACCCTCAAATTTTGGTACTGATAGCCATTGCAGGATCTCAGCCATCAAATCCTTAAATCCACCCTAGCACGGAGCCTCCAATATGGAGTGTCCTTGCATTCAGATTGGCTGGTATCCAATAGATGGGTATGTAAGGCAAACTGAATATCACATGTTTGTGATAAAGTCACACGGCATGGCTGTTCAGAGGTGGGGACGCTTTCAGGAAGGGCAAGGGAGAGGCTTGGGCATCATATAGATAGTGCTAAGGGAAAGGGTGGGCTGCTGAGGGGGAGGAAGGTGTGGGGAGAAGGGAGGAATACTGGAAAATAAGGAAGCAGGGAGACCTTTTAACAGTGTATTCATGCTGAATCGCAGAAGAAAAAAAACATCTTCTCAGGTTGCTTCGGACCCGTCCGTGGTTTGGGAATGACCTACAGATCCAGTGCAGTAGAAGGGGCCTGCACTCTGTTTAGAAAAGCCCGGCTGGGTAGGCGCTTGTGCTGGAGCACAGGCTGGAGCACTGTCTGGAGAAGAGGCATAGCAGTTACAGGGCACATGGGGTCGGGGGTTAGTGGCGTCTCCATCCCTTTACCCATCCTTTACCACGGCTTCTGGGCATCTGTTTTATATACCAGAAGCTGAGGTGGAACGGCACACAGGACGGGACGCTGTGGCCTTGTCCTTGACGGAAATAGCAAGGAGTTATGTAATAGTGCACCTATCACGTAGCAGGCAGTTTCTAAGCACTTTTCAAAGATCGTTCCTACTTAATCCTTACTACAAGGTCTTAAAGAGGTGCTGCTAATGCCCTGTTTTATGGGACGGAACAGAGGCACGGCGAGGTGGGGTAACAGCTCCCAAGGCCATGCATCTGACAAGCAGCAGACCTGGGCTTCCGTCCAGGCAGACTGGCCTTGGATCCCTGCCGTCAACCCCTCTGCAGAATCAGCCTTCTGCAGAGCCATTTTAAAGAGATTCACAGTCAGACAACCACACCATACTTTGCAGAACAGTCTTTGCACATGATTATACCATGATTACAGCTTGCTGCGACTGTTGCCCCGACTTAAGGAAGGAAGGGCTTCTGAGAGATTTCAAGGACTTTCCAAGGTCATGTCAGAGTCAAACAAGGGTGTGTTTTGATCCCCCCCCCATTACTAAACCATGAACCCTCTCCACAGCCTCTTGGGGGACAGTGGAAGAGGTTCCAGAGTCATAGATTTTTGGCTCCACAACCAGAAGTTAGTTTAAGAGGACATGACCTGGTGTTATTATGAACTTTTGGGTGGGCATAATACTGGGTGAGCAACGTTCTACATTGAATTGTCTTTCCAAGAAAAAGATATACTGAAGTCCTAATGCTTACTATCTCTAAGCGACAGTGACCTTAACTGGAGATCACCTAGGACTAAATGGACAGCAGGTCCTTGGGTGATCTGGTCTGTCATGACTGCTTACTGCACGAGCTTACTTGCTTACTTGCTTGCTTATTTATTTATTTATTATTTATTTAATATTTTCATTTACATTTCAAGTGTTTCCCCCTTTCCTGGTTTCCCCTCTGGGAACTCACTATCCCATCCTCCCCCTGCTTCTATGAGGATGCTCCCCTACCCACCTGCCCACCCACTCCCTTCAGCCTCCCTACCTTGGCATTTCCCTACACTGGGGCATCGAGCCTTCACAGGACCAAGGGCCTCTCCTCCCACTGATGCCAGACAAGGCCATCCTCTGCTACATATGTGGCTGGTGCCGTGGGTCCCTCCATGTGTACTCTTTGGATGGTGGTTTAGTCCCTGGGATTTCTGGGGGGTCTGGTTGTTTGATATTGTTGTTCTTCCTGTGGGTTGCAAACCTCTCCAGCTCCTTCAGTCCTTGCCCTAACTCCTCCACTGGGGACCCAGTGCTCAGTTCGATGATTGGCTGTGAGCATCTGCCTCTGTACTTGTCAGACTCTGGCAGAGGCTCTCAGGAGACAGCTATATCAGGCCCCTATCAGCAAGCACTTCTTGGAATCCACAATATTGTCTGGGTTTGGTGTCTGTAGATAGGATGGATCCCCACATATGGCAGTCTCTAGATGGCCTTTCCTTCCGTCTCTGCTCCACTCTTTGTCCCTGTATTTCTTCCCTTGAGTATTTTGTTCCCCCTTCTAGGAAGGACTGAAGCATCCACACTTTGGTCTTCCTTCTCTTTGAGCTTCATGTGGTCTGTGAATTTTATCTTGGGTATTCTGAGCTTTTGGGATAATATCCATTTATCAGTGAGTGCATACTGTGTGTGTTCTTTTAAGATGGGTTACCTCACTCAAGATGGTATTTTCTAATTCCATCCATTTGCCTAAGAAGATTCCACCTCACACCAGTCAGAAGGGCTAAGATCAAAAACTCAGGTGACAGCAGATGCTGGCAAAGATGTAGAGAAAGAGGAACACTCCTCCATTGTTGGTGGGATTGCAAGCTGGTACAACCATTCTGGAAATCAGTCTGGAGGTTCCTCAGAAAATTGGACATAGTTCTACCAAAGACCCAGCTATACCACTCCTGGGCATACACCCAAAAGATGCTTCAACATATAACAATGACACGTGCTCCACTATGTTCATAGCAGCCTTATTTATAATAGCCAGAAGCTAGAAAGAACCCAGATGTCCTTCAACAGAGGAACGGATACAGAAAATGTGGTACATCTACACAATGGATACTACTCGGCTATTGAAAACAATGACTACATGAAATTCTCAGGCTCCTTTATTTTTTAATTTACAGGTTTTTTTTTTTGCACTAGTAAGAATTGTGCTTGCATATACTAGGCAAGTCTAGTGTTTCACCATCAAGCTGCATCCTCCCAGACCTCACCCTACTTTGTAAAAGAAAGAAAAAAAAAAAAGCAAGCATGAGAAAAGATCTCACCAAGTTGTCTGTCTGCCCGGTAGGCATTGAATTTGTGATCCTCCTGCCTCTGATTCCAGCTACTTGTCAAACAGGAGATCCTTACAGAGGAAACGTGATGAGGGACAGGAAGGAGATGGTAACTCTAAGACAGGGGACATCTGAGGTCCCCAGATAGACGAGAGGCAGGAAAGTGATTCTTCCTAGAGTGTTAGGGACCATGGTTTTGCTGACCTTTACTGTGGACTCCAAAGTAGACTTCTATTGCCTTAAACCACCCTGTCTTCAGTCCTTGTTACAGCAGCCTGAGAATCTAAGGACCTCTAAGAAACATACACATTTTTTTTCTGGGAATGGAGATCCCATCACTACAGTGGCTCTGCAGACAGACTCGTTTCTTTAATTAACGTGGGTAACCAGATCACCTTGCTTGTTTAGAAACAAATGACCACTGTTTGTAAATCTTTACCAAGCACAATGATTTTTTTTTCTATCATAGAACCCAGTCCGTCTAAAAGCTACCCAACTTTCTGTATGGAAAATCTAATAGGAGAGATTTTATTTTAGGAACAGACAGAAATGTTTCACCGAGGAGCTCATTAGTAATTCAGGAAGGCCTACGGAGTCTCTGAAGATCTGCTCTCCAAGAGAAATGTTGGGATAATTCTTAAATTCTGATTATAGACAGTGACTTGATAAAAAATGGTCCTTGGTATTAAAATTGCATGGGGGGGGAGGGAGCCCTCCAGTTAAAAGGAAAGGAAAGCGAACAGATAAATTTGGGCCAAATTCTGCAGTTGCTGTGCACAGGGAGCCAGGCATTTGTACAAACCCATCCTTGAGGCGTGGCCACCTGCAAGGGAGGTTTGGAACAGAGTGACAGCAGTAGAACAGGTAGGCACCGCCTACTGCTATGGTTGCCTAACTCATTGATTTCTCCTTATCTGGGCCTCAACTATGTCCAAGTTTCCAGGACAGCATGACCCAGAAGTGACCCTGCACCTCTGTCCTGGATGTGCTGCCTTGGTCCCCAGTGTTGAACACCACAGGGCTCTTTTCATAGCCTCACAATCCCACCTCCCTTCAGCCATGTTTAAGTTCTGGAGAGCAGAAACCTCACCTCTGAATGTTCCACTTGGCTTCTTCTGTTTTTCCTATTAGGTGAGGGGAACTTGCTTACCACAGAAGGCCCTGGTCACACACTAGGCTTTCTTTCTCAAAGTCCATCTAGACTCCTCTTGCTGTGGCCTGTCTGGACACAGCCCCTGGGACAGTTTCTCAGACCTCTTGCTCTGGGGTGGACTGGGACAACTGTGTTCATCACACATCAGCATGTGTGAGCTGGCTCATCTTCGGTCCATGACAGAACTAACTCCTGATGAAACCCAAACAAACATCAAGCAACTCATCACCTCTCCAGACTTCTGGGTAAACAGAAGTCAGTCTTCTTATCGAACTCTGAAGGTGGCCCATCCACTGTCAAAAGTTGGATGCTTGATTGAAAAAGTCTGGAAATTGCCTGTCAAATTGGTTTATTTGCAAATTCAATTAGAGCTATCATTAAAGAGAATAATACTGAAAAGGAGCATCACACATACATAATACACATACACACACGCGTGTGTACATGGTAGTAATACTTGATATAACATATCATTGACTGAATATACACTATTTTGTTATTAATCATTAAACCATTCTCTGCAGCTGCATGCTAGAAATTATGTTGAATGTTTTGCTTAGTAGTAAAAGATGGAGACGCATCCACTTGAAAGATGGCAGGACAAGGTCCTGCACAGACCACACCCTTATTGAAAACAAATAGCAAGAGGCAAAGGCAAGATGTGAACACAGCACAGTGACCCCAGAGTCCCTGCTCTTGGTTACTGGCCTTTCACGTGTCCATATCATCATCAGAAACAACACTGATTCAAACGCTGCAACGTGCCAAGCACAGTGCTAAGTGCTTTACAGAAACGGCCGGAGGTTCACAGGAAGCCTGTGTGGTGAGGCTTAGTTTTCAGTGTCAAGTACAGGAGCCAAGATGCATGGAGGTTAACTTGCCCAATGTCACACACTGTCCCAGATCTGATCCAACCCACCTAGCTTGAGCATCTGCTCTGAATAGCCACCATTGGCTTCTGCCATGTGTCCGGAACCATGCTAGACCCAAGGACAGACACCAGTGAGGAACAAGATGCTCTACCTACAAGGAACTCTAGATGCACAGACCTGCAATCTATAGATGTGGGGACAGAAAGGAAGGACAATGTAATGATAAGTTATGTGAGTCTAATATTGGCTGGAGGGACCCGTGTAATATATCATAAATCACGAGTCTTTACAAACTCAATTAAAGTGATGGAGTACATTTTATAAGTCTGGTTGGATTTTAATACATCAACCTACTCATCAGAGAGAACGACCCTAACAGATTGTTCTGCCTTTTTTTCTTTTTTACAGGAGCTGAAGGTGCTGTTAACAGGGCCTGTCCTGTCCCATTAGGCAAAACTGAAGCCCTGGATGTCAGGCATGCAAACCTGGAGTAATTGCCTAAAATACTAGTTCTTCTTACACTTATACCTTTTAGACATCCATCCGTGTTTTCTTTACTAATGACCAACACCTAGAAGGAGGTGTCTCTTGATGAGTGCGGGGTGACAGTCTCCTCTCCCTTCTCCCATTTTGAACTGTCTGCCAAAGTCTAGCTCAGCTGACCTGTGTCTGCTTGACTGTCTCCCAACCCAATCCCCTAGGGTTCTTGAGACGACAGCTTGTGTTTCTGTGCACTTCTCACTTTGCGTGTCTGGATGGCACTTGACTGATGGTGGCCAGTGTTGACGAAGGCACCATCAGTGTTTATGCCAGATTCCACCTTGGATGTACTCTTTAAGCTCCTTGCAAGCGGAAACTCACTCAAACTTCCACGGACAGACAACAGCAAGGAACGCACGGCCCCAACGAATCCTGAGTCTGTGTCTGCTGAATAGGTGACTTTTGAAAGACAGATTTCCCAAGGAGAGAGCCTTGTAAACTCTGGGGAAAGAGTGAGGTGAACGGATGAACTTGAAGGCTATGACTGCACTTGGCAGCCCTTGTATTGTGTATAGGAAGATCTGTCCTCATTAAACCAAAGATACTATTGCCAAAAGGTTATTCTTTTTTTTTTTTAAAGAGTCAGTGGATTCCCCAAGTGAAACTGCCAACAAAGATGGAGCTTCCCAGTTTACCAACAATGTAGCCATCTACAAATGAATACAATGGCTTTTAATATGTGCATGAGTTTCACTTTAATAAAGGCTTCCTCTATGTCCAGTGTTTTACATACATTGCTTCTGTTTCTTAAAACAACCTTGGGACCCTGTCTTCCCATCTCTGTTCTGAATGTGCAGTAAGCCATTGTTGGGAGGAAGCTGGCCTAAGGTGAATAGCTGTGGGTGAGAGTAAGGACTCTGATTCTGTTCTCTACAAAACCAAGGGCAAAAACTTCCTCAGGCCCTGTCTCCACCCTCCACCCTATTCCCTCCTATCTGAAAGCCTCTGGATATTAGCGCTTGAGCCCTGCTGTTCACGCTGCTGATTGTTTCTGTTAAGGAAATTGGGACAGCAAGATGATTCGAAGTATGCTAACAGTCCACCCATCCATCTATCTGTCCATCCATCCACCCACTCATCCAGTACCCATCTATCTAACTATTCATCTGTCTATCTGTCCACTCACCTATCCACCCATCCATTCTCTCATTCACCCATCCACTCACCCATCCACTCACCCGTCCATCCATCCATCCACCCACCCACCCATTCACTCACTCACCCATCCATCCATTCATCCACTGCATGTTTGACTGTGTTCTGTGGCAGGCACTGTTATCAGCATCAGAGAGAAAGCAGTAACGAAACAATGCAAGAGTCTTCGTGAAACTTACATTTTAAAACAGGAAGATGGACGATGAACAAGATCGATTAATAAAGTAAACAATGAGGGGCCAGCAAAATGCTCGTTGCACAAGCTTGAGTGCCTGAGTTTGGATCCTAGCACCTGTGTACAAGGTTGAGTGTGGTAGTGCACGACTGTTAACCTAGTGCTGGGGAGGCGGAGGCAGTGGACCCCTGAGGCTTTCAGGCTACTCAGTCTAGCAGAATTCGTGAACCCAAGCTCTGAGAAATATTCTGTCCCAACAATAAGGTAGAAAATAATTAAGGAGGCATCCCATGCTCTCTCCTCTGGACTCTGCATCCATTTCTGAATGGATGTTCACCCGTACACACATGAATACACACACACACACACACACACACACACACACACACACACACACGCACGCACACGGCAAGTATGACGGTGGTAAGTACTGAGAAGGAAACGCAACGTGAGAGGACTAAAAGGGTTGAATGGAGATTGTTTCGCTTTAGGACACTGTGACCAGGGAAGATCTCAATGTGAAGAGGCTGTGTGAGAGGTCCAGGAGGCAGGGCCCCAGTGTTCTTGGAATGGCCGCCAGGGTGCATCACAGGGCTGATGCCTGAGGAGAGAGAAGAGTCAGGTGCACAGAGGGTGTGGTTCACCCGTCGTCAGGGGGTCTTGGCTTTCACTCTGGTGAGATGCAAAATCAATGGAGGGTTAATGCACTCCACTGAATGACAGAGAGGCTTCCATGTCCCTCACATATTTTTTAAAACGTATTAGCAACTTTAATAAATTATGAGGAAGTGCATTATGTCAAACTTGCGATCGCTAAATACTGCTGATCTCATGCAGAACTCCATTTAGCACTGCCCTTGTGGTGGAAGAGCGGGTCACAGCTGAGAGAGTCTGGAGGGCTTAAATACAAGGAGCTCAGAGGCAGTGGGCTTCCTGTTTCCAGGATGCCAGCCCTCAGGCCCCACTGTGTCCCCTCATGGAGAGGAGCAGCCTTCCCAGAAGTCTCATCTCAGCCTTAAGATACAAGCGTCTGGGAAATGACCAGGTCACTGCCACAGCCACCATTGGGAGCTGCACGGTGGAGACTCACCCATCCATTCGTGTGACAGTCTCGGCTTCTCTATGACAGAGCAGAGGAGAGCCCTGGGCAGGTCACCACCACCACTGCCATCCCAACTTGAAGCTCACTCACTGGAGAGGGTAGCCCCCCAGCTCCCACCACTCAATCTCATTCTTCTGCTGAACATTTGTTCCTTTCTTTTCTTTCACTCTAGGTTCCTTGCCTTTAACACCCTAGGCTGCTGAAGACGACCCTGAGCTTCAGATCCTCCGGCCTCTACCCCCTTCCCCATGCAAGGATAAACAACTGCGTAGGCCACACCCTGGTTGTATGTGACTCTGGGGATGGAACCCAGAGCTTTGTGCGTGCAAGGCAAACATTCTCCGGAACCGCCCCGAGTTCCTTTGTCTTTTCAGCTTCAGCCATCTCCATTATCTGATTATCATTTCAGTGTTTTTCTGCTCTGTCCCCCAGGCAGAGGCAAATGAACCCCAAGGGGACAAAAATGGGTAGGAAAGAAACGCAGGGCCACCGCACACGCTGCCGCCGTCCTCAGACTGGTAACTCAGCTTCTGTTTTTAAATTCTCAGCTAATGCATGGGATGAACCCGGCAAGTACAAGGCTGAGAAAGAGCCATTGCTCCTGAAAGGTGGGCAGGACTAGGAGGTCCCCTTTCAAGTCCAAAGTCCTGAGGCACCGGCATTTACATCACTCTGCCTCGTGTAAGTGTAGCTTCTCCTGGGAATTTCTAGGCCTGGCTTCTTTCTGCGCTTCTGGTTATTCCTCCCACTGAGCACCGTGCTCCATTGGACAGCAGTTCCCACCAGGTCTACCCGGTCACCCATGCCACCAACGATCAGCCGTAAACAAAAACCTGTTCGCAAAGACCCATGTGACAGTTTCCAGAGTTATAAATCCTACCGTGAGATACACGGAATGCTGACACAAGTGTTAGTAACTATTGTGGTTTGAACCGGTACGGTCCCTACAGACTCGTGTGCTTGAATGCCTGGCTGTGAGGAGTGAGAAAATGGTGAGGAGGCGTAGTCTTACTGGAGTAGGTGCGATCTTGTCGGAGGAAGTGTGTCGCAGTGGGGTTGGGATTAGAGATCTTCTATGCTCAAGATACGTCCCGTGTGGTACACAGTCTCCTCCTGCTGCCTGCAGACCAAGAAGTAGGACTTTTGGCTCCTCCAGCACCAGGCTCGCCTGCATGCTACCGTGTTCCCGCCATGACAAGAATGGACTGAACCTCTGAACCTGTAAGCCAGCCCTAATTAAATGTCCTCCTTTATTTTTTTTATTATTCATTCATTTATTTATTATATACAAGTACACTGTAGCTGTCTTCAGACACACCAGAGGAGGGCATCAGATCTCATTGCAGATGGCTATGAGCCACCATGTGGCTGCTGGGATTTGAACTCAGGACCTCTGGAAGAGCAGTCAGTGCTCTTAACCACTGAGCCATCTCTCCAGCCCAATGTCTTCCTTTGTAAGGAAGGGTTGCCATGGTCATGGTGTCTCTTCTTCACAGCAATGAATCTCTAACTAAGACTATCATTAATTGTATGGACAGAGATTTCTAGAAGGTTTTTTCCCTTCTAGAGATGGTGAAAGCACAAGGCAGGAATTCAGAGGGAGAAAAAAAAAATCAATTTTTAAAGAGAAATTTCAAAATTCCAAAAACAAACCAACAAACAAAAAAATTAATGTCAAAAATGGAATGTTAGTTGTGAGCTCCCTACTGATATTTGAATTCTAAACTCATGGGCTATGGTCAGAACAAACCACACATCATTCAGACGGCGTGAGACATTGCAAGGGTCTCCCTCGGTGGACTCGTTTCTCATTGGCGTTTCGTATTTGCTCTGGACCATGGTTTTGTTGCAATGCGACCAACTCAGTAAGTATTGAGAATGCCACACAAACAGACCTGTCAGTCGCCAGCCCCCAGTGAATGACTGCAGGGAAGAAGAAAACAGCAGAGTCCTAGACTCAAGGAGCCCATGAAGTTAGCGAAAGACTCAGAAGTGCTGAAAGTAGACGAGAAACGCCTTTGTTTTGATCCTGAGAGAATACTGGATTTTTTTTAAATGTCTTTTTATTCAGCGGTTGAAGTGATCTCCCCCTCCCCCATTCTATTATTGTGTGTGACAGTGATCTGATTTCACGTGCGTGGAAGGACTCTGCCCATGTCTGGGACAGCTTTTAACAAGAATCCCAGAACTTTCCCTTTATGTGCCATTTCTTTTCAGGCTGTTGCCTAGGCTAAGTCTTTTCTAGAATGTTCTTACATGCCATGGGGATTAGGAAATGCAAAAAGTTACAGTGCTCCGGCCCAACACTAGGCATGAATAATTGGTCGTAACTGTTTGTAGTCTAATGGGTAGAAGGAATAGAAAGACGGTTTCCCTACTTCAGAGAAACACAGCCACACAGAAAGAGGTGAATGGGGAGATTAGCCACGAGGAGAACTGGTATCTGGCAGTTCCTCTGAAAAGCCTGAGCCCAGGTGTTGGGGCTCAGAAACAAGTTAAGGCCAGGGACCACTGGACCCTCCCCATGCTTACTTCAACAGCTCCAATGACCTCAGGATCAAACACTAGGCCCCCAGCATGGCTGCCATTTATCCCCATGATTTTGGGTTGTAGAGAAGACATTTCTAAAAACTCAAAGCTATTTCAAGAAATTCAATAACAGCACTTTGCAGGTAACATAATTTCAGTTTCCTGTTTGTTTTCTTTGTTTTTAATTAAAACATAATTCGGTAAAGCATTACTTAAACGTAAAGCTTAAATATGTGAGCAGGTTCATTTTCTTACATTTAACTTCAGACATTACAAAACAGGGAAGTAAGATATGGGAAGGTGAGATATGGTGATGTATAGGAGGTGAGGTATGGGGAGGTGAGGTATGGGGGGTGATAATATAGGAGGTGCGGTATGGGGAGGTGAGGTATGGTGAGGTGAGGTATGGGGAGGTATGGTATGTGGAGAGAAGCTTTCTTGGACAGCACAGTTCTATCCATCACAATTATTTCCACAATCGAGGTTGCTTCCTTAATACTGCTTACATTTTTATACAGTAACAATCTTGGTCAACACACAGTTTTATCTCTTGACGTGTGTGTGTGTGTGTGTGTGTGTGTGTGTGTGTGTGCGCGTGTCTGTGTCTGTGTCTGTGTCTGTGTGCGTGTGCATGTATGTAAGTGCAAAGGCCAGAGGCTGAGGCCAGGAGACTTCTCTATTACTCTTCACCATGCCTTTTGAGACAGGCTCCTTCTAAACTTGGAATTCACCAATTTGGCAAGACCAGCTGGCCAGTAAGCTCACACCCCAAGCATCCTTCCGTCTAGGCCTCCCCAGATTTGGAGTACAGGCATATGACAGCATGCTCAGCTTCTTGTGTGGGTGCTGGGAATTGACGATTCTTAGCGGGCCTCTATAAACCTTGTTTGTCTGTTGCTACAATGTCTGTCTTGCCTACAATGTCTCCATTACGTGTGCTTGAGCACAGGAGCTGAGCGGCTGTTTTCCCATTCTGGTTCTTTCAGTTCTGCCCTTTCACAAACGACTCTGAAACAAACGTTTTTGCACACACAGTCCACCCCGCCTCCTTTTCAGGTTTCCTCCGTGTAAGTAGAATTACTGCATTAGAGTATGGATTTTGCATGGCTCTTAATGCATTTTGAATTGGTATATTCCTAAGTGTAACCTCATCTGAGTGCCCAGCCTATCTCTGTGTTTCTCTCAAGAGCTAATCATATTACCCTGATTTTTATCAGACAATAAGCACATGTTTTTTCTTTTTGCCTTAACTGCCAGGAAACCCAGAGCTGAAGTTCCAATCCAATAATAAGTTCATCTCAGGTGACCTGTAATATGTTTCTCTCTCCCCATCTTTGGGTCAATTTTCTACTTAGTTGTTCAAATAAGAAGATGTTGAGCTTTAAAAGTTCCTCTAAATCCCTTTGAGGAACAGGTGGGCTGACTCTTCCTCAAGTGCAGAGGTACCATGGGCTCATATTGGTTCTACCCTGTGTAGTTAAGACTGTCTGTTCAAGGCTATGCAATCCTTTATCCATGGAGCACTGCAGAGGAGCAACCGGAACTGGGGTGATGGAGATATCTGGAGTCTGACACCAGACTGACCAGAACCCCAGTCCTTCCCGCGATTGATCCAACATGTGAGCACAGTTTGGGTCCCTCAGCATCTCTCCTTGTCCTGACACTGCATTGCCACACCGTCAGTACGGAAGCATCTCTCTAGGAAGCTTCCCATCTCCTCCCCTTGGATTCCTCACCGCCACCATCAGAAGGCCCATATGACTCCAGGTTCTTGTCAACTTTAGCTCATTACACACTGACGCTCCATTAGCGTCTCTGGGCCGCCCAAAGGACCACATGCTGAGGGACGAGCCACAGAAATGGATAGACTGACATGTCTAGGGGGCAAGACGTCCAAGATCAGGAAACGAGTGGGTCTGTTCCTTGAGGGCTCTGAGGGAGAGGTCAGTTCCAGGCTTCTCTCCTTGGCAGGTAGGTAGGTGGCTGTCTCCCTCTAGGTCCTTTCACATCAGACTTGCCGCTGTCTGAATGTCCCCTTCAGCGAGGACACCAGACATACTGAGTTAGGACTCACATCAGTGACCCGATTGCACTCGTATTTCTATAAAGATGCCATCTCTGCTTACTTCCGTCCTGCAGGATACCGGTAAGGAGTCTGTGCTCCCATAAACACTACCACACATATTCCAGGAGCAGGCAACTCACTGGGCATCCCCACCCCCCCCCAAAAAAAACAGAGAGCAAAGTAGACAGAAACCAGCTGGGAAGAGACCCTGAAACTCCCTTGGCATTCAGGGCCTTCCCCAACCCTCTTTTAAGGTGACGTCATCATCCCTTGTGTGAACAAGAATTCTCAGAAAGAGGCTGTGTCTGCGAAAACTGACCAACTGGGACCAGTTAGAGCTGCATTGGATGTGGTTGGCGTGGGATATTGCCGGTGTAGCATCTAATTATTTTTTTTTATCTTAGGCCTGTTTAATCCCCTGAGAAGACATTTCTGTACCCACCTATGTGTCAGAACTACCATTCTGAGACAAAAAATATATTAAAAAATAACCTACTGCAATATACTAGATCAGCTGACTGCAGGCCCCCACTGATCCATAGGTTAAGAGCGTCTTCACACAGCGTCTGAGGCCTACTGGAGAGATTCTCCAGTGCTGTTGTCACCACCTCCCTGAACTTCCTACCATGTGGTTTTCAAACCCCTTCAGTGAACTCTCTTTGTTCAGTCATTATGGAATCCACTCCCTGCTCCCCAGGGGAACCTGGAACCTGGGGTAACCTAGCTTTGTATTGACTAGCCCAGGCTCTCTCAAATTTGGATCTAGATAAACTTTCTTTTACTTTAAGGTGAGAGCTTTGGTTTTTCTCTCCATCATTGAAATTCTCCACCACATTCCTCTTCCCTGCAGAAGACTGCATTACTCTCAAATTCCGAATACAAAGGGTGCTTCCCCTTTCTCACACCAGGGTAGCTTGCTGCCCGCATTATGCTCTTCCTCCACCTATCTCCTCAGGCTTACCTCCCATTTGTTCCCAGTCCCAGAGGGAGGCAAAGTCTTCTCCACCAGCCTGTGCCCAGCTTTCCTTGTCAGTAGCTGACAGCCATGTCCACTGTCAATTGAGTTGCTTCAGTCCCTCAGTGCCCTGCTTCATTAGTCCCTCCACCACCACTACTACAAGTGATAACCTGTTCCCTTTAGGAACACATATCAGGGGGAAGAGATATCCCGACGCAGAGGTCGGTAGTAACATCTGAGAGTCCAGTGTGGTTGTTTAAAGTCATGACGGCACCCAGGCTAACAGCAATAAAAGGCAATGAGGGATAATATAAGGTCTAAGATCCTGACGTGTCGGCTCCAACAGTGTTGAATGCAGGACAGTGTCCGTCCGTTTAACTAGGAAATTCCCTTGGTCCTCAGCATTCCCTCCATCCAAAGAAAATTCCATGAAGCTCTCTTCTAAAGGAAAGTAAATATCCAGCCGTCCAGAGGGATGACCTTTCTCTAACACAGGGGATGGATTTGTTACCCAGCCAAATGTTTGAAATTCTTCCACCAGCATGCATAATTGAGAGAAATGTGTTAATTACCCTTACATGACAGCTGCTAGGACTTCCTGAAACCAACTCTGAGCCAGCATTGATCTTGAACCGCCAGTGTTAAGTCACCGCACTGCTTTCATAGGGAGACGAGGCTCCCATCGCACATTCAGAACCGGTGGGTCAACGTGCAGGGTCCCCATGAACTTGGGCTGCGGGCGACATGGCATCTGGCCAGTGCTCTGGCCACAAAAGCACCAGTGTAGTGCTTTGTGTGACACGTTAGTGAGAGAGAGGAGGGAAATCCCAAGGAAATAATCCCTATTATTACAGCGGCTCTGTGCCTCCTGAGTGGGTTTTATCAAAGTGAAACCCAGTTCCAAAGGGTAAAGACTTCTCTTTTACCCTCCCCCACAGCTCTCAACCTTCAGTCACAACAGGGCCTGTTATCTAAGGGGACCGGCACTGCTTCTGCCTCAGCGCTGTAGGCATTCTGGATAGGAAGCAGAAGCCATGATCCTTGCCCTACAGGGCTCACCAGCTTGGCACTGGGTAGAAAATAATCTAATTCTCCATGTTTCCAGATCCAAGATTTTATGATTCCACTATAAAGGGAACTATTTTATCTTTAGACAGAAAAATGTCATGAATATTCTTTCGGTTTAAAAAGCAATTCATATCCACTGGCTAATGTAATTTGCTACACTGCTTCTACACAAAATTGTTCAGTTTTTCTTTTTTTTAAATCACGAGTCTATACAGGAGAACTCTTGAATTTATTCTTTCTTCTCCGATTGCTGACTAAAGATTTTCTCTCTCACCTGGAGCCACACAAGCACAGGCTTACTTAACTTTTCTGAAATCCAATATATTCGCATTTTAGCTTCCAAAGTAACCACTTTGTTATCCATTTATACATGTCTGAAAAAAAGAATCTGGTTTTGGTTTAGTCTAGGGAAAATACATTAAATATTTTCCCTTAAAATGTGTAGAAGAAAAATATACATTTCTTTAAAACAACTGGAATCAATTTGTGTCTCTGGCACAGAGAGTGAAAAAAAATTAATGTAAGTTAAATGTTGAAAGGCAAAGTCTTTGCAAGTGACCTTGAACTTGTGTCCTTCAAGAGAAACAAGAGAAAGGGCAGAAGGCTCTGACAACCAGGTAGAATGGCAGAGCAGATAAACAGGGAGTCAGTCAATATGGTGTGTGTGTGTGTGTGTGTGTGTGTGTGTGTGTGTGTGTGTGTGTGTGTATGTGTGTGTGTGTATGTGTGTGTGTGTGAGAGAGAGAGAGACACACACACACACACAGAGACAGAGAGACTGAGAGACACAAAGAGACAGAGACAAAGGGAGACAGAGCCAGAGAGAGACAAAGGGACAGAGAGACAAAGGGAGAGATGGAGAGAGAGAGAGACAGACAGAGAGAGAGACAGAGTACAGGCCAGAGGTTGACACTGGGTGTCTTCCTTAATTTCCTTCTACCTTATTTTTTCCAGACAGGGTCTCTCATTGAACCTGGAGTTCACCAATTTGGCTAGATTAGCTAGCCTGCGCTGGGATTATAGTGCACACTACCATACCTGACCATTTTAGTGTGGGTGCTTAGGACTAAACTCAACTTGTGCTTTGAGGCAAGCACTTGACTGATGAAGACATCTTCCAAGCCCCAAATTGATATGCTTCTGTGGAAGCTACATCATGCACTGGATGCTGAGAAACACATTCTACAGGATTATGTTTCTTGCTGTCTTTTAAGAAAGTTATGAGTTTAAGTAGGAGGTTCATAGGAACATGCACAATAATACTAAGATGCACTACTGATGAGAACTGAGGGTCTAAAGGGCAGGCAACACACTGAACACCACACCACAACACTGCAAAATGTAGACGAGGTTGCACCCTAAGTTCCCTAGAGTCCTGCGAAGAACCCATTCCCAGTCAGACAGGAACCTAA
Source organism: Rattus norvegicus (assembly GCF_021556685.1). Taxonomy (NCBI): domain Eukaryota; kingdom Metazoa; phylum Chordata; class Mammalia; order Rodentia; family Muridae; genus Rattus; species Rattus norvegicus. The sequence continues at coordinate 103,077,275 of NC_141548.1, read as the reverse complement.
CAGTTACTTGGCAACCAATACCAGGCATTACTGAGCACCAAGGGACCAGTGTCCAAAGATGCTTTTACTTCCTCTTTCCCTTGGCTGAGGTTTGGAATCTTTCAGGTTTCCCTAGAAATAGTTATTCCTCTCTTCCTCCCTTAAAAGGTGCAAGTTAACTGAAGACTCCCGAGGAATCAAGTCGGCACTCGATCCCAGACTTCACACTGGTGGACCAGCACCCTCCTCTCATTTTGCCTACAAATCGCTACAGTGTAGCACCGTACACCCCACCACAGTTACAATGGTGCCAAGACAAAAACTGCTGTCCATTTGTTCCAGGGGATATTGGAAGGCTTCAGAATGTGCGCCAGGGGAAGAGAAAGTCAGGCTTTAAGACAGAAAGAAAGCCAGAGGCCTGGGTGCTGTTAAATAATACAGAGAGCTTGAGGAAAATGGAGGTTTCAGAAGAGGAGGACCACATGCAGGAACAATCAAGTCCATATTGGAGATCAGATCAAAGGCAATGTTGGTAGAGTTGGGAAGCAGTCGGAAATAAAGTTGAATGGTTCTCTCATCTGAAATTTCCTCTTAAATTAGATTCTTCTGGGCAGGGAGGTTGGAGGATGGAAAGAAAAAATGGATTTTAATACTATAGAGAAAAATCTCCATTTTTCTCAGCCTTTCCTGTATGTGAGTAGGAAAAGGGAGAGACACGAAGGCTAGCCACAGAGGCTGCTCAGTCAGGGATGACCATCCCTCTCCAGATTCCTTCAATCTGTTTGCACACGCTGGTGTGCACACACATGCTGGTGCGCACACACATAGACAATGGCACTTCTTCCATTTATTATGTGTTTTTTTTCCCCAAACTCCTTTCCCCCTTCCCTCCTGTCAGGTCTCATTTGAAATGCTAATCTCCCGAGCCCAATTCGTTGCTCTTTTCATGTGAAAGCCACCAGGAGAAGGCACAAGAAATGGAGATCTTGGACCTTAAAGTAATGAGTTTGGCTTTGAAGCAGTTGGTCTGCAATCACACCAGCACAGCATTGCTGGTTTCTCTCCCATTTACATACACCTTAGACCCAATTCCCACTCCCAAGCATTAGCCTGCACTTAGTTAAGGAGGGAATTCTCCTATTGCAGCAATTTCTTAATTACGCAGAAGAATAGAGAGAGAATTTGAGAAGAGTAGTAATTCACGCAGAAATGCGCTTTAACTATTGGTGTTAAATTCAACCGAAGACTGTAGCCAGCGCTACTGACAAACGGAGGCAGGAAACCAAACAGAATGTTATGTGTTTCTGACGGTGCTGCGAAGGCCGTAATGAGCCTTTCCTTGCTTGCAGGGAGAGGACATGGTAATTCAAAGAGGGAAGGCAGAATATGGTAGGAAAGCCCAACAAGCAAAGAAGAGCGAGTTTCCCTGGCACCTCAGGTGGATGATCAGCATGCACGCGACATAGAAGACATGAAACTCAAGTGCAGCCAAATCATGCAGAGTTGATTTCCTTCCAAGGTCCTCTGCCCAAGAGCAGTGCACAGAGTCCATTACTGTAACCCCATACACTGGTGCGTCCTGTTTGGGGGCATTTCGAGAGAGTCGCTTCATCTTTATGGCAGCCTTCTGACTGAAGCGTGCCATGACGTCATTTACCTCATGAACGGTAATCTAGAGGCCATCAAAGGCACCAGAGATGCATGGTAACCTGAGCTCAATCTTGGGACCCAGAAAACAACTAACTCCCCACTGGCTATCCTGTGATGTAAATGACACACAAGTGTGCAAGTACACAGACACACACTTGCACACACACACACATACACACACATGCACTCACACACACATTCACTCAAACACATGCACATACACACATACACATAAACACACATGCACTCACACACACACGAACACACACACATACACACACATGCACTCACACACACACGAACACACACGCGTGCGCGCGTGCACATATTCACACAAGAACTCATGCACACACACATACATACACATGCACTCATGCATGCACACACATACACATGGACACACAGATACACACACACGCACTCACACACACATTCACTCAAACACATGCACATACACACATGCACATAAACACACATGCACACACACACGAACACACACACATACACACACATGCACTCATGCATGCACACACATACACATGATCACACAGATACACACACACACACACACAACGTGCTCTCTCTCTCACAAGCACACATACACACATACACCCACAATGCACACACAGGAACACATACATACACACAAGCACATACACACACATGCACTCATGGACACACACACAAATGCACACATAACAAAATAAATAAAATATTTTTACCTAAATAGCTTTTTAAAAGTGTTATAAAGGTAGGTTTAAGGGCTCAGAAATAAGCATTTAGAAAGCTGATATCAGAGGACACAGGCTATGATTTACCTAAAATTCTTGGGACCAGAATTACTTATTATTTCAAATGCTTTTAAATTCTAGATTACTTAGACATAGGGCCCAGCATTGACATGAAATTCACTCATGTTTTATATGCACCTTATATAAATAGCCTGAAAATAGCTTTAGACCATAGTGATTTCATGCATGAAACAGTTTCATGTTGTGGGGTTGTCCTCTGGTCTCTTCATGTGCTATGTAGCCGGCTTTAGGTTCTCTGTTTGTTTGTTTGTTTGTTTGTTTGTTTGTTTTAAACTTTGTAGATTTGGGTTCCAGGGATTAGGGAAAGTTACCCATGGGTATGGAATCCTTTACCTCTGACCATTATACTTGCAAATGGGCAACCGAGATTGCAGAAAGCCAAGGGTACTAGCAAATATTATTACATGAAAAGATAGCAAAGTGAGGGGGCTGGAGAGATGGCTCAGCGGTTAAGGGCACTAACTGCTCTTCCAGAGGTTCTGAGTTCAACTCCCAGCAACCACATGGTGGCTCACAACCATCTGTAATGTGATCTGATTCCCTCTTCTGGTGTGTCTGTAGACAGCCACAGTGTACTCATACACATAAAATAAATAAAACTTAAGAAAAAAGACAGCAAAGTAAATAAATTTGCCTACACTGATGACTTACATAAATAGCTATGTTCCAAATATAAATTTTAACTCAGACAAATGGTCATTATAGGCCAGAAGGGACCACTACACTGCTCAGTCCCACTGAGTGGTTCAATTCCTGAGAATCCTAAGGGGATAAAAAAATATAACAAATCTTTCTCCCCTAAACCACTTTCCAGTCAAACTAACCAGAGCAGTTTGAAAAACACAAACTCTTACACAAACTCTTGCTCAGTCAACAGAATACACCGATCAACAGCTCTGGAATCCCAGAGGACGCCAATCAACAGATCAGAAATCTCACTGAGTTCACCAAACAGCAGATCAGAAATCTCACAGAGTTCACCAATCCACAGCTCTGAAATCTCACAGAGGACACCAATCAACAACTCTGAAACAGCAGTGATTCCTTGAATCTGGGCCTTGCTGTAAGAGACACTATTATAACAGCTGGACAAGAGCCTCAACTTCCCCTGTCACCTCCTGTGAGAGGACTTTTCAGGCCATAACAGTAGCATTTATTCAATTATGGCATCAAATTATATCCCAGTGACCTGAAGGAGCTGGTGCATGTCCAATTATACCTAATTTGTACCCTGGGATGTGCCGATTCGGTCTCCGTGTAAAATCCTGGTAGAATCGCAATTTAACAAGCTTGACAGGATATCAAAATTGCTATGTTGTCTCCAAACCTCATTAACTGGAAGTCTGTGCTTTCCTATAACGTTCAGCGGGAGTATAAACTATTATTGTTTTTCTATTTGTTTATGTAAGGCAAATGCGAGGTAACACTTTATTAGAAAACATAACCAATAGGAAGAAGCCGCAGTGAGGCAGAGCGCTCTGTATCCGTAGCAGGGAGGCCTGGGAGAGTAAACACTTCATTGTCCTTCATGGTCCCAACGCTTCCTGGAACATAATATATTCCTAATAAGTTTGACATACTCCAAGGCCTCGTGGCAGCATCCTAAGCAGGCTGGAATGAGCTGGCAGCTGGCTGGCTGCGATGTGCTTCGGTTCTGAGACTTGTTTATGTGTCCTCTACCTTGAGTGCCTTTGACCTTGGCTCCCTCTCAGTTCCCCCATGATGTCAACTGTCCATCCTCCATCATCGTCTTTTGCTGACACCTGTGGTTTCTTCTGGCCTCTATTTATACACCTATATACCTTGGTCTGCCCAGCTTTTGGCCTGCCCAGCTTTTGGTCTGTCCAGCTTGTGGTGCCCTCTGCTTGTCTGCCTTTTCCCTGGCGAGCCGGTAGCTCCCTCAGGATGTTTGTCACCCAAATCTGTGGATTTTCGTCTACACATACTTAGAAAATTTCTACCCCTCAGCCCAGCACTCCATGGTCATCACCCAGTCCAGTTCTCTTGTTCTGGACTCAAGCTTGGGCCTACATTTAACACAGTGCAGCGAGGTTACCAAGTTCTACAGACTGGGGGACTAAAGGACCTGGTTTACATCCCTTCCCAGCCACCTAGGAGCTGTGATTATATGCAGTCTCTGAACCTGTCTGCTCAGCTCTAAACGGAACTTTTATAAATAGGAACGTTTCTCATGGAATTGCTGTGCGTGCCGATGGCACGTCACTTAGGAGACCCAGCTTGGCCCCTGGTTAATGTCCTCTGAAGCTCAGCCAGTGGCCTTTCCCTGGAGCAACCCAGCCTTCCTCTCAGCTCTGCCCCTGAAGCCAACAGAGTCTGGGCTGGGGAAGTGGACAAACTCCACGACTGCTCCATGGGAGGACTGGTGTGTGTGTCTGTTTTACCCAACGGTAGTGGGGAACACCGGGTATTTGCCCACACCATAACGGGGATGGAGTTCTGTGCGTCAAATCGCTCTTCCTCTCTCGATTTCAGATGCCTAAAAAATGAGAATGATCTCAGTGTTGGTTCATGTGGAACAACGCTTTTCAAAAGCCTGGCACAGTATGGGCCAGTACTCCATAAACAGCAGTCTTTCCACCTGAAGCCAGTCTGTGAGTAACGCCAAGCACCACACACAGCAAGGCTCTTCCCGTCTCCTGCCACTCGGCTCAAAGGCCTCTGAGGAGTCTGCTGCCCCGTCTCAATCAAATCCTTCAGAGCAAATCACTTCTGGCATTCAGCTCCTCCATAGTACAGAAAGCTTTGAGTATTTTTCTGTAGCTCCTTCCCCTCCTCATCCGAATGAACGAAAGACACGGGAGGAAAAAGTCCTTGCAAAACTGAGAATTGCTTACAGCCTGGATGGGAAGGAACGAACAGCCAACACACCAGGAGACCTTTGGTTCCGGCTTTCCACAGGAGAGGAGTCTCATGGTGAAGAGACGAGGAAGAAGGCGGATGTGCCAGGAAGGAACGGTGACCTCTGAGCGCCTGTGAGGTCATGAGAAGGCAGCCCTGGGGAAATGGTGAGGACATTACCAGCAGTGACTGCTAGGGAACGTGACCTCAGGGAAGACGGATGAAGCCCAACCAGAAGAAGAAATCCGAGAGGTGCAGAGTCTGCTGCTGGGAGGCCAGGTAGCTCTGGAAACAGGAAGAGTGAAATTGGGCCAGAGAGCTGGCCTGACATACAGGGTTTCTTTTCCCTGGGGCTGAGGGAGAACAGTACCAGATGCAGCCTGATATAGCACTTCCTGTGGGTAACACAATCTTCCTGTGCCACAGCACCTCAGACACTAGGGTGACCTTATCCTAAAAGCCCTCGGTGACACCCTGCTGTGACTTCTCTTCTGCCCACTCCACAGTTCACGGAATCGCTATTGGTTGTCTAGACTGGAAAGTTTCAAGGCACAACGAGGTAACTGGAAACCACACAGCTCCAGACGTATCTGTATCTTTGATCTGGATCCAAATCCTTCTTACTTACTTATGTAATGCTGAATCGTTAACGTCAGCCATTTCATCTTAATTAAAGTTTCGAGTCGTTTTCACTTTGGTGTTTTGCCTGCACGTGTCCGTGTGCCACACGCACGTGGTGCCCACAGAGGCCAGAAGAGGGTGTTAGGTCCCCTTGGCACTAGACTTACAGATGCTTGTGGAGCTGACATGTAAGGGCTGGGACTTGAACCTCGGTCCTCTGGAAGAGCAGTTAGTTCTCTTAACTGCTGAACAAGCTCTAGCGCCATGGCTTAATTCTCTCCACCTATAAAATCAGGCTATCAATTCTAAATGTACTAAATTAAATATTCCTGATGCACATTACTGTCTTCATGGCTGAACAATTCCAATCTCATCTCATTCAGGAACCTTCACTGAAGCCCTCTGGTCCTCTTCATCACCTCCATTCTGAAGTCCCATGTAGCTTGGTAGGTTGAGTCTTGGCTTGGGCACATCAGCTGCTGCCACCATTCACTCGTTCTGACCCAGACATCTGCCTTGCATAGTCTATTAGGTAGGTGGTAGTTGTAGCTCCTCGGTCTATCTATCACTGTTATGAATGACCAGTACGTTTGTGGGAGCTAAGAAGTAAATAGGAAGGTTCGACTGAGAGTACGAGATTCTTGGTGGTTATAATCCGGTAACGTTGAAGAGCAAGGGCTTAGAGCATCTCTGTGGTGGTAAAGATAGAAGCATAGGATAAAAATATTGTGAAGATAAATGGAAGGGAAAGGTGGTGTTAGGAGAGTCGGCTGGAAGGTCAAATGAGCTGCACAGAGCTGCCGCACTCTGCATCAGACAGAAACACAGACAGGTGAAGATGTGGGACCCAGTCATAAACTCCCCTGATCCCAAGAAGTGATTTCAAGAAGACAGATAAATCCAAGTCTTCCTTGTTATCACCTCAGAATACAATCCCATGTTCCCCTCTGTTTTCTCTCTTTGGCTGTAGGAGAAGGGAGAACTACTGATTTATCAAAATATATTCTCTTTTGTTCCTTTGAGAATGCAAGTGTGGTCATTTTGTACATGTGGTCATTTGTTAGAATTTCCAACAGCATATTGGTTGGTGCTTTTCTTTCCTCTTTGTGCATTTTAGATATTAGGATAATTATGACCTTGTAAAAAAGAAGTAGACAATGTTCCTTCAGTTTCCATTTTGAAGAATAGTTTGAGGAGTATTGGCATTAATTCTTCTTTGAAAATCTGGTAGAATTATGAGTTGTATGGTCTGAAGAGCATCAGAGCAAGGGTATGGAAGGAACCTGGGCCTTTAGCGGGGTAACATCTATCATACATCCTGTGATGATATTACAGGGCATCTATAGACTAGTTCCTCAGAATGACCTTGGGCCATCATGAAGATCAGCTTTCCCGTGCTAGTGAGCTTGACTTTGCACAGTGAAGAATAATCTCTGTCATGTCTTTACTGCCATGGTGAGGCCACTCAATCTGTCTGGCCTTCATTGGCACAAACAGGAAGAGTAACACATACTTATCCTTCCCCACTGTAGCAGGTATGTGGTGAATGGACACACTACTGTTCTATGAACCTTGTTGGTGAGTTAGAGAGACAGAAGGTATCTGGATATGAGAGTGGTGGGAAACTCAGAGAGCAGTTGTGGAAAGGAGAAGCTGGCCAAACTGCAGCTTTGTAGATGGGAAGAGACTTGTCACTGAGTCAGAATCATCCCGGTTCTTGGGCGATTTTGCATCAGGTACTGAATCTTGTTAAACGTCTGCTTCGTCATCTTTTAGGTAAGGCAGTGCCATTAAGTACTGATATGATGGCAGCCTTCATTACACGTGTCTACACTTGAGAAGCTTCTACTTTAGGGGAGGAGAGCTGGGGGAAGGTATACTTCAAGATATATAGATTGACTAATTACCTCAAGAAATCATTACTGAGTTAAAGCCCTGTCTTAGCGTGAAGAGGCTCCATGTCCATGGCACTCTTACAAAGGAGAAAAGACACATTTAATCGAGACTTCCTTACAGTTCAGAGCTTTAGTCCATTGAGATCATGGCAAGAAATATGGTAGAAGGCAGGCAGACTTGGTGCTGGAGGAGCTGAGAAGTCTACATCTGTAGGCAGCAGGAAGTGAGAGATTCTGGGCCTGGCTTGAGAGTTTGAACCGCCAAAGCCCATCCCTAGTGACACACTTCTTCCAATGAAGGCACTCCCCTGCTGACTAAGCATTCAAGCATCTGAACCTCTGGACCGATCTTATTCAAACCAACACACCCCACCAATCTGCAACTACTATCAAAAGCTGAGCATTGTATTCTGGGCTGATCTAATTCACCATCTTCCAGAAATGTTTTCGAAGAATTACACGCGACGTACCAAGAAGGCTCTCCCCCCAGCCCACGAGGTCTGGCATCTTCTCAGGAAATGGCGTCTGTACTTACCTCTCCCTTCTTTCCTGTTCCGATTGTCAGCAGCAACTTTGGTTATTCACCTGCACGTTTACTCAGGTGTTTGACTAGCCATTTATTCATTTATTTCTGTGACTCTGTCTTTTCAAAGTGGTTCTAAGCTCTACGGCTTCTTGGTGGGGAAAACATATAGAGCCAGTTTCTTGGAAATGGGAAGCAAACCACAGCAGGGCAATGAATGCTCTGCCTCCTCCATAAACCGCCGCACACCCGTTACTCGGTGTCCCATTTGTACTGCTGCATGATGGGCCAAGGAAGGTCCTCACCAGTGCTACTCTTTAAGTGAACGGCAGAACAAGGAGACATGCACGATACAGGGGACAAAAAGTGGGTTGGCAACCTCATAAGATTTCTACGTCACTTTTACCCTATTCTCCTAGGAGAGCTCGGGGAGACATTTCCCCTGATTTCTCTGACCTCAAGCCAGAGCCCTCCATCCCCACCCATAGGCCTCAACAGCAACAGCACGCACTTTCCATCTCACCGTACCCCTCTCGGAAGCCATCCCCCCACCTGACAGCTACCGGAAACTCATCTTGATCTCTTGTCACACTGCCCGCAACTGTGGTATCATCACTGCTGTGCCTTTTATCCGTAGACAGAACTTGGCACGCATCAGGCACCTAATAAATTCTCACTAGATCATGAAGACAGAGGTAAGGACTAGGGAAGTCTGCAGGGCAAAGGCCCCTAGATAAGGCACGGCGGAAAATGAATCTGTGGAAGATATAAAAAAAAAGCAACCCTGACCTTCAAATAACTCGTATTCAAGGGAGCAGGAGCACAGAAACAGACGGAGCGCAGAATGGGATTTCCTTTCCCATCAAAGAAAATGAAATTGGACCCTTGTCCTCTGAAATCCACTTATCTGTCCCTTCATCCACTCTATGTCTGACCAATTAGATGGACCCACTGTTTAAATGACAGTGAGTTTACCTCATGTCACAACTCATCAAGTTTAACCTTTTCGGCTCCGTGCCTACACGCACTGTTTCAGACCATAGTTCCAGAGCTGGTTTGAAGATTTTGCTTTCTTCATTTTCCAGTGTGGGGATGAAGATTCCCAAATAGACCATCTCAACTAAAAATAGCATGTGTTCCTCTTAACAGAATCCTTTGCAACTATGTGCACATTTAAATTGGAAAAAAAGAACCCTTTCAATAGCATCGCTTCTAACGTCTTACTCAACCACAATTCTATTAATGATGAATCACTGATGGGCCGAGAATAGATATACACAACCTTCTATATCGAGTTAATATATTAAGCACCATGCCCACTAAGCTCCTAAGGTAAAAATGTCTCCTCTGGGTGGGAGGCGGGACGGTGTCATTAGATTCTTTTTATAAAAAGCACCTTGAAAAAGGCTTCCTTATATTCAGACGCCAATCTTGCTCTGTTGTTCCCTTGTGTATATCCGATTTAAAGGTTAATAAGTAATTAGGAAAAAACTCTCATCCCCAAATTACCAATTAATGTGCCATCATTTTCATTAAAAAAATGTGATTAATTATACTGTTGCACCAATGTCTTGGACCGGCTAATAAAAAGTTACCTAGAGCAGTTCTGAATCTTTCAGGGAAAGAGAAAAATTACTCAAAAATCAATCACTTTCTAAAACTACGGTTTGGATCTGAGAGGTCCCACAAAGGGACGGAGTATCTCAACCATTTAGTATGGATAGACTCTGACTGAGTCATTATTACTAAGACAACCTAATAGGACATCTTGGCAGATGTCTAATGCATAAGTATGGCAGATCGCAGGCCTCAGCTCTTTGGTTCTTGTAACACAAAGCAGTTATTTATAAAGGGGATCAAACTCTTAAGTGGTCCAGATATGGTTTATTGGTTTCCTAGGAGACCGTGAATGGAAAGTTACAACTACAGTGTATTGTGCATGGAAGCCCTCTGTTCTATACCTTAAATGCCCGTGTGAGTCATGTATTAAATATTCACAGGATTCCAAAGTTGAAGAGTTCATGACTCAACTTGTACCACCAATCCCAGAGCTTTGTACACTCTCGTGCTGCCTTCTCACCACTGCCTGCTTGGATCAAACATACTCCTAACCGGTGCTTGGTGGCTAAGCTGACAAACATTAGGACTCTACCAGTCACAGCTAAACACCATTTTGATACATAGTCACCTCTAATAGGGATCTTTGTCAGGATTGACATGAACCGATGTGCTGTCGGGAACCACACAACTGAAATAACCATTTCCTGACGCATGGCAGACACTTACTAGTTGCTGGGCAACCAAATATTTCAACGCTGACGCCAGAGGAAATATGTACTGCCAAGCTAGGATCATTTGCTTTAGCAATTAACTCTCCATGGGACTGTCTCTTAGTATCCTGGCTGCAGAAGTACCTTAAAAAGACACTTAATCCAGAAATCAATCCCAGGAGTCAACTTGAGCTGTGTCTGAGACCAGAGCATTCAGCCCCTGAGGCACGCTTGCACACTTCCTTCTCACATTGAGCAAAGATGTCTCTTCCTACAGATCTCCTCCTTGGGCCCGGTTTTCCTACAGACCAAGCCTCCTTCCTCCATGGCATGCCAACCTTAAACATTTTGAATGGGCTTTTATGTTTTCTGAGTCTTTCTTTCTCTGGAGTAAGCACATGTAGTGTACCCCCTCAATATCACATTTTTCTTTTCTCCTCACGGTGACCGCTCTCCCCTCAGGATGAATGACACAACTGTTATTTCCAGCTAGTCACAGCTAGGATTGGATGTTGCTGTTCATAGTTTCTGCAAGTGAGTTATGGACCGTGACAGAAATTGACACAGGAATAAGAAGTTAAGGGGCTTGATGCTTGAACGTTTTCTTATGTTGACTTGGAAAATGCTATACTTAAGATAGTTATGTGTCTGATATGAACCTTGTAAGGCAAGCGGAAAAAGCCAGCAAGACACACACAATGGATTTATATCAATGGATAAAAGCAATTTCAGAGTCTGCCATGAGAACATATGATTGACAAATGACCATGCATTGGAATCACAGGGGAAGGGGAGAAACTCCATGTAAACTGAGCCCTAGAATCCTTTCCTGAGCCCAAGGCCTGTCATGGACGAGAAGGGAAGTGGGAACAGGGATTTTAGAAGGAGAGGGAGAGGAAAAAAGAGAGAGACAACATGGAGGCAGACATAAACGATCCTCGCCATGCATCTCTACATAAATACCGGTTGTTATGAATATTCTTAAGGGATGGATTTCTATAGGTCAATTTATCCAGGTGGGCGGCTTATATCTTTATCAATTGGTTTTGAGTTTACTGTGTGGATGTATTGGATTTAGAATTTAACCTATAAATCTGATTGATAAACTATAGCTTATTGAGTCCTGATTTCACTGGGTTGTTGGGAGTTTGGACAGAATCCCAGGCAGGGAGCTGTGATAGGCCAGCCCCATGCTGGACTTGTAGAGCCCTGATTTTACCCGGTAGCTGGTACCAGAGAGTTTGAAGCTAGTAGAGAGCTAGTAGAGAGATACTAAGTGGAGATAAATCACAGTTAGTTCCATATGGCCCGCCAGTGCTGGAACTAACTCTAGGGACCAGCATGGCAAGGTGTCATGCTGGAACGGCTCTAGGATCGCCAGGGTCTGAGAGTACTTAGGGGCAGAGTGCAGCCACTGAGATAAAGATAACCCACAGTGCCATGTGACCCTATGGGTTAAAAGGGTTCAGCGTATTTATAATATTTACCGCAACAAAGGTATCTATCTCTTTCCTTGAAAACCTGCTACAAAGGATGTGTATCCAACAGTCAAACACACAACCACAAATGGTTAGCATGCTTGCTAGCACCAGAGGTCAAACACCTCTTTGGGCACAATTCTCTCATGAGATACAATGTGGCAATGGCTACCTTGTAGGTCCTCTATAAAAGTGTCAAAATAATAACATAGGTGGTTGCCGGGGTGGTCTCAGATTGTTCTGTAGCCTGGCATCACAATTACAGCAAGCTCAAGACAAAATGGCTGTGTGTTGGTTCAGTATCAGTACCGATTTTAAAGGTCAGGTTCAAAGAAAGGATGCTCACAGGAGCTAAAAGTCAATTCAGTAGAGTAGGAAATATAAAAATGGAACTAGCTACATCAGGAAAGCATGACATTTTTTTTAAAGGCAGTAGTTGTAATCTCCTGTCAGTGAACAGACTAAAGCAAAGATCATGCTCATACGGATGTAAAGTAGAACCTGAGAAACACCGTGGGACCAGGGAAACGCTAACCAAGTGCAGGATCACATGTCATCCATCACTCCATGAAAAGCTAAGGTTAGATAGAAGAAAACATACATACAGGAGATTAGTAAAATATATTTTAATACTCTAACTCTCTGGCTGGTCTTACATCCAAAGATAAATGCTTATGAACATGAAGTACTTGAATTACTTAATGACTGCCACATTGGGAATAGATAACCATACATCTTCAGAGCAGAAAATGTGCCTTCTTGGCTATCTTGTGTCATGTACAAACATCAATTTTTTAAAAAAGATTTGTGTATTTTTATTTATGAGTTCATTGTAGCTGTCTTCAGACACACCAGAAGAGGTCATCAGATCCCATTACAGATGGTTGTGAGCCACCATGTGGTTGCTGGGAATTGAACTCAGGAGAGCAGTCAGTGCTCTTAGCCGCTGAGCCATCTCTCCAGCCCACAAACATCAGTTTTAATCTGTGAGGAAACTGCTTGAGTGTGTTTCTCAAGTAAAAGGTGTAGACTTCTTATCTTAATGATAAAGTGTTAGAAATTAATACTGCAACTTCAAAGGAAAAATATCCCAAAGGAGAAACACCTGCTTAAGTAACGACTGAACTAAAACAAGTGAACATACCACAAGTTCGAGAATGTTACTTAGCCAACTTCTGAGAGGCATGGCCAAAGCTGTTTTACATTTGTGTTTCAAATAATAAAGAGTAGACAAGCCTACACAGTCTCCTCAGAATGGGGCAGGAGGCAAAAATAAATAAATAAATAAATAAAGAAAGAAAGAAAGAAAGAAAGAAAGAAAGAAAGAAGGAAAGGAAGAAAGAAAAGTGTAGAATTATTTTAAAACAAAAACATACATTTATCCTTTCTAGAACTGATAAGATCAAACACAAATTCTTAAGACGAAATAAATTTAGCCTTCCTAGAATTGATAATTTAAGACCAACTGAAAAACCTTCATATAAACAAATTTAAAAATTACAAACTTATATAGAAAAGGTTTCTGATTTCATTATAAAAGGAAGATTAAGACTATGTCAATTGTCAGGAATAGACACAGCAGAAACGGTAATACCACAAACTAAGAAATAAGATTGCTTCGTTATTGGTAATCAATGAAGACTGGCAAAGAGCTTGTAACAACTGTTTTGGAGAAATTAACAACAAATGTCCTAAAAGCAAGTAACTTCTGTTTATAAAAAGAACTAATCGGATTGCCCCACGTATAGTAAAAAGAACACCAAATTCCTGAAGCGCTTACATTTTAACTGATGCCAATAAGTCATGAATGGCTGGTTATAAGTAAGAAAAATGAAGTAAAGGAATTCAAAGCCCATATGTTTCAGTTAAAAAAATCAAAGTCGTATGCAATTCTTAGGGTATTATTAGATTTTCCTGAATCTCTTAATATAATTACTGACTCTCAATATGCAGAGAGAGAGTGTTGTTTTGCATATAGGAACTGCTGAATGTATTCCTGAATTAACTTTAATTCAGAATTAACTCAAACAGGCTTGCCAGGTCATTAGCACAAGGAAATGAAGAAACTAAACATTAATAGGAACTGTGTCAGAGGCTTCAAAATTTCATGAAAAAACACCACGTTAACAGTAAAGACTTAAAGAAAAAATTTTTTCTATCACATAAAACAAGCCAAGAGAATTATAAGAAAACGTCCTACTTGTTCTTTATATAACCAAACTCCATCAACCCGCTGGAAGTAATCCTAGTCATACCAAAAAGAAAGCCCTGAAATCTGGCGGATGGACGTGCTTCACTCCCAGACTTTGGAATACTAATGTTCATGTGCCGTGCCATTGATACACACCCAGGCCTGGGCAGAGGGCTTAAGGGGCTCCAGGAAGCTAATGTTCACAGTGGGACAGTGATTGCCACTGGTTCTGTTTGTTTGCTTTCAAGACGGGGGTTTCTTTGTGTAGTCACCAACATTTTGTCCCCAATGTCTTCTGCAACTTCCCCAGGCAGAGTGTGGCCTTCCACAAGCTCAATCAGGGCCTACCACTCGCACTCAAATCCTAGTGTCAAACTGAAAATGTTAACTCCTGCATGGATTCACTCCTTCTTGTCTAGGTGTCCTGTTCGGAGCAGTAGGCAAATACACCCATCCCATGCTAGCCACCTCCTTTTCTCTGCACTTGTAAAGCTTCTATTCCTCCTCCCTCCCCCTCCTCCTTCCCCTCCTCCTCCTCTTCCCCCTCTCCCTCTTCCTCCTTCCTCTCCTCCTCTCCCTCCCCCTCCCCCTCCTCCTCTGCACCCCATCCTCTCCCCCTCTTCCTCAGTCCTGAAAGCAACACCTTGAAGGAAGCAGCTCCCTAGCCATCATGCCTGCATAATAGCACTGTCCTTAATGATGTTATTTCCATTGGAATTCCTTGCTTCTTTTCCATTGAAACAGAAAGTGGGAAACAAGAAATATATTCCAGAAGGGAAAGAAACCTGTATCTGGTTGACTTGCATGCTTCCCCCCAATAGAATGACAGCACACGAGGTCAAAAACTAATTTCTAACGCCTGGTTCAAGGGCACTCACACTGTGGACACTCAGGGGTTCATGAATGAATAGTGCCTTTGATAAGTTATGGTTATTTTCTTTTGTTAAAAAGTAAACCCAAGAAGGACAATAAAAGCTTACAGAGTTTATTTGGACAAAGAGCAATTCAGTCGCTGGGTGTGCGGGATTGGCTGAGCCTGGGCTCCCTTTTGTTTTAGTGGGTGCGCTTAGAAGGAATAGCAAGTGCTAAGGTTTGCTTATGTTTGCAAATCAAACAAAGCCAAGGTCACAGGGAGGGTGGATGGTGTGTCTGCTCAGCAGCTCTCCTGGCCTGGTGTCTATTTCAACCTGTTCTGATCTTGTGTTGGGCTAGGCTGTCATTGTTTCTCCAGAACAATCGCAACTCTGAGAATAAGGTCCCCAGCTTTCGTTCAGGAACCCAATACCACGCTTGTGGCTCTTCGGAGGGCCTAAATGATTGTTCACAGAACGTTTAAACGAATACAGGTGTCTAATTCTCCAGGAAGTGAAGTTTCTTTGTTCCTGGCTTCACATTCCAGTTAGAACACACTGGTTGGACTGGAATTCCTCATTAAGAAGGCCGTTTATTACCCAGCATTTTCCAGATGTTGTGGCTTCTGTAAAAAGCCGGATTCCCAATGGGAATGAAAGCAGGGCTCCGTGAATTAGCAGTCTCCAATGGAGCCTGCAGATGATTAATTTTAGATTCCGAGCATCTGGGTCAGAACTGAGTTTCGCGGCAGGTGTGGAAACGATCTCTTTGGTATCATTAATGATTTTCCTAAGGGCTAGGAGCGCCTGAAATACGCCTTCATATGAGATTTGAGCCTGAATTGGATAGATACTTAAGAACAACTTACATATATTGCATTCACCATGGGAGAGCTTCCTATTTTTAAAATGATGATAAATGTATCTTTTGAGTAGGGTGCACCCGTGTACATTGAAGGCCTGAGGTTAACACAAAGTAACATTTCTCAGTCATTGTTTGGCCTTATTCATTGATTTAATTTGATTTAATTTAATTTAATTTAATTTGAGACTAGGACTTTGTAGTCAGTCAGTCTAGTGAACGAGCGCCTGTCCAAAAATAAATTAAGCATTCCTGTTTCCACCAACCTGGTGTTAGAATCATACATGTTTATCACACCTGACTTTTACATGATTGATGGGAATACCTCAGACCTTCCTTCATGTTCAGGAAGCACTTCGCCCACTGGACCGTCTTCCCAGCGCTGGGTTATTCATGTGTCTTGAGCAGCTAATAACACTTTCAGTCAAAAAGCCAGATGCACTATTCTGGTTTTTAAAAGAAATGCCCTGGGAAGATGATAATACTTTAAACGAAATGAAAACATGTGGAGAGTTGACTCTTTGGCCTTAATGAGGTTAAGGCCTTGGAAGTATTTTCTAATCCTTCACCCCGCGTGCTGTAAGGCTTAATCCTCAGCATGGGTATTCGGCCTCAGGCTGTGAGAAAAAAAACGGTCTTGTCAGTCACAGCACTAAAATTCTAGTTGGTGGGGCAGGGTGGCCACCCTAAGTGTGACTACAAAGAAACAGGCTGACACCTTCTCTCTCTCCCCGCTTGGGAATCTCAGAAAGGTCAGCTCTCAGGGGGAGGAGCTGTCCTCAGAGTGTGGTGTTGTTCTTGGTCATGACAGTGCTGAAAGAGTGATACATCTGCACTGTAATCTTTGAGCCGGAAGACACTGAATCAATCCAAGTGGAAAGAATATGCTACTTAGCATTAATAGGGTCAGTTCCTGGGGAGACTGTAGGACAGGTTAAGTTCACTGCTGACGTAGCCCCAGCCAAGCAACCCTGACTCCAGGACTGTGCTCTAGGACTGTGCCCCTTGGCATGGTAGACACTTGGCATTGTCGGACAACTGCCTTAGGTTTCCTGAGCGTTTGTTCCAGTATTCAGGGACAAACACATCCCATGTTTCAGGGTCTCTGTAGTGAAGGTAGGGGGTGCCTCCCATTCTAAAGTGGAAATCTGGGAGTGCCTCCCATTCTAAAATGGAAATGTACTGGCTCGACGGGTCACCCTCTCCTTATTTACTAACAGGAACCTTCCTGAGGGATTTCTAAAGACCTCTCAGGTAACACAGAGTCTAACAATGATTTTTTTT